>NW_027464587.1:31650000-31962500 GCF_043290135.1 Rhipicephalus microplus
TGGCTAAAGTCAAGGCACGAGTGAAAATAAACCCTTCACTGCAAAGTACGAACCCTCAACATCACTATTTAAGGAAAAAAAATCTAGTTTGTTGTTCATTAGGTATTACGGCTTGGTGGCGCTAGCCACCGCCCAATCTAAAGGGTACAGCGATATCCATCCATCCATCCATCCATCCATCCATCCATCCATCCATCCATCCATCCATCCATCCATCCATCCATCCATCCATCCATCCATCCATCCATCCATCCATCCATCCCTCCATCCATCCATGCATCCATCCATCCATCCGTCCATCCATCCATCCATCCATCCATCCATCCATCCATCCATCCATCCATCCATCCATCCATCCATCCATCCATCCATCCATCCATCCATCCATCCATCCATCCATCCATCGCAGGAAATTGGCAAGAAAAGGATCTATGATATTACTCGGGGTAGTTCTCACTGTTTGAGGCCAGAACGGGGGTATTGCGAACGAAGACATATCGGGCCAAATACGAAGGGGTAGACACGGTATGCAGTGCGTGCGGAGAGAAAGAAGAAACTGCCGAACACTTGATAATGTTCTGTAAAGGGCTTTACCCTATAGTTCAGAATGATGGCACAGAGTTTTTCAAAGCATGGGGGTTTAGGGACAGTGAGGGCAAAAGAGACTTTAAGCGTGTAGAAATAACTAGAAAAAGGTTATCCGTTGGTGGCTAAAGTCAAGGCACGAGTGAAGTTTAAAGCCTTCACTGCAAAGTACGAATCCTTAACCTCACTATTTAAGGAAAAAAAATCTATTTTGTTGTTCATTAAGTATTACGGCTTGGTGGCGCTAGCCACCGCCCGATCTAAAGGGTACAGCCATATCCATTCATCCATCCACGCAGTGGCGGAGGAGAGGTAGCTGCCCTCGAGAAGAGCCTCGGGTGAGAGCTCCAGCCGTTGTTGCCAACGGTACAGGCGCGCGCTTAGCAACGTTGATAGGTCTGCTCGCCTCTCCGTTTTTACGTCTGCTCCGCGCATGCCCTACGACTGCTACGAATTCTTTCGTGTAAAGAGCATGACCAGTGCAGCTTGCGAATCAATGTTATGAGCAGAAATACCCAAATGTATCGTTTTACTTCTTTTATTCGAAAGAGTACAAATGACTGAAATCTTTAACGTGGACCACAGAAAATTTACAATGCATCTACAACGTATGGAAACATATATATATATATATATATATATATATATATATATATATATATATATATATATTATATAATTATATATATATATATATATATATATATATATATATATATATATATATATATATATATATCAAACTATTACATGAAGTAACATTGCAAAAACATGGTGCGTGAAGTAGTTTAACAAAAAGATTATGTGCATTAACGAACATGAGGACCACCGGAAAGAGCTCTAGAAATTCGACTTTCTGGTGTTTTTTCATGTGCAGAGACAAAGCAAAGTTCCCTGTCCTCTATCGTGTTTTCTCGATCTGAATTTCACCGCTGTGGCCGTTGCCGAACTTGATTATTTTGGGTCACTAGCCGCCGATCTTCATAGGCGCTGTGCGATAACGATGGCATATCTACAGTGTCTCTACAGCCACGATAGCCCTCCACAAAACAAAAACAATTGAAATTTATATTCAGAATATGTAAGGCAGGGAACTATACATATAACATATATGAAATGTTGTTCAACGCATTTGCACAGGAAGGTTTCAGAGTGTTGGTTTAAGAAAAATTCAGAAAACTATAGTTATGTTCAGTAGCCGTGGCAGAAAACAGTGGTAAGTGATGTCGATGCAGACACTATAAAAAGAGAAGAAATACACCTGTTTACGAATGCTTATGATGGCAGACGAGAATCGTGAAAATGAAGGGACTATCTACGTGTGGCGATGTATCGAGCGAACTCCGCTGCAATATTGGTAAAATTCGGGCTAGTCGGTGATACAGTTGGGACATCCGAAGTTACATGTCAAGCAGGAACTCCGCTGCAATCTTATGTCACCTCAAATCTTGCGAATTTTTGATGTGCTCAACCCAAATAATAAAGAGAAAGGGAAGTTTATTGTGATGGAAAAGCTGACAGAGTGCCAAATAAAACAAGGACACTAGCTTTGGCACTGTGCTTGGGCAGTGCAAACGTGATTTTTACAAGTTAGTCGTCGATTATGCCACAGATACACCTGCTTAAGCACGCGCGAAACTACATAGGGGGGATGAACTCCGATCGCTACCCCCCTGCACCTTAAAACATTCCAACTGGGGTGCTCGTGCAGTACTAGTACGGCACGTTCCCTCGCGCCATCACCTACGCGCCTTTGCAGCGAAACACGAATCCCTGCATTGCTTCTCTTCGTCTATAGTGTGAAGCAACGTTCTACCATTTTCAAAGAAATAAGCCTTGCAAGACACCATCTCAATGTTAGCGACAGCTGCGCTGCCACCGCAAATACCTCTATGGCGGACGCAAATGACTCTTCAACCGTGCTAGAGCACGGCCGCTCGATCTCTCCCTTCGACCGAAGGCGGAGATCGACCAGCCGTGGCAAGAGTTTCCTGGAAGCTTCTAGTGCACTGTAGTCTGTGAGTCGTCGCATTTCGCTCCGGCTGCTGCCGGGCCTCGCCAACCGACGCTGGTCGCGCGCGGCGTTTTCCAAGTGTAGCGTCGCTGCGCCCAGAGCGCGCGGGCGTGAACGTTACGTCGGAGTATATGGGCCCATCATGATGCGCTCGCCGTCGTTCCAATACGTTCACAATACCAAGTTTCATATTATGAGGCATGAATGCACGACGTAGGTATGTGACTGGTGCATACATGATAATCATGAAATGTGTTTCATGTAACAACATCACCACATGCCACGTGCTCATGATGCACTCGCGACCATTTAGCTAGTTCCACGTATGCCAAAATTGGTATAGCATGTCATGAATAGACGACGAAGGCAAGTGAAACATCTGAAAATGATAATCCTGAGATGCGTGTCAAGTAAAACATGGCTACATGCTACGCTCATAGCGTGCTCGCGGCCGTTTCACTAGCTCCACATATACCAAATTTGATATCAGATGACGTGAATAAATGACGACAATAAATGACACGTCCAAACATGATAACAATGCCATGGAAGTCATGTACGGCACAATTTACCTTCGCCTTGTAACGTTGTGCTGATTTTAAAATTACATATCAACCTTCCTCATTCGTGTTTTGCATATCATCTATTCACACTGTAAGTGAGATCTGCCATTTTTTTTTTGCCTTTCGAAGGATGGGTCTGAAAGCAATTCATGCGCCGTTTTCTATTTGCCGTAGCCAATCAGCGACGGAGGATCGCCATAGGTGACCCGTGTCACCTGCTTTACGCTCTCCGCGTCGTTTGCATCTGGTATGGCACACTTTAAGCTGTTTGCTTCTAGATCCCCGATTTTCACGCTGTAATGAATTAATGCGTGCTTCTTACAGTAAAGAAAAGGGCTCCTAATTTCTGTTTGCCTATTAGCGACACGATGCAATCTCTTGTAGAAGATGAGAGAAGGGGGTTGAGATAAAGAAGAAAGAGCACTCGCCGCACAGGCGCGAAAGAAATAGAGAATACAGGGGAAAGATGGGCGACATGGTCAACATGGTCGAAGGGTTCTAAGGGCGGGCCACCACTCAGAGAGAGCTATACGGCGTCAGAAGATCGCGTACGGTGGACCGGTCGGCGAGAGCTACGCTGGCGTCAGAGTTCGCGAGCAACACATGTGTTTAGCTCGGAGTACCGCAAGCGAACTCCTTCACGCTTTAAATGTGGATATCATACGTGTTGCTTTCAGCCTTGGTTCCGGCACTTAACAGGACGTTTTAGCAACCCGAGTGTTCACGAAAGCACAGCCTAAAACCAAGTGTCCTAAAACTGGCACCCGGAAAAGCGGCGTCAGCTGTTTTACGTTAGAAACAACTGACAAACGTGTAAAATATGTCCTCCGAGATTCTAGAGGGTTTCTAAGCCTACAACATTGACTATTTGAGTACGGCTCTCAAAAACGCTGCCGAATCGATTCGAGTATTGTGTTGTCGAAGCTTAAGGACATGATTTCAATAGAAATGAAATCGTCCGTTCGGAGCTTACAAAATACGGGGCGCACGGCGGCCGCTTGATATATTCGAGGTGGTCGACAACTCCATTCAGAAGAGCGGCCATGTTTGTCAGCGGCTGAAAGGCTTTGCCGGCGAACCTTGCTGTGCACTTCAAACATCTCTGCTGCGGACGGCGCCGGCCTATGGTCTACGACACTGCGCCGTTCAAGCACACTGGCTGCTACTGTAAGTCGTCCTCAAGAGGCCACTTGACGAAAGTATGCGATAAGGAACGATAAGAAGAGCGATTACAGGGTAGGATTTTTTAGAGTAACTTTTCTGGACTAAGAAGAGTCCCCGGTATGCTTGGATGCCACTTAATGCAGGAATCGGTCGTCGGTCACTGCGACATTTAGGGGCCATTCATGCCCTTTGTGTTGTGAAACACTCCGCGCAAGTTTACGCTGACGTGTTTTGAAGAGGGCTTAGGAACGTTCAAGGGTGCGGCGGCTTCCCTAAATGTACATTCAGATGCTCCATGGCGGTTCTGCAAGCCACTACCACTGCCTTATGACTTGGTAGAGGGAGTCTTGCAAGAAATTTGTCGATTACTAAGAGATTTTATCATTATTCTAGTGATGACAGCACAATGGGCTACCCCGATTGTTCTACTGATCGAGCAAGATGGGTGAATCGGAATCTTTGGGGATTTAGGTGCCATCATTATCGTTTGGCAGTGGTAGCGTACTAAGGACATCGTTATTTCCTCATCCTGCTGAAATCTTCATGCAGAATCACTCATATCATTAACTCCTCTCACGAACTGTTGTAGCACGTGCCACAAGAGAGCATCTAATTCGAAGCCACGTTGTCCTCTCTCGGTTGAAAGTTGACACGCTTCCAGCAGGACCAGATTGGACCCCCTACCATGCAAAAGTGGTGAAATTAGTCTTCATGAAGGCTCTGTACCGAAAGGATCAAGAGTTGTGATCCTGAGAAAATTGCAGGCCCAGGAACTTGAAGTTCTTCATACCAGCCACTCCGGTATTGAGAAAAGCAAGACGATCGCTAGAAGCCACGTGTGGTTGCCAGACATAGACAATGACATTGCAAATAACGTGAAGAGTTGCGCTATTTGCAAGGTTCAACATTGTGCTGCCCAGCCAAACGTTGCCCGACAGTGCACTATACACCAAGGAATTTTTGACAGTGACGCTAGTCTAGGCTTCACATTGACTTCGGGGCACCATTTCTAGGACGCACATTATTGATTATAATAGACGCATACTCCATGTGAATTGAAGTATTTCGTTTGCTTACTACATCTGCAGTCGCGACCATTTCCGCGTTGAGAATGACATTTAAACAACATCGCCTTCCCGACCTAATAGTTTCAGACAATGGTCTGCTTTTACCAGTGCACAGCACCTTGAATATCTGACGTGAAATGTAATTCGGCGTATGTCAGTACAATCTTATCACCCTGCGTCACAGTGCCGCGGAGCGAGTGGTACAGACCACAACAAACTAAAAATAAGGGGTCTGCAAACTTTCAACCACAGATGTATCAATTCTTATTCCACTACAAAACTACCCTTCATAAAATAATGGGTCGCGCACTATGCGAACTCTAGACAGGCCCAAGATTTAGAACATCTTTGCATGTCTTGCGCCCAAGACTTGAAACATCGGTACTTCTGAGGCAACTCAAGCAGAACTGCACCCCGACAGAGGATGATGACAGGCTCCGTTATTGCAAACCAGGAAACAACTTTTACGCGTGAAACATTCGTCAGGCGCCACCTTGGGTGTGGGCCAATAATGTGGACGTTATTACATCGCCAGCTGATGTCAGTATTGAGGACCAATCTATATGGGTATATAAACCCGACCTATATGAGCATAAAGACTTGCCCATAGCCAAGAGAGCACCACCTGTGGCTACTGGCATGGACGTGGTGGATAGCGTAAGTTCTACGACTATACCTCAACAGGAGCAGTCTGATTCCTTTGCATCAAGTGTTCTTTGCATGCCGGAGAAAGAGGCTCATGGGACATCAGGAAGTTCTTCTGAGAGTTTCACAGATGGCGACATAACTGCAAGAGACAGGAGTGCGCATGCCACACCAGTGCCCAGTGCTGCGACGCAACGAAATATCGAGAAAACCAGTGCTTACCTACTGTCCTCCCCCAAGTTTTAAGAAAAGAGTGTCACAATTGTTAATAGCTAAAAGGCAGGTGCGTCTCGCGGCACTGTTTTTGTGTGCAATGTTTTTTGTGTCTCGGATTTGGCGGAATGGGACGTTCAAATAATAAACTCCCAGTTTGTTCAGGACTCTTGTAGTGCCATGTCGTTCTTGGCTATCCAAGTGTTGTTGGCACCTAATTACTGCGAGTCTGGCGGCTTGCTTACTTCTATCAGCGACACTTGTGATCGCATACCAGCTTTCGCCGTAAAAAAAACCACCAGTCCTCGTTTAAATACCTTCGAAAGAACAGTGGCATTGGCCTCAATCTCATCCACAAAGTCCTTGAGTTTTGAGAGCGCTCAATAGTCATTGAAGTCATCGGCTCTTAAGGTTGCCTAGAAGTCGTTACCATCCTGGTCACCTTGTGGTGGTGTGTCCACCACAGGGGTACCAAACAGCCAGCCGGCGTTGGAGTGTGTTTGCCTGAACTAGTCAATGACGAAAATACAAATTTTTGAAGCCTTAGTTTCCATTGAGTGAGATGACCTGAAGAGTTTTTTAAGTTGGCTGGCTAGTACAAGGCATGGGGGTCGCTCACAGCATGAAAAGGCCTGCCATAGAAAAAGGGGCGGAGCTTGGACACAGCCCAGATGATGGCAAAGCTCTCCTACTTAGTTGTGGAATAGTTGTCAAAAGCGACCGGCCAGCGTAACTTACGACGCTGTCTTTGTCATTAGTTTTCTGAGCCAGGGTGGCGCTGAACTCAACACTGCTTGCGTCGGTGTGGGTTTCTTGTCGACGTGTTCATGGAAACGCGCGTGTAGGAGTTGTATCCAGCAATCTTTCAGTCCTGAAATGCTTGAACTCTCATCGTTTTCCAACCGTATTCGACGCCAGTATTCGTTAGCTGCGTTAATGACCTGGTAGTCCGTAAAAAGTTCTTGAAGCATCTGCATTAAGACCAGAAGCCCAGAAATTGGCACATAACCTTCTTGCCAGCAGCTGGCGGGAAGCCGGCGATGGCAGCTGTTTTATGCAGATATACGCGCATTTTGGTTTTACAGCGGAAGCTTTTATAAGATAACAACTCGGTTCACGCGCAGTTGTCAGCCGCCGCCACCACCGGTGTCCGTAATCACATCGCGAAAAAAAAGAATACCACCGATGACACAGTGGGGCTCGAACCCGGAGCCCAGTATACTACCACTGAGTTACGCCGGTGCTTGTAACTTGTTGTCAAACTTGCCTTGGGCAGGCTTCCCCTAGCACCAACGACACAGTGGTGCTCGAACCCGGGTCGGCTGGGTGCCAGCCACAGTATTCTACCACTGAGCTGCACCGGTTTTTTTCTAACATGGTATTTATTACAAATGCCGCGAATGTGTATACTTAGCGTACAAAATACATAAGGTCAAGTCGATTGATTGACTTGATTGATTTATATGTGGGGTTTAACGTCCCAAAACCACCATATGATTATGAGAGACGCCGTAGTGGAGGGCTCCGGATATTTCGACCACCTGGGGTTCCTTAACGCGCACCCAAATCTGAGCACACGGACCTACAACATTTCCGACTCCATCGGAAATGCAGCCGCTGCCGCCGGGATTTGGTCCCGCGACCTGCGGGTCAGCAGCCGAGTACCTTAGCCACTACTAGACCACAGCAGTGGGGCAGGGGTCAAGTCGACAAATGTACAATAGTTACAAAGTAAACCTCGTATAACACAATTCTACAGGGGTATTCGAGTAGCGCACTTCATGAGCTCAGTATACCTGTCCGGCTGAAATTGCAGTTGGTCGTAAAGGTCCCTTAAACGCACAGTCATTTGCACAAAGTGGCTTCGCGAAGACACCAATGGTTCCACATGTCTGTCCAACATCCAAGTTTTCCACGAAATATGCATGGCTATAACAACAGCATGTCAACTGGCATTTAGTAGCATTATGTTGGTACAATATAACGAATGCTATGAGGATTTAAGTGCAGATGTTTTGTAAGCCCTATGATGGACGTCCCAGAAAAGTATGGCGGCCTTACAACTTATAAAGCAATGTTAAATTGTTTCTGAAACTTCACAGAGGCGTCAGGTAATTGAGGATACAAATATGCCTTTGGCGTTTAACCAGGTTTCTACCGGTATTGTTTCACTATGCACTTTCTAAAGAAATATCTTGATTATTGGTAAAATAGGCATTTTTGTAACACGTAATAGCACGCCATGACCAGAAAATTCAATTTATAGTGAGCCGTTAGGTGCAACTGGAAAGAGCGAATCCAACACAGCATAATATAGGTCTTTTCTTGAGCCAGAGAACAAGTACTCTTTAGAGGATCTGGCTGTCAGGAAACGCACTGACTTGAATACTTCACGCATGAACCCTTGCACATAGTGAGGTGATGCAACATTAGTAGATACCACTAAGTTTGGTAAAACATCTGCTAAATTCACTAGCAAAATTGTTCGAAGCACTGGATGACCACAGTCACGAAAATAGAAAAAGCGCCACACCAGTTGTCTAGCAACAAGGTGTGCCAACCCAAGACCACCTAGTCTAAAAACATTCTCTCGCCTCATCACTTGAGAGGTTGATTACCGAGTAAAGGTAGCAAATATACGGTGGAACTTCTGTATGTAAACCCTCGAGCAACAAATTATTTGCAGAACATAGAATATTTTTGTTGCCAAAAACAGGTTGCATGCTCCAGCACTGCCAAAGATAGAGATGTTATGAGGAATAAACGTCTGGATATAGCGCTTTAGTGTGGGTACACGCTCTTTCCAACAATGTGCACTTGATAAATATGCATCTAATGAAAAGCCTGGGTATTTTGGTGGAACATAAAACCATTCTATACCCTGAAAAATGGTTGGTTTATATGTCCGTGGGCCAAACCACAGTCCTACGCTTTTAGCGAAGTTCAATCGTACCCCTGAAAGTTTTCCAAGTTCTCCGATTGTTGACACCACCATTTCATATGATCTGTGCAAAAGAACGCAAGGACATCTGCATACGCCAATACCTTTAACTCATTCCCAGAGCACAGAAATCACGGACGATAGATCGAGTTACACTTAAGCGGAGTGGCTCCAAGTAAAGAGCAAAATGCAATGGCGACACCGGACAGCCCTGTTTCACAGACGAGTTAAGAATCGCGGGTTTTCAAAAGATGGCCATTAAGGATTAAACAGGTGCCATGGCAAATCATACAACACAAAATTACATTGTATCAGCCGCCCTTCTTGTTCAACACTATATGCTATAGATGTACACAGAAACTCTTCCTAAGAAAATGAAGGTAGCCAGCTGAAAGGCTCAAGGAATGCGACACATATACATAAAATACAGTGAGCTAAGGCCATAACGCCCTCTCTGTATCCACTTCACTTTCTATCATCGTTTGTTGAACGGCGACGAAATCGAGATGTCGGCTGAAGAGCAACCGGTGGAGCTGCACCTGTTTCTGCTTGGATCGTAGTCTGCACACGTTGGCCGTTGAAAAGTGACTCTCTGGGGCAGCGCCATGTTGTCTGTATCCTTTTCAGCGTTGCATTTGCTGGTCTGGTGGAGAAGGGGCGTGTGAGTGCACCCCGTCAACAGTACCCGGCCTCTTTGATCTAGAGCGTCTGCACTTTCCTGCAGGCTGTGATGACTTGCGACGACGTGACTGACGAGGACATGCAGTTGAGTCCCTTCCATCGCTTGTTGCAGTGTTGGGTGATGCTCGGCGTCTACTTAAGAAAGCGTCCGTTCATCCTCGCACATTAGCAGCCATCTTCGTATGTATAGTGCCGCATTATCAATCCTGCTTTCGAGGCTTTCTTTACGAGTGTCTTCCAATCCAGATGCAGGGACCACCTACTTTTCGCCGCTGTTTCATGCCATCTTCTTTCGATGCTTGTTCGAATGTCTCCTCTACAGCACAGTCATTAGCCTCGTCTTTCTCGGCGCCACGTGGTTCAACAACTACGGTACGTGGAAGGTCGCCAGTTGCTTCAAGGACTTCCGTAGCACCCATAATATGTTCTTGCAAAGCGTCATCAGGTGGTCGTATGCGATGGCGTAGTTTGTTGGCGTACGTCGCCAAACATTGTTCAGCCGTGTGTTCAAACCGTCGACAACACTCGCAGTGCGGTGTCCGGCAGTGACGACGAATGAGTCCTACTCTGTTGCAGCGCAGGCATAATGGTGGTCTGCCGCGAATGAACACGAGGCTTTGTAGACCGCCAACCGGAATTAGATGTGGGATGTCGCACATACAAACTCTATTCGCGAGCGTTAACACATCTTGATTAAGGGTATACGCATGTGTTCCACCTCTGACACTCTTCAAGTTTCTGCCGTAATTGATTTTATCTTTCCGAAAGACTGAAGAGCTTTATGCACAAAGATACGTTCTAAATGTACAGGGAGCCATAATAACTTTATTCTAACTTCTGTGGGCTCAGGGTCTATCACATCACACCTTCGACCTCGAACAAAGAGTTCACCGCAGGTTACAAGCTTCGTTTTCGCTAGTGCTGTCCTGCAAGTCACCATGCAAACATGAGGCCTTTGAAACTGTTCAATCGAGGTTACATCTGTAAGGTCTATGATATTACGGAGGGCATCTCGAAAGTTCTGCGCTCTGTATGGACAACCAGAAGGTCTGCATGCAGAAAAACGGAGTCGGTGACGACCTTACCAGTGAGAAGATGGGGCGGGACGACGCGGTATTCATCACTGCTGGTAGAAACCTGAGCAGTACCTCAGCTTGAATCTGATTGATCCTTCGTGGCAGAGAACATGATGATGATGAAGAAGAAGAAGAAGAAGAAGAAGAAGAAGAAGAAGAAGAAGAAGAAGAAGAAGAAGAAGAAGAAGAAGAAGAAGAAGAAGAAGAAGAAGAAGAAGAAGAAGAAGAAGAAGAAGAAGAAGAAGGTGGTAGTGATAGTGGTCCTGGGATGATAGGCACCTACCCACTTTGTGGGATCGGCCATAACAATCTCAATCTGCCGATCCTTCATCGGTGAGCTTTTCCTAACGGTACCTTGTCGCGATGGTGTAGCTCGGCTCTCAAATGACCGTGCATTCATAGAATTAGGCAACGCGCCAAACTTCTTCCTTATTAGCAGCTGTGTCACGTGAGAGCTCGCGATCTCTTTGAAAGTGACCCTGCCGCCTACATCGAAAACAAACTCCTGTATTATGGTTCAAGTTTGCACCAGCGAACTGTTTAGCTTGCACTCTATGATTTTGCCCTCTTGACGTAGTACCACGGCAGCTCCATTGCACAACTCTGCCTGCCACTGTCGAGGCTCTCTCCATAGTTGGCGGCTAACTTGGCAATATCCTTGACTTTCAACCAGCCATTTATTTCCTGCTGAATTATCAGTGAGCGGAGATCACTTGGCATTAACTGCTTTAGCCTAGAGCACTGCACGGGCCCGGGCGGGCCGGAAGCCGCTCGCTTCCATGCACGTGTAGAGCTCTCACGCTGCATTTGTAGTGCTGGGCAGCATACCGCTTCAAAAAGATCTCGCAGCTGGACAGGCACTTCGAAAACCAAACGTAATTAGAGAGCTTTAGTGCTTGATACAAAAGTGACTTGCGTACCCAGGACGTTGTGGCGGCGGTATTGCGCATGCGCGAAACCCTGCGCATATGCTTCGCTAGATCTCTGGGACGCTTGGGCCGTGTATCCGTGCGGCCATAAACAACGCTACCACCACTGGCTTCCTAGCTGAGATAAGCTGCCTAGTCGCACATGCAGCGCTTCTGACACATCATGTTACCCGTGACGTGAACCACCTTCACGGCGAGCCAAGCCGAGGCTTGCCAGAGCGACCAGCTTGACTTCTAACCACAAAGGCGCCATATCTCGGACAGCACAGATCGGCCGTCTTCAAAGCTGCCACCCCCGGCGAGGCAGCGCAGCGCAAGGTCTTACTTCACGCCCAAGGTAGATATTTTTCTTTTACGTGAGGTGCTGGCTGTCGACCCTTTTGAAGATGGTTCGAGATTGGCCGCCATCGTTCGCAACTTGTCGGCGGTGTTGCTGAGAAACGTGGTTGCCCGGAGACTTCGAGCATGAAATCTCACGGGAACAATCGACGTTAATAACTCAAAGTCCTATGCGTGCATGTCGTTTACATAGAATTACATATTAAACCATTGTTCCGTCGTCACGCTTGTCGGACTGCAACCGGCCGTCTGGATTGCTTGGCATCGGTGGTACCCACTTCAATCGAACTGCGGATGGCGGCATATACGAAAAAAAAGAAGTTTTTTTTTGTTTTGTGTTTGTAAGTGTCAGAATAATTAAGAAAGATTTATTGAAAGTAATTATGAAGGCCACTATGTTTAAAATGACATTTCTATCCTAAAAATAATTCAAAAATCACTGACTTGACAAGACGCTATGGCGCTGCTATCGCGTGTAACCATCGTCCGGCTCGCGTTTGCGTGCGCGCTGCTATAAGGCATTCTAGTTAGGTATGGGTTGGGTACGCAACGCCACGCACTCTCAAGCCCGCTGTGCCCCAAGAGCTTGCGTACCCAGCACTAAATCTCTCCATTATCATGGATTCGTGCGCAGCCCCGCACGATGACCTCGATGAAAAATCTATCTATCTATCTATCTATCTATCTATCTATCTATCTATCTATCTATCTATCTATCTATCTATCTATCTATCTATCTATCTATCTATCTATCTATCTATCTATCTATCTATCTATCCGCCGATGCCGATGTGCTATCGTGGTCATCCCGGTAATTTTGGGTTAACGAAAATTAGTATTCAAGGGTCAGTTGATTTGACGAATATGACTTGCAGGTGATGATGTGAATAACACCGCCAGATCTGTGGCGCATACCCGTGGGTATGTATGTAGCGAAGGTGATTGATAGCTTATATTGACCCAGGAACGGCCACTGAAAGGGACAGTGAAACACTTAAAAAAACGAGATTATGGTGTCATTTACATATACGTATTTCATGCGGCGAACTCAAAAATTAGGTCGAAAATTTGCATAAACTAAAAAAAATAACTTTATTTTGCCAAAAAGAAGCAGCAGGCGCCACGGCCACCACCGTGAGTCTTGCCGCCGCTGTGATTGGTCGAAGCTCCATGACGTCACTATCAGGAAAGAGAGGACAGTTGACTGCGCTCGCCGGCAGGCAATGCCGTGTTTATGCGTTGAGGCGCTGCGCCGTGCTCCCTTCCGGGCTGCAGAAATTAGGCGCCTTTTTTTTCTAACCACTACCACCACCACCACTGTCTGTTGAAATCGGACAGTTGCTGTAAGTTTGGCGAACTGTGAAAGCCGGACAGAGTTCGCTGTACACGCGTACATGTTCGAGCCAGTCGCAACTTTAAGGGCGCCGACTGAAGCGGTACAGAAAAGCGAGTACCTACCAGCCACCCTCAGCCGCGTGGGAAACATAGACTGGCACGTATGAGATCCATGCCAGTGCGAAATTGCACTGTAATAAACTGTCACAAATGGTACCCTTATCAGTGGATATCAAATAAGCAGCAGCAGCAGCACTCGCTTTTAGCCTATTCGCACGGTCTGCGCTAGTCGAGGAGAGCATGCAGAAACATCAGCTGTTCGTGGATTTCACAGCTCAGATATCAGCGTTGATAATGCAATCAGTACCCTACTTCGCAGCGGGCAAGGCGCACGCGATGAGTCAGTATGCTACCCCGAGAAAAAAACATCACAGCATATTCATGCAGTGGATGATGATGAGTGGGGCGAAGCATCCGTCAGCCCGTCTGTGCTTCCGTCCACCCGTTCGTTTATGCTTCCGTCCGTCCGCGCGACCGTCCGTGCGTCCATCTATGCGTCCGTCCATCCGTCTATCCATGCGTCCATCCATCCATATGTCTGTCCGTGCGTCCGTACATACGCACGCGCGTCTATGCATCCATTCGTCCGTCCGCTAGTCTGTCTGCCCGTCCGTTCGTGCGTCCATATGTATGTATGGGTATGTATGTATGAGAGCGGGTATGTGCCACCTGTGGCTACGTACTACTACATACATACAAAGCATGGACAGACGTACGCCTTCAGGAGAAACACGTGGCGCAAGTTTTACCAAGAGAAAAAAAGACGAGACAGAAAGAGCGCCATTCTTTCTGTCTGGCGCTCTTTCTGTCTCGTCTTTTTTTCTCTTGGTAAACCTTGCGCCACGTATTTCAGCCTAATATGTACCAACTAGCCCAACATAACATACTATTAAGCCTTTAGGAGCTTTGCCCCTAAAAAAATAAAAGAGCCAGACGACTGCTGCTTTGTCTCAGTGGTGATATGTGCTTTGAGCTGCGTTGAAAATTGTGCAAGAATAGTTTGGCTCATATATTGCAATTCTGATTTTTATAATACCGTCACTTTTTCTAAATTCCACCCAGTACTACATTGACGATGTATTAAAATGCAAACGGTGTATTAGCTGCGCTAGAACCAAGCGACTGCCGTGTAGAATAGCTGATTTTGAATATGGGCACACACATCTTTGCACACGTGTTTTCGCTATAGGTGCCCATGCACACACTGCATGCAAATGGGGAAAGGGAAAGAGAAGGAGCTTTGCTGCTGTGTGAAAATTCAGCAGATTCGCGACCGCCACAGCGCGCTTTATCTTGTATTTTTTGAAGTACTTTTTTTACCTACAGCGGCCCATTTTGCACCCATCTTCTGATCCCGAGAAAAAGTGTGAGAAGCGACCTCATCGCGACCTTAAATGCAGTGGCAACCACATGACGCCCAGTAACTCGGCAGCGCGAGTCCCCTCAACTTTGCGAAAATACAACTAATCGATGTCGGATGGCGAAAATCTCTATTCAGGAAAACAGTGCAATGATGAGAAATCCCCACGAACTGGCAGAACTGATGCTTCACCAGGCTGCAGATCTCAGCAGAAACAATTACGGGCCGCGAAATAAAAAAGCGGAGCTACTAAGGTTTGCAGGTGGCCCGGCTTATAGTTGCCTGTTCGGCGGCGGCTCAACCCTGAAGGTTACGTCACCTCCTCACGTGTCTCTCTCTCCCGTGATCCGCCTTTGCGCGCGCGCCTGTGGGAGGGGGGCGTTTTTTTGTTCAAAGTTTGCTCGCTCATAGCGCCGTTGTTTATTCAAACCTCGCCAAAAACCTACGTTGACACGTTGTAAGGCGTCGCAAATAGCGAATTGGCAAGAAATTTGTGAATTAGAAACCTCTTCAGTGTTCCTTTAATGTGTGTGCGTTAAGAAAAAGCTAACATCGGCAGTGCACCCGAAAAATAGAAAGAATAATTGTTGCTGCCCCAGCAGAAACTGAGCCCCAGTATTTCAAGTGGCAATTGAATATTCTATCACAAAGTGATGCCGGGTCTCAGAAACACTTTTCCAATAGACCTTGATTGATTGATACGTCGGGTTTAACGTTCTTAAACCACCATATGATTAAGAGAAACGCCATAGTGGAGGGCTCCGGAAATTTAGACCACCTGGGGTTCTTTAACGTGCGCCCAAATCTGAGCACACGGGCCTACAAGATTTCCGCCTCTATCGGAAATGCAGCCGCCGCAGCCCAGATTTGATCCCGCGACCAGCCGGTCAGCAGCCGAGTACCTTAACCACTAGACCATCGCGGCCTAATATTCGTGAAACGTCAATTGCGATGATACTACTGTCTACACAATTTTATAAATGTTACATATGTTTTCTTATGATACAGTGGTCAAGTCGGGTTAACGTGAAATATAGTTAGGTGCCATCTGCTCAAGCGGATTTATGTAGCAGTACCCAGGGCTACTATCTCCTCGAGCATGGATATAAACAATTTTATTTCAAGTCTGGTGACGTTTACAAGGTCTCCCTTGAGGGCAATTCGAGGCCTTGATTCTTTGCTGCCTCTCCAGCACACTGGACTGCCCACTCTAGTGTCAAGAAGTTGGGGCTCCGCAGGGCGGCTCCTCACTTTCACGCAAGAGCATTCGGAGCTATTACCATTTGAGCTTCTTTAATAGAACACTCTCACAACATGTGTGAAAGTATATCTCGAATTGCCTGACAAAACTTGCAAGTAGCACTCGGGTATTGAGCGGAGAAAATGTTCCGAAATCGCACCGGTATGAGGAAGCTTTCTGTCTGCAGCTAGCGCCTGACGACTACCCGGCATCGTTTCAGCTTGGGTTGAGATAGGGACTTCAAGCGCCGTCGCTTCAATTCAGCTTACCGCTTCTGGTGTTTATATTATTCATTTTGCTGTTGGCGTCGTTACGTAACTGTTAACAACTGCTTAAATAAAACATAAGCGGTTGTTTAACGTACGGTTTTGTGCACATTTGTGCATAACTTTATTGCCACCTGGTGATGTTTCGCAAAAAAAATATTGCAACAGAGTGAGCAACCATCCGCATGCTTCGCATAACGTCGACTCCCAAGGTGCGTGGGGTCTGCCGAATTAATAGTGGAAACATTGCAATGATGAGTTTCTCACAATTGCGCGTTTAGTAGAAATATAAAGATGAAGCCAACAATCCAACTGCCCAGAAAGCTGCGATATCACTCATTTCAGATGCGCAAAAGTATTTTAGCCTTGGGCAAGTAGAGGCCTCACAGTGTTAGCATTTTCCAGAAAAATCTGCGTCTAGAGTTATATTTGCTTTCCCGCGCCAGCCACGTGACACTGGTCGGTCGGGGTTCCCTTTGACGACCCGACAGACATATTTATGAACGCGAACTCATTCGAGATTGTCCGAATGTCACTTTTACTACACCACTTATTATCATGGCGTGTATTGCGTTTATGACTCACACTGTATTTTTCAACGCAGGAACTGACGATCAAGGGTGAAGTGGTCTTGCGACGCGATGTCGACCATTACGTACAATCCAAACCATGCATGGCCCATTCCTGTTTTGGCGAAGTTTACAGAAATCCGCGAGAAAATTGGCTTTCACCTAATATACAAGGTGAGTGCAAAAACGTGTTTCGATTCAAGTTTCTTGATATTGTAACGACGACATTTCGAGCTATAGTGATGAATTTGTCAATTTGGTGACAGCGCTATTTAAAAAAAAGAGACTCCGAAGCTTTGCTTTCGGCCAAGCCATCGTGTGGTCGCGTTTGTCGTCTCCTTAGATCAGAGCATGCGACGGACAGTTCGCCTTCGCAACGCAGTCATTCCCACGTCAAGTGGTCGCCGCGTCACACAAAATACATGTGAGTGCCAATCGTAAGCTGTGCCTGTCGGCCTAGCCATCGTCTGCTCACGTTTGTCGTCTGCTTCGATCAGGGTATGCGACGGAAAGTTCGCCTTCGCAACCCAATTCTTTCCCGGTAAAGTGGTCGCCGCATCCCACAAAATACATGTCAGTGCCAATCCTAAGCTGTGCCTGTCGGCCAAGCCATCGCCTGCTCGCGTTTGTTGTCTGCTTTGACCAGAGAATGCGACAGAAAAATCGCCTTCGCAAAGCAATCATTCCCAGGTCAAGTGGTCGCCGCGTCGCACAAAATACATGTCAGTGCCAATCCTAAGCTGTGACTGTCGGCCAAGCCATCGTCTGCTCGCGTTTGTCGTCTGCTTAGATCAGAGCATGCGACGGAAAGTTAGCCTTCGAAACGCAGTTATTCCAAGGTCAAGTGATCGCCGCGTCGCACAAAATACATATCAGTGCCAATCCTAAGCTGTGCCTGTAGGCCTAGCCATCTTCAGCTCGCGCTTGTCGCCTGCTTCGAGCAGATCATGCGACAGAAAGCTCGCCTTCGCAACGAAATGATAACCAGGTGAAGTGGTCGCCCCATCGCACAAAATACATGTCAGTGCCAATCCTAAGATTTGCCTGTTGGTCAAGCCATCGTCTGCTCGCGTTTGTTTGTCATCTGCATAGATCAGAGCATGCGACGGAAAGTTTGCCTTCGCAACGCACTTATTCCCAGGTCAAGTGGTCGCCGCGTCGCACAAAATACATGTCAGTGCCAATCCTAAGCTGTGCCTGTCGGCCAAGCTATCATCTGCTCTCGTTTGTCATCTGCTTAGATAAGAGCATGCGACGGAAAGTTCGCCTTCGCAACGCAGCTATTCCCAGGTCAAGTGGCCGCCGCGTCGCACAAAATATATGTCAGTGCCAATCCTAAGCTGTGCCTGTCGGCCAAGCCATCGTCTGCTCGCGTTTGACATCTGCTTAGATAAGAGCATGCGACGGAAAGTTCGCCTTCGCAACGCAACTATTCCCAGGTCAAGAGGCCGCCGCGTCGCACAAAATATATGTCAGTGCCAATCCTGAGCTGTGCCTGTCGGCCAAGTCATCGCCTGCTCGCGTTTGTCGTCTGCTTAGATCAGAGCATGCGACGAAAAAATCGCCTTCGCAACGCAATTATTCCCAGGTCAACTGGTCGCCGCGTCGCAAAAAATACATGTCAGTGCCAATCCTAAGCTGTGCCTGTCGGCCAAGCTATCATCTGCTCGCGTTTGTCATCTGCTTAGATAACAGCATGCGACGGAAAGTTCGCCTTCGCAACGCAACTATTCCCAGGTCAAGTGGCCGCCGCGTCGCACAAGATATATTTCAGTGCCAATCCTAAGCTGTGCCTGTCGGCCAAGCCATCGTCTGCTCGCGTTTGTCACCTGCTTCGATCAGAGCAAGCGACGGAAAGTTCGCCTTCGCAACGCAGTAATCCCAGGTCAAGTTGTGGCCGCATTGCACAAAATACATGTCAGTGCCAATCCCAAGCTGTGCCTGTCGGCCAAGCCAATGTCTGCTCGCGTTTGTCGTCTGCTTAGATAAGAGCATGCGACGGAAAGTTTGCCTTCGCAATGCAATTACTTCCAGGTCAAGTGGTCGCCGCGTCGCACAAAATACATATCAGCGCCAATCTTAAGCTGTGCCTGTCGGCCAAGCCATTGTCTGCTCATGTTTGTCGTCTGTTTCGATCAGAGCATATGAACGAAAGCGCGCCTTCGCAACACAATTCTTCCAGGAAAAGTGGTCGCCGCATCGCACAAAATACATGTCAGTGCCAATCCTAAGCTGTGCCTGTCGGCCAAGCTATCATCTGCTCGCGTTTGTCATCTGCTTAGATAACAGCATGCGACGGAAAGTTCGCCTTCGCAACGCAACTATTCCCAGGTCAAGTGGCCGCCGCGTCGCACAAGATATATTTCAGTGCCAATCCTAAGCTGTGCCTTGTCGGCCAAGCCATCGTCTGCTCGCGTTTGTCACCTGCTTCGATCAGAGCAAGCGACGGAAAGTTCGCCTTCGCAACGCAGTAATCCCAGGTCAAGTTGTGGCCGCATTGCACAAAATACATGTCAGTGCCAATCCCAAGCTGTGCCTGTCGGCCAAGCCATCGTCTGCTCGCGTTTTTTGTCTTATTAGATCAGGCCATGCGACGGAAAGTTCGCCTTCGCAACGCAATTCTTCCCAGATGAAGTGGTCGCCGCGTCGCACAAAATACATGTCAGTGCCAATCCTAAGCTGTGCCTGTCGGCCAAGCCGTTGTCTGCTCACGTTTGTCGTCTGCTTAGATCAGAGCGTGCGACGGAAAGTTTGCCTTCGCAACGCAATTATTCCCAGGTCAAGCGGTCGCCGCGTCGCACAAAATATGTCAGTGCCAATCCTAAGCTGTGCCTGTTGGCCAAGCCATCGTCTGCTCACGTTTGTTTTCTGCTTCGATCAGGGCATGTGACGGAAAGTTCGCCTTCGCAACACAATTCTTCCCAGTAAAAGTGGTCACTGCATCGCACAAAATACATGTCAGTGCCAATCCTTAGCTGTGACTGTCGGCCAAGCTAACGTCAGCTCGCTTTTGTCGTCTGCTTAGATCAGAGCTTGCGACGGGAAAATCACCTTCACAACGCAATTATTCCCAGGTCAAGTGGTCGCCACGTCGCACAAAATATATGTCACTGCCAATCCTAAGCTGTGCCTGTCGGCCAAGCCATTGTCTGCTCGCGTTTGTCGTCTGCTTTGATCAGAGCATGCGACGGAATCTTCGCCCTCGCAACGCAATTATTCGCAGATCAAGTGGTCGCTGCGTCACACAAAATACATTTCAGTGCCAATCCTATACTGTGCCTGTCGGCCAAGCCATCGTCTGCTCGCGTTTTTCGTCATATTAGATTAGAGTATGCGACGGAAAGTTCACCTTCGCAACGTAATTATTCCCCGGTCAAGTGGTCGCCGCATCGCACATATTACACGTCAGTGCCAATCCTAAGCTGTGCCTGACGGCCAAGCCATCGTCTGCTAACGTTTGTAATCTGCTTCAATCAGAGCATGCGAAGGAATGTTCGCCTTCGCAACGCAATACTTCCCAAGTCAAGTGGTCGCCGCGTCGCACAAAATACATGTCAGTGCCAATCCTGAGCTGTGCCTGTCGGCCAAGCTGTCGTCTGCTCACGTTTGTCGTCTGCTTCGATCAGGGCATGCGACGGAAAGTTCGCCTTCGACATGCAATCATTCCCAGGTCAAGTGGTTGCCGCGTCGCACAAAATACATGTCAGTGCCAATCCTAAGCTGTGCCTGTCGGCCAAGCCATTGTCTGCTAAAGTTTGTCTTCTGCTTCGAACACAGCATGCGACGGAATGTTCGCCTTCGCAACGCAATAATTCCCAAGTGGTCGCCGCGTCGCACAAAATACATATCAGCGCCAATCTTAAGCTGTGCCTGTCGGCCAAGCCATCATCTGCTCGCGTTTGTCGTCTGCTTCGATCAGAGCATGCGACGGAAAGTTCGCCTTCGCAACGCAATTATTCCCAGGTCAAGTGGTCGCCGCGTCGCACAAAATACATGTCAGTGCCAATCCTAAGCTGTGCCTGTCGGCCAAGCTATCATCTGCTCTCGTTTGTCGTCTGCTTAGATAAGAGCATGCGACGGAAAGTTCGCCTTCGCAACGCAGCTATTCCCAGGTCAAGTGGCCGCCGCGTCGCACAAAATATATGTCAGTGCCAATCCTAAGCTGTGCCTGTCGGCCAAGCCATCGTCTGCTCGCGTTTGTCACCTGCTTCGATCAGAGCAAGCGACGGAAATTTCGCCTTCGCAACGCAGTAATCCCAGGTCAAGTTGTCGCCGCATTGCACAAAATACATGTCAGTGCCAATCCTGAGCTGTGCCTGTCGGCCAAGCCATCGTCTGCTCGCGTTTTTCGTCTGCATCGATCAGTGCTTGCGACGGAAAGTTCGCCTTCGCAACGCAATTACTTCCAGGTCAAGTGGTCGCCGCGTCACACAAAATACATATCAGCGCCAATCTTAAGCTGTGCCTGTCGGCCAAGCCATCATCTGCTCGCGTTTGTCGTCTGCTTTGATAAGAGCATACGACGGAAAGGTCGCCTTCGCAACAATTATTTCGGGTCAGGTGGTCGCTGCGTCGCACAAAATACATGTCAGTGCCAATCCTAAGCTGTGCCTGTCGGCCAAGCCAATGTCTGCTCGCGTTTTTCGTCTGCTTAGATAAGTGCATGCGACGGAAAGTTCACCTTCGCAACGCGATCACTCCCTGTCAAGTGGTCGCCGCGTCACACAAAATATATGTCAGTGCCAATCCTGAGCTGTGCCTGTCAGCCAAGCTGTTGTCTGCTCACGTTTGTCGTCTGCTTCTATCAGAGCATGCGAAGGAAAGTTCGCCTTCGACATGCGATCATTCCCAGGTCAAGTGGTTGCCGCGTCGCACAAAATACATGTCAGTGCCAATCCTAAGCTGTGCCTGTCGGCCAAGCCATCACCTGCTAGCGTTTGTCGTCTGCTTATATCAGAGCATGCGACGGAAAGTTCGCCTTCGCAACGCAATTATTCCCAGGTCAAGTGGTCGCCGCGTCGCACAAAATCCATGTCAGTGGCAATCCTAATCTGTGCCTGTCGGCCAAGCTATCGTGTGCTCGCGTTTGTCGTCTGCTTAGATCACTGCATGCGACGGAAAGTTCGCCTTCGGAACGCAATTATTCCCAGGTCGAGTGGTTGCCGCGTCACACAAAATACATGTGAGTGCCAATAGTAAGCTGTGCCTGTCGGCCAAGCCATCGTCTGCTCGCGTTTGTCGTCTGCTTTGATCAGAGCATGCGACGGAATCTTCGCCTTCGCAACGCAATTATTCGCAGATCAAGTGGTCGCTGCGTCACACAAAATACATTTCAGTGCCAATCCTATACTGTGCCTGTCGGCCAAGCCATCGTCTGCTCACGTTTTTCGTCATATTAGATTAGAGTATGCGATGGAAAGTTCACCTTCGCAACGTAATTATTCCCCGGTCAAGTGGTCGCCGCATCGCACATATTACACGTCAGTGCCAATCCTAAGCTGTGCCTGACGGCCAAGCCATCGTCTGCTCACGTTTGTAATCTGCTTCAATCAGAGCATGCGAAGGAATGTTCGCCTTCGACATGCAATTATTCCCAGGTCAAGTGGTCGCCGCGTCGCACAAAATCCATGTCAGTGCCAATCCTAAGCTGTGCCTGTCGGCCACGCTGTTGTCTGCTCACGTTTGTCGCCTGCTTCTATCAGAGCATGCGAAGGAAAGTTCGCCTTCGACATGCGATCATTCCCAGGTCAAGTGGTTGCCGCGTCGCACAAAATATATGTCAGTGCCAATCCTAAGCTGTGCCTGTCGGCCAAGCCATCGTCTGCTCGCGTTTGTCACCTGCTTCGATCAGAGCAAGCGACGGAAATTTCGCCTTCGCAACGCAGTAATCCCAGGTCAAGTTGTCGCCGCATTGCACAAAATACATGTCAGTGCCAATCCTGAGCTGTGCCTGTCGGCCAAGCCATCGTCTGCTCGCGTTTTTCGTCTGCATCGATCAGTGCTTGCGACGGAAAGTTCGCCTTCGCAACGCAATTACTTCCAGGTCAAGTGGTCGCCGCGTCACACAAAATACATATCAGCGCCAATCTTAAGCTGTGCCTGTCGGCCAAGCCATTGTCTGCTCATGTTTGTCGTCTGTTTCGATCAGAGCATATGAACGAAAGCGCGCTTTCACAACGCAATTATTCCCAGACAAGTGGTCGCCGCATCGCGGAAAATACATGTCAGTGCCAATCCTAAGCTGTGCCTGTCGGCCAAGCCATCGTCTGCTTAGATCAGAGCGTGCGACGGAAAGTTTGCCTTCGCAACGCAATTATTCCCAGGTCAAGTGGTCGCCGCGTCGCAAAAAATACATGTCAGTGCCAATCCTAAGCTGTGCCTGTCGGCCAAGCTATCATCTGCTCGCGTTTGTCATCTGCTTAGATAGGAGCATGCGACGGAAAGTTCGCCTTCGCAACGCAACTATTTCCAGGTCAAGTGGCCGCCGCGTCGCACAAAATATATGTCAGTGCCAATCCTGAGCTGTGCCTGTCGGCCAAGTCATCGCCTGCTCGCGTTTGTCGTCTGCTTAGATCAGAGCATGCGACGAAAAAATCGCCTTCGCAACGCATTTATTCCCAGGTCAAGTGGTCGCCGCGTCGCAAAAAATACATGTCAGTGCCAATACTAAGCTGTGCCTGTCGGCCAAGCTATCATCTGCTCGCGTTTGTCATCTGCTTAGATAAGAGCATGCGACGGAAAATTCGCCTTCGCAACGCAACTATTCCCAGGTCAAGTGGCCGCCGCGTCGCACAAAATATATGTCAGTGCCAATCCTGAGCTGTGCCTGTCGGCCAAGTCATCGCCTGCTCGCGTTTGTCGTCTGCTTAGATCAGAGCATGCGACGAAAAAATCGCCTTCGCAACGCTTTTATTCCCAGGTCAAGTGGTCACCGCGTCGCAAAAAATACATGTCAGTGCCAATACTAAGCTGTGCCTGTCGGCCAAGCTATCATCTGCTCGCGTTTGTCATATGCTTAGATAAGAGCATGCGACGGAAAGTTCGCCTTCGCAACGCAACTATTCCCAGGTCAAGTGGCCGCCGCGTCGCACAAAATATATGTCAGTGCCAATCCTAAGCTGTGCCTGTCGGCCAAGCCATCGTCTGCTCGCGTTTGTCACCTGCTTCGATCAGAGCAAGCGACGGAAAGGTCGCCTTCGCAACAATTATTTCCAGGTCAGGTGGTCGCTGCGTCGCACAAAATACATGTCAGTGCCAATCCTAAGCTGTGCCTGTCGGCCAAGCCATCGTCTGCTCACGTTTGTAATCTGCTTCAATCAGAGCATGCGAAGGAATGTTCGCCTTCGACATGCAATCATTCCCAGGTCAAGTGGTTGCCGCGTCGCACAAAATATATGTCACTGCGAATCCTAAGCTTTGCCTGTCGGCCAAGCCATTGTCTGCTCGCGTTTGTCGTCTGCTTTGATCAGAGCATGCGACGGAATCTTCGCCTTCGCAACGCAATTATTCGCAGATCAAGTGGTCGCTGCGTCACACAAAATACATTTCAGTGCCAATCCTATACTGTGCCTGTCGGCCAAGCCATCGTCTGCTCGCGTTTTTCGTCATATTAGATTAGAGTATGCGACGGAAAGTTCACCTTCGCAACGTAATTATTCCCCGGTCAAGTGGTCGCCGCATCGCACATATTACACGTCAGTGCCAATCCTAAGCTGTGCTTACGGCCAAGCCATCGTCTGCTCACGTTTGTAATCTGCTTCAATCAGAGCATGCGAAGGAATGTTCGCCTTCGCAACGCAATACTTCCCAAGTCAAGTGGTCGCCGCGTCGCACAAAATACATGTCAGTGCCAATCCTAAGCTGTGCCTGTCGGCCAAGCTGTTGTCTGCTCACGTTTGTCGTCTGCTTCGATCAGAGCATGCGAAGGAAAGTTCGCCTTCGACATGCAATCATTCTCAGGTGAAGTGGTTGCCGCGTCGCACAAAATACATGTCAGTGCCAATCCTAAGCTGTGCCTGTCGGCCAAGCCATCGTCTGCTCGCGTTTGTCACCTGCTTCGATCAGAGCATACGACGGAAAGGTCGCCTTCGCAACAATTATTTCCAGGTCAGGTGGTCGCTGCGTCGCACAAAATACATGTCAGTGCCAATCCTAAGCTGTGCCTGTCGGCCAAGCCAATGTCTGCTCGCGTTTGTCGTCTGCTTAGATAAGAGCATGCGACGGAAAGTTTGCCTTCGCAACGCAATGATTCGCCGGTCAAGTGGTAGCCGCATTGCACAAAATACATGTCAGTGCCAATCCTAAGCTGTGCCTGTCGGCCAAGCCATCGTCTGCTCCCGTTTGTCGTCTGCTTATATCAGAGTATGCGACGGAAAGTTCGCCTTCGCAACGCAATTATTCCCAGGTCAAGTTGTCGCCGCGTCGCACAAAGTCCATGTCAGTGGCAATCCTAATCTGTGCCTGTCGGCCAAGCCATCGTGTGCTCGCGTTTGTCGTCTGCTTAGATAAGAGCATGCGACGGAAAGTTCGCCTTCGCAACACACTTATTCTCAGGTCAAGTGGTCGCCGCATCGCACGAAATACATGTCAGTGGCAATCCTGAGCTGTGCCTGTAGGCCAAGTCATCGCCTGCTCGCGTTTGTCGTCTGCTTAGATCAGAGCATGCGACGGAAAAATCGCCTTCGCAACGCAATTATTCCCAGGTCAAGTGGTCGCCGCGTCGCACAAAATACATGTCAGTGCCAATCCTAAGCTGTGCCTGTCGGCCAAGCTATCATCTGCTCTCGTTTGTCATCTGCTTAGATAAGAGCATGCGACGGAAAGTTCGCCTTCGCAACGCAGCTATTCCCATGTCAAGTGGCCGCCGCGTCGCACAAAATACATGTCAGTGCCAATTCTAAGCTGTGCCTGTCGGCCAAGCCATTGTCTGCTAACGTTTGTCTTCTGCTTCGATCACAGCATGCGACGGAATGTTCGCCTTCGCAACGCAGCTATTCCCAGGTCAAGTGGCCGCCGCGTCGCACAAAATATATGTCAGTGCCAATCCTAAGCTGTGCCTGTCGGCCAAGTCATCGCCTGCTCACGTTTGTTGTCTGCTTCGATCAGAGCATGCGACGAAAAGTTCGCCTTCGCAACACAATTATTCCCAGGTCAAGTGGTCGCCGCATCGCACGAAATACTTGTCAGTGCCAATCCTGAGCTGTGCCTGTCGGCCAAGTCATCGCCTGCTCGCGTTTGTCGTCTGCTTAGATCAGACCATGCGACGGAAAAATCGCCTTCGCAACGCAATTATTCCCAGGTCAAGTGGTCGCCGCGTCGCACAAAATACATGTCAGTGCCAATCCTAAGCTGTGCCTGTCAGCCAAGCTATCATCTGCTCGCGTTTGTCATCTGCTTAGATAAGAGCTTGCGACGGAAAGTTCGCCTTCGCAACGCAACTATTCCCAAGTCAAGTGGCCGCCGCAGCGCACAAAATATATGTCAGTGCCAATCCTAAGCTGTGCCTGTCGGCCAAGCCATCGTCTGCTCGCGTTTGTCACCTGCTTCGATCAGAGCAAGCGACGGAAAGTTCGCCTTCGCAACGCAGTAATCCCAGGTCAAGTTGTCGCCGCATTGCACAAAATACATGTCAGTGCCAATCCTAAGCTTTGCCTCTCGGCCAAGCCATCATCTGCTCGCGTTTGTCGTCTGCTTAGATAAGAGCATGCGACGGAAAGTTTGCCTTCGCAACGCAATTATTCGCCGGTCAAGTGGTAGCCACATTGCACAAAATACATGTCAGTGCCAATCCTAAGCTGTGCCTGTCGGCCAAGCCATCGTCTGCTCGCGTTTGTCGTCTGCTTCGATCAGTGCTTGCGACGGAAAGTTCGCCTTCGCAACGCAATTACTTCGAGGTCAAGTGGTCGCCGCGTCGCACAAAATACATATCAGCGCAAATCTTAAGCTGTGCCTGTCGGCCAAGCCATTGTCTGCTCATGTTTGTCATCTGTTTCGATCAGAGCATATGAACGAAAGCGCGCTTTCACAACGCAATTATTCCCAGGTCAAGCGGTCGCCGCGTCGCACAAAATATGTTAGTGCCAATCCTAAGCTGTGCCTGTTGGCCAAGCCATTGTCTGCTCGCGTTTGTCGTCTGCTTCGATCAAAGCATACGACGGAAGGTTCGCCTTCACAACGCAATAATGCCCAGGTCAAGTGGTGGCCGCGTCGCACAAAATACATGTCAGTTCAAATCCTAAGCTGTGCAGTGCCAATCTTAAGCTCTGCCTGTCGGCCAAGCCATCGTCTGCTCGCGTTTGTCTTCTGCTTTGATGAGAGCAGGCGACGGAATGTTCGCCTTCGCAACGCAATTATTACCCGGTCAAGTGGTCGCCGCATCGCACAAATTATATGTCAGTGCCAATCCTAAGCTTTGCCTTTCGGCCAAGCCATCGTCTGCTCGCGTTTGTCGTCTGCTTCGGTCAGAGCATGCGACGGAAAGTTCGCCTTCGCAACGCATTTATTCATAAGTCAAGTGGTCACCGCATCGCACAAAATACATTTCAGTGCCAATCCTAAGCTGTGCCTGTCGGCCAGGCCATCGTCTGCTCACGTTTGTCGTCTGCTTCGATCAGAGCACGCGACGGAAAGTTTGCCTTCGCAACGCAATTATTACCCGGTCAAGTGGTCGCCGCATCGCACAAATTATATGTCAGTGCCAATCCTAAGCTTTGCCTTTCGGCCAAGCCATCGTCTGCTCGCGTTTTTCGTCTGCTTCGGTCAGAGCATGCGACGGAAAGTTCGCCTTCGCAACGCATTTATTCATAAGTCAAGTGGTCACCGCATCGCACAAAATACATGTCAGTGCCAATCCTAAGCTGTGCCTGTCGGCCAAGCCATTGTCTGCTCACGTTTGTCGTCTGCTTTGATCAGAGCATGCGACGGAAAGTTCGCCTTCGCAATGCAATTATTCCCAGGTCAAGTGGTAGCCGCATTGCACAAAATACATGTCAGTGCCAATCCTAAGCTGTGCCTGTCGGCCAAGCCATCGTCTGCTCGCGTTTGTCGTCTGCTTATATCAGAGCATGCGACGGAAAGTTCGCCTTCGCAACGCAATTATTCCCAGGTCAAGTGGTCGCCGCGTCGCACAAAGTCCATGTCAGTGGCAATCCTAATCTGTGCCTGTCGGCCAAGCCATCGTGTGCTCGCGTTTGTCGTCTGCTTAGATCACTGCATGCGACGGAAAGTTCGCCTTCGGAACGCAATTATTCCCAGGTCGAGTGGTTGCCGCGTCACACAAAATACATGTGAGTGCCAATAGTAAGCTGTGCCTGTCGGCCAAGCCATCGTCTGCTCGCGTTTTTAATCTGCTACAATCAGAGCATGCGAAGGAATGTTCGCCTTCGACATGCAATCATTCCCAGGTCAAGTGGTTGCCGCGTCGCACAAAATACATGTCAGTGCCAATCCTAAGCTGTGCCTGTCGGCCAAGCTATCATCTGCTCGCGTTTGTCATCTGCTTAGATAAGAGCATGCGACGGAAAGTTCGCCTTCGCAACACACTTATTCCCAGGTCAAGTGGTCGCCGCATCGCACGAAATACATGTCAGTGCCAATCCTAAGCTGTGCCTGTCGGCCAAGCTATCATCTGCTCTCGTTTGTCATCTGCTTAGATAAGAGCATGCGACGGAAAGTTCGCCTTCGCAACGCAGCTATTCCCAGGTCAAGTGGCCGCCGCGTCGCACAAAATACATGTCAGTGCCAATCCTAAGCTGTGCCTGTCGGCCAAGCCATTGTCTGCTAACGTTTGTCTTCTGCTTCGATCACAGCATGCGACGGAATGTTCGCCTTCGCAACGCAGCTATTCCCAGGTCAAGTGGCCGCCGCGTCGCACAAAATATATGTCAGTGCCAATCCTAAGCTGTGCCTGTCGGCCAAGTCATCGCCTGCTGACGTTTGTTGTCTGCTTCGATCAGAGCATGCGACGGAAAGTTCGCCTTCGCAACGCAATTATTCCCAGGTCAAGTGGTCGCCGCGTCGCACAAAATACATGTCAATGCCAATCCTAAGCTGTGCCTGTCGGCCAAGCTATCATCTGCTCGCGTTTGTCATCTGCTTAGATAAGAGCTTGCGACGGAAAGTTCGCCTTCGCAACGCAACTATTCCCAGGTCAAGTGGCCGCCGCGGCGCACAAAATATATGTCAGTGCCAATCCTAAGCTGTGCTTGTCGGCCAAGCCATCGTCTGCTCGCGTTTGTCACCTGCTTCGATCAGAGCAAGCGACGGAAAGTTCGCCTTCGCAACGCAGTAATCCCAGGTCAAGTTGTCGCCGCATTGCACAAAATACATGTCAGTGCCAATCCTAAGCTTTGCCTCTCGGCCAAGCCATCATCTGCTCGCGTTTGTCGTCTGCTTCGATAAGAGCATACGACGGAAAGTTCGCCTTCGCAACAATTATTTCCAGGTCAGGTGGTCGCTGGGTCGCACAAAATACATGTCAGTGCCAATCCTAAGCTGTGCCTGTCGGCCAAGCCAATGTCTGCTCGCGTTTGTCGTCTGTTTAGATAAGAGCATGCGACGGAAAGTTTGCCTTCGCAACGCAATTATTCGCCGGTCAAGTGGTAGCCACATTGCACAAAATACATGTCAGTGCCAATCCTAAGCTGTGCCTGTCGGCCAAGCCATCGTCTGCTCGCGTTTGTCGTCTGCTTCGATCAGTGCTTGTGACGGAAAGTTCGCCTTCGCAACGCAATTACTTCCAGGTCAAGTGGTCGCCGCGTCGCACAAAATACATATCAGCGCCAATCTTAAGCTGTGCCTGTCGGCCAAGCGATTGTCTGCTCATGTTTGTCATCTGTTTCGATCAGAGCATTTGAACGAAAGCGCGCTTTCACAACGCAATTATTCCCAGGACAAGTGGTCGCCGCATCGCGGAAAATACATGTCAGTGCCAATCCTAAGCTGTGCCTGTCGGCCAAGCCATCGTCTGCTTAGATCAGAGCGTGCGACGGAAAGTTTGCCTTCGCAACGCAATTATTCCCAGGTCAAGCGGTCGCCGCGTCGCACAAAATATGTTAGTGCCAATCCTAAGCTGTGCCTGTTGGCCAAGCCATTGTCTGCTCGCGTTTGTCGTCTGCTTCGATCAAAGCATACGACGGAAGGTTCGCCTTCACAACGCAATAATGCCCAGGTCAAGTGGTCGCCGCGTCGCAAAAAATACATTTCAGTTCCAATCCTAAGCTGTGGCTGTCGGCCAAGCTATCATCTGCTCGCGTTTGTCGTCTGCTTAGATCAGAGCATGCGACGAAAAGTTTGCCTTCGCCACACAATTATTGCCAGGTCAAGTGGTGGCCGCGTCGCACAAAATACATGTCAGTGCAAATCCTAAGCTGTGCAGTGCCAATCTTAAGCTCTGCCTGTCGGCCAAGCCATCGTCTGCTCGCGTTTGTCTTCTGCTTTGATGAGAGCATGCGACGGAATGTTCGCCTTCGCAACGCAGCTATTCCCAGGTCAAGTGGCCGCCGCGTCGCACAAAATATATGTCAGTGCCAATCCTAAGCTGTGCCTGTCGGCCAAGTCATCGCCTGCTCACGTTTGTTGTCTGCTTCGATCAGAGCATGCGACGAAAAGTTCGCCTTCGCAACACAATTATTCCCAGGTCAAGTGGTCGCCGCATCGCACGAAATACTTGTCAGTGCCAATCCTGAGCTGTGCCTGTCGGCCAAGTCATCGCCTGCTCGCGTTTGTCGTCTGCTTAGATCAGACCATGCGACGGAAAAATCGCCTTCGCAACGCAATTATTCCCAGGTCAAGTGGTCGCCGCGTCGCACAAAATACATGTCAGTGCCAATCCTAAGCTGTGCCTGTCAGCCAAGCTATCATCTGCTCGCGTTTGTCATCTGCTTAGATAAGAGCTTGCGACGGAAAGTTCGCCTTCGCAACGCAACTATTCCCAAGTCAAGTGGCCGCCGCAGCGCACAAAATATATGTCAGTGCCAATCCTAAGCTGTGCCTGTCGGCCAAGCCATCGTCTGCTCGCGTTTGTCACCTGCTTCGATCAGAGCAAGCGACGGAAAGTTCGCCTTCGCAACGCAGTAATCCCAGGTCAAGTTGTCGCCGCATTGCACAAAATACATGTCAGTGCCAATCCTAAGCTTTGCCTCTCGGCCAAGCCATCATCTGCTCGCGTTTGTCGTCTGCTTAGATAAGAGCATGCGACGGAAAGTTTGCCTTCGCAACGCAATTATTCGCCGGTCAAGTGGTAGCCACATTGCACAAAATACATGTCAGTGCCAATCCTAAGCTGTGCCTGTCGGCCAAGCCATCGTCTGCTCGCGTTTGTCGTCTGCTTCGATCAGTGCTTGCGACGGAAAGTTCGCCTTCGCAACGCAATTACTTCGAGGTCAAGTGGTCGCCGCGTCGCACAAAATACATATCAGCGCAAATCTTAAGCTGTGCCTGTCGGCCAAGCCATTGTCTGCTCATGTTTGTCATCTGTTTCGATCAGAGCATATGAACGAAAGCGCGCTTTCACAACGCAATTATTCCCAGGTCAAGCGGTCGCCGCGTCGCACAAAATATGTTAGTGCCAATCCTAAGCTGTGCCTGTTGGCCAAGCCATTGTCTGCTCGCGTTTGTCGTCTGCTTCGATCAAAGCATACGACGGAAGGTTCGCCTTCACAACGCAAGAATGCCCAGGTCAAGTGGTGGCCGCGTCGCACAAAATACATGTCAGTTCAAATCCTAAGCTGTGCAGTGCCAATCTTAAGCTCTGCCTGTCGGCCAAGCCATCGTCTGCTCGCGTTTGTCTTCTGCTTTGATGAGAGCAGGCGACGGAATGTTCGCCTTCGCAACGCAATTATTACCCGGTCAAGTGGTCGCCGCATCGCACAAATTATATGTCAGTGCCAATCCTAAGCTTTGCCTTTCGGCCAAGCCATCGTCTGCTCGCGTTTGTCGTCTGCTTCGGTCAGAGCATGCGACGGAAAGTTCGCCTTCGCAACGCATTTATTCATAAGTCAAGTGGTCACCGCATCGCACAAAATACATTTCAGTGCCAATCCTAAGCTGTGCCTGTCGGCCAGGCCATCGTCTGCTCACGTTTGTCGTCTGCTTCGATCAGAGCACGCGACGGAAAGTTTGCCTTCGCAACGCAATTATTACCCGGTCAAGTGGTCGCCGCATCGCACAAATTATATGTCAGTGCCAATCCTAAGCTTTGCCTTTCGGCCAAGCCATCGTCTGCTCGCGTTTTTCGTCTGCTTCGGTCAGAGCATGCGACGGAAAGTTCGCCTTCGCAACGCATTTATTCATAAGTCAAGTGGTCACCGCATCGCACAAAATACATGTCAGTGCCAATCCTAAGCTGTGCCTGTCGGCCAAGCCATTGTCTGCTCACGTTTGTCGTCTGCTTTGATCAGAGCATGCGACGGAAAGTTCGCCTTCGCAATGCAATTATTCCCAGGTCAAGTGGTAGCCGCATTGCACAAAATACATGTCAGTGCCAATCCTAAGCTGTGCCTGTCGGCCAAGCCATCGTCTGCTCGCGTTTGTCGTCTGCTTATATCAGAGCATGCGACGGAAAGTTCGCCTTCGCAACGCAATTATTCCCAGGTCAAGTGGTCGCCGCGTCGCACAAAGTCCATGTCAGTGGCAATCCTAATCTGTGCCTGTCGGCCAAGCCATCGTGTGCTCGCGTTTGTCGTCTGCTTAGATCACTGCATGCGACGGAAAGTTCGCCTTCGGAACGCAATTATTCCCAGGTCGAGTGGTTGCCGCGTCACACAAAATACATGTGAGTGCCAATAGTAAGCTGTGCCTGTCGGCCAAGCCATCGTCTGCTCGCGTTTTTAATCTGCTACAATCAGAGCATGCGAAGGAATGTTCGCCTTCGACATGCAATCATTCCCAGGTCAAGTGGTTGCCGCGTCGCACAAAATACATGTCAGTGCCAATCCTAAGCTGTGCCTGTCGGCCAAGCTATCATCTGCTCGCGTTTGTCATCTGCTTAGATAAGAGCATGCGACGGAAAGTTCGCCTTCGCAACACACTTATTCCCAGGTCAAGTGGTCGCCGCATCGCACGAAATACATGTCAGTGCCAATCCTAAGCTGTGCCTGTCGGCCAAGCTATCATCTGCTCTCGTTTGTCATCTGCTTAGATAAGAGCATGCGACGGAAAGTTCGCCTTCGCAACGCAGCTATTCCCAGGTCAAGTGGCCGCCGCGTCGCACAAAATACATGTCAGTGCCAATCCTAAGCTGTGCCTGTCGGCCAAGCCATTGTCTGCTAACGTTTGTCTTCTGCTTCGATCACAGCATGCGACGGAATGTTCGCCTTCGCAACGCAGCTATTCCCAGGTCAAGTGGCCGCCGCGTCGCACAAAATATATGTCAGTGCCAATCCTAAGCTGTGCCTGTCGGCCAAGTCATCGCCTGCTGACGTTTGTTGTCTGCTTCGATCAGAGCATGCGACGGAAAGTTCGCCTTCGCAACGCAATTATTCCCAGGTCAAGTGGTCGCCGCGTCGCACAAAATACATGTCAATGCCAATCCTAAGCTGTGCCTGTCGGCCAAGCTATCATCTGCTCGCGTTTGTCATCTGCTTAGATAAGAGCTTGCGACGGAAAGTTCGCCTTCGCAACGCAACTATTCCCAGGTCAAGTGGCCGCCGCGGCGCACAAAATATATGTCAGTGCCAATCCTAAGCTGTGCTTGTCGGCCAAGCCATCGTCTGCTCGCGTTTGTCACCTGCTTCGATCAGAGCAAGCGACGGAAAGTTCGCCTTCGCAACGCAGTAATCCCAGGTCAAGTTGTCGCCGCATTGCACAAAATACATGTCAGTGCCAATCCTAAGCTTTGCCTCTCGGCCAAGCCATCATCTGCTCGCGTTTGTCGTCTGCTTCGATAAGAGCATACGACGGAAAGTTCGCCTTCGCAACAATTATTTCCAGGTCAGGTGGTCGCTGGGTCGCACAAAATACATGTCAGTGCCAATCCTAAGCTGTGCCTGTCGGCCAAGCCAATGTCTGCTCGCGTTTGTCGTCTGTTTAGATAAGAGCATGCGACGGAAAGTTTGCCTTCGCAACGCAATTATTCGCCGGTCAAGTGGTAGCCACATTGCACAAAATACATGTCAGTGCCAATCCTAAGCTGTGCCTGTCGGCCAAGCCATCGTCTGCTCGCGTTTGTCGTCTGCTTCGATCAGTGCTTGTGACGGAAAGTTCGCCTTCGCAACGCAATTACTTCCAGGTCAAGTGGTCGCCGCGTCGCACAAAATACATATCAGCGCCAATCTTAAGCTGTGCCTGTCGGCCAAGCGATTGTCTGCTCATGTTTGTCATCTGTTTCGATCAGAGCATTTGAACGAAAGCGCGCTTTCACAACGCAATTATTCCCAGGACAAGTGGTCGCCGCATCGCGGAAAATACATGTCAGTGCCAATCCTAAGCTGTGCCTGTCGGCCAAGCCATCGTCTGCTTAGATCAGAGCGTGCGACGGAAAGTTTGCCTTCGCAACGCAATTATTCCCAGGTCAAGCGGTCGCCGCGTCGCACAAAATATGTTAGTGCCAATCCTAAGCTGTGCCTGTTGGCCAAGCCATTGTCTGCTCGCGTTTGTCGTCTGCTTCGATCAAAGCATACGACGGAAGGTTCGCCTTCACAACGCAATAATGCCCAGGTCAAGTGGTCGCCGCGTCGCAAAAAATACATTTCAGTTCCAATCCTAAGCTGTGGCTGTCGGCCAAGCTATCATCTGCTCGCGTTTGTCGTCTGCTTAGATCAGAGCATGCGACGAAAAGTTTGCCTTCGCCACACAATTATTGCCAGGTCAAGTGGTGGCCGCGTCGCACAAAATACATGTCAGTGCAAATCCTAAGCTGTGCAGTGCCAATCTTAAGCTCTGCCTGTCGGCCAAGCCATCGTCTGCTCGCGTTTGTCTTCTGCTTTGATGAGAGCATGCGACGGAATGTTCGCCTTCGCAACGCAATTATTACCCGGTCAAGTGGTCGCCGCATCGCACAAATTATATGTCAGTGCCAATCCTAAGCTTTGCCTTTCGGCCAAGCCATCGTCTGCTCGCGTTTGTCGTCTGCTTCGGTCAGAGCATGCGACGGAAAGTTCGCCTTCGCAACGCATTTATTCATAAGTCAAGTGGTCGCCGCATCGCACAAATTATATGTCAGTGCCAATCCTAAGCTTTGCCTTTCGGCCAAGCCATCGTCTGCTCGCGTTTGTCGTCTGCTTCGGTCAGAGCATGCGACGGAAAGTTCGCCTTCGCAACGCATTTATTCATAAGTCAAGTGGTCACCGCATCGCACAAAATACATGTCAGTGCCAATCCTAAGCTGTGCCTGTCGGCCAAGCCATTGTCTGCTCACGTTTGTCGTCTGCTTTGATCAGAGCATGCGACGGAAAGTTCGCCTTCGCAATGCAATTATTCCCAGGTCAAGTGGTCGCCGCGTCGCACAAAATACACGTCAGTGCCAATCCTAATCGTTGCCTGTCGGCCAGGCCATCGTCTGCTCACGTTTGTCGTCTGCTTCGATCAGAGCACGCGACGGAAAGTTCGCCTTCGCAACGCAATTATTCCCAAGTCAAGTGGTCGCCGCATCGCAGAAAATACATGTCAGTGCCAATCCTAAGCTGTGCCTGTCGGCCAAGCCATCGTCTGCTCACGTTTGTCGTCTGCTTCGATCAGAGCATGCGACGGAAAGTTCGCCTTCGCAACGCAATTATTCCCAGGTCAAGTGGTCGCCACGTCGCAAAAAATACATGTTAGTGGCTCGCTCTACTTTTGAATGATATTTGTGCACCATGTGACACGGCTGGTAATTGTTGCAGGGACAAACTCAGCCAAGGTTTGCTCCAGAATTGTGAGGGTTTGCATATTTCCGGTGTTATTTAAAGTTACTAGGGTCCTTTTTTCGCAGCTGCTTGCCATACTATCACGGTTAATATCGGTTTCTGAACAGTGAAGGTAATAATGCTTGATTTGTTTGTAGTTCTATGCGCAGTCACGCACACCCCTAGTACGCTTCGGTTTACAAAATACATGTGATTTCAGAACGTCTCAACAAGTTTCGACAGCTGTATTTCAGAGATCGCACCCATTGTATAGTTAGAGCCAATCAAACTACACTAGGGTACAAGCTTTATGAACCACTCAATGAAAAGTTCCTCTCATTTTCAATTCGTATAGCATGCAAAAAATGGGCTGCCATTGATCTCTTTGGTGGTAATTTCCACAAATAAGGCAAGGCTTTCGAGTCGTACTTTTCTTGTTTGATGAGATGGGGCGCAACACAACAACATAACAAGTAAGGTTGATCCTATGCCGTGCCGCATTCGCATGCACCTACCATTCACGTGGCACATTGGTTTTCATCCAAACACAAATATTTACATGCATAACTTACGCCATTCACGCCCAATAGCATTCTTCAATTACTGCGACTTCGATCTTATTGGACGACGGTGGTTGTCGATACCTTCCACTGCGTACAAGGTGAACAACACACGAAACTCAAAGCGCCGAAAGAAATAAAAACGCACCAGCAGTCATCAGGCACCGCTTCATGAACGTGAATCAACTCAAAACCAGCCAGGGCACCAAAGTATACCACCAATGTGGCAGGTTCTACGTAGCCACAGTGTTTCTGAGAGTGATCCGGACCACTCTTAGCATTTTTGTAAGTATGTTATAATTGCGCAAAATTTTGCTTCGTGAATCCACGTACGAGTACTTTTCGGTGAGGTAGGCAAATATAGCAACTGCATCACCATCATTGACATGTTCCCGGGCAGTCACAGCGCGCTTCATTGCAGCGGCCGATGTGACAACGTTGGCCTCCTACAACGTTTTTTTTTCTTCGTTTCGTTAATCGAATTACGCTACAAAGTTTATCTCGTCCGAAATGATTTTCTTAGGTGAGTTTTGTGAATCCGGCCCCTGATTGGCAACAGCTTCAGTGCGCTATTTCAGTGGATACCATCTCACGTTGGAATTGAAGGCAATAGCTGATGCTCTTGCACGCCAAGCTCGGACTTGCGTCCCAAAAATAAAAGCTCCCAAAAATTACCAGAAGAACAAGACTGTTATATGGAATTAGTTCAGGGTGATCGACAAGTTTGCGCATCAGTCATACGTCATCAACGGACTTTCGAGAGAACAAGCGACGCTGCTTCAACGGATAAGAACTGACTCTGCATACACGCATTCTTAGTCATTAAAAACTGAGCGAGGCGCTTCCCAATTTATGCTGTTTGTGGTGACATCGGTGACACGAACATTTCATTTGGTTGTGCCAGCAGTTTTACAGAGAAAGAAAAAAGACGATACGCAGCTTGCAGAAAGGTTGTCAGAAGCACGAGGCATTGGAAGATGTCTTTTTTGCTGAAGAACCCATGGTGACGAGGAAGAGCGTGCAACGTATCCTGATGAATTTCCTGCTAGACACTGAGCTAACTAACATTTGGTGACTGACCCCTCAAATTTAGGACATGCTGAGGCGGAACAATCGCCGCCCTTTTAGGCCAGGCTATCCCCGTCTTTGCAACCCCACCACCACCTAATAAGAAAAAGCCCAGCATGACTATTTGAAGGTGATACTTTCATTATAGGACAGATGCTTGGGCTAGTTGGTGATTGCAAATCAACAAATTTGCACAGGGCAAGACTACGAGTAGTTATTACGTAAAAACAAAAGAAGAGACAAGGACAGAAAGAGCGCTGACTTCAACTGAAATTTCATTAGCAAAAACGCTGGAAATATATACTCGTGACAGAACATCACTGCGCAATCGGGCAACTTATTGTATAACAGCAAGACAATCATCACCTCAATATATGATTGCAACGCCACAGCTCAGTACAGATTCACGATCTATTTTGACGAAGCCAAAAACTCGATTTCTTTTTTAGTCAGAGCAAGCGAAGGCATGTTGACACATTGATCACCCAGCATTTGCATTTCATTGGCCTCCGTAATCTCTCTTCTTAGCTGGTGACGGTGTTTCGCTACAACAGTGCACTTTTTGGATTCCGGTCTGCAACCACAATCCCTACAATGGATGCCCAAATGACCTTGCACATCTGAGTATACATTGTAGTGGTTCTCCTTCAAATGCTCATTCAGGTACCGGCCCGTTTGCCCGACATATATTTTGCCGCATGACAACGGGAGAAAAAAACCATGGCTATCACAGATGCTACGAATAGCCTTCAATGTTTGATTGTGCAGCAGCTCCTGCGTGCGAACTCCGCATTCACCCGTTTGCCGAGCACTGAGAGCTTTTTTTGGGGCAGAGTAAACAAGCTTCACATGTACCTTGTTACCTATCTTTTTAAAATTGTGAGATATTTGTAGATATTGAATCACAACCACGCGCTTTGAGCTACTGGCCACGCAGTTCACTGGTGCTTGTCGTCTCTGTTTGATTGTCCTAAACAACGTTTCCGCCACCGAAATCAGCACATGATCGGGGAAAAGCCAACGCTGATCAGACGGAAAGCCTGCTCATCGAAGCTGTTGATTAACGAGTGGCCACAAGACTTTCCGTTGGTATTTCTTAAACAATGATTAGCAATCCCTCTCTTTACGAGCTTCGAATGAGCCGACTAGTACGGTAGAAGAGGTTTGCTTCCTCTGGGCTCATATTTCCAGCAAAGATGATCACTTGAGATGTTTATTCTGAAATCTAAAAACTTTAACGAAACAGCCTGCGGAAGCTCATGCGTAAGAATAAGAGGCACCATGCACTCATCAAAAAGGTGCATTATGATTGAAACGGCAGCTTTGAAGCCCCGATCAACGCAGTGTAAAAGCACAATAAAATCGTCAACAAAACGAAACACCTTTACGACAGCCGTTCTGTCAAGGCGGCTACCCAAGAGTCGGCCATGGTGAGCGAGAAAACTGTCACTTTGAAGAGGTGGTATGCATGAACCGATGCACACTCCTCTTTTTTGAATAAAAGTGCCTTCGTGCCATGATACAAACGTTGTCTTAATGAGATAATGATTGTCTTGCAGTGATGCAATAGGTTCCGCAATTGTGGGGTGATGTTCTGTCACGAGTATATATTTCCAGCGTTTTCGCTAATAAAATTGCAGTTGAAGTCAGTGCTCTCTCTGTTTTTGTCTTGTCTCGTAGTCTTGCTCCTACTCGTAGTCTTGCGCTGTGCAAATATGTTGATACTTTCATGGTTATCGATTTGTTTTGTAAGTATTGCTGAAATGTTTTGTTCAATCAGATTGGTGACACCACCATTTTTCGAATTTCTGTACAGACAAAACCTCTCCTTTCCTATGATTCGGTTTCACCTTTTCTGTAGTTACTGAGAGTCAGGTACTTTTTTGTCGTCTCATTCAATGAATTCTCTCCGCCTCTCTGACTTTTTGCTTAACGCTCTATGTCATATCGCCCAATTGGCCAGCCGTATATTTACTGGTGAGCTTCATAGTTCTTTTTATTCACTCTGTAACCACTCTCCTTCTACACATATACCTGAAAACCTACCATGTCCATATACACTCCTTAATTTTTGCTAAGCCTCTTTTCAAATCTCATTCAGCTCTTATGTTCCCTTACTTCAAAGCCTATCCATCCCATATCCCTCTTTACAGCCTCATTCATCGTTTTCCCGGGAGCGCCCCACGCGAGGGCCCCAGAGTCCTTTGATTTACATCCATCGCGGCTCTGACTTCGTGCACGCCACTGAGTTCTCAAATGTGAGCTCCTGAACCATTACGCCTTTCCGAAGACCTCGAAGCATCTCGTATCTATTGTAACCCCACAACGCTCTGTGCTTCATTATTGCAGCATTCCTCTTTTTCTTTGCTGCCGATCTTTTTTCCTGTACCTCCATATATCTGTCTCCTTTATTTACCCATACTCCAAGGTACTTGTACTCGCTTCCCCATGGTATCTTTTGGCCCTGTATTGAAACCGCCACGTCTTCATGATGATTGAATACCATCGATTCAAACTTCGTTGCATTAAATTCTAGTAAAAGAGCTTCGCCTTCCCTTCAGCATATACATTCCAGCCGCTGTATTCGGTCTTGACTGTCCACAAATAGGACAATATCGTCAGCATGAAACAGACCTGGAAGCCTCTACTCTACAACCACGCCAGCCTGTTTGTTTGACAGGAGAAATTAAATGTTCCTACTTGCGTTTTTTACCTTTTCTTTATGTACCGCATGATTAAGAGCGGTGACAAAAGACATCCCTGTCTCTACCCCTTGCTAATTAAAACACTGTCATGGCTACTTATTCAAACCTACTTTATGCAATCTGTATTTTCTCAGTATATTTCTCTCAAAGTATTGCTACGTAGCTGACATATCAGTGGTCAGAAGACGACAACGAGGAAGTGGTCTGTCGGTTGTGCGTGCTGTCTTCCATCTTAGTCAACGCCAGACGCGTCAGTTTGAATATAGATTTTAAATAGACATGCCTCGTGTCATTTTTACGTAACATCTTTGTGGTGGAGGTGCGGGGTACTTCCGCATTTTCATCACGAAGCTTCGCAACGGCCGTATCATCATAGGTCCGACCATGTCACAGGTTGAACAACCATCGTCTTCACCACCTGTCCCTACCGTGAGTTCTACATACGTCGTTCTACCTCCTGCTCGTGATCCCGGTGTATTTTCTGGTCAGGATGGCGTTGACGTTGACAAATGGATCAACCGGTACGAACGGGTCAGCGCATGCTATAGGTGGGACCCGACTCTTATGCTTGCCAATGTGCTTTTTTACCTTGATGGCCCACCGCGAGTGTGGTTCGAGACGCACGAAGCGGAGATTACGAATGAGACTCCTTTAAAGAGAAGATCCGCAACCTTTTTGGCGGCACCGTTGGGCGGCAGATCGCAGTGCGGAATCAACTGGCGGCTCGTGCACAGACGTCGACGTAGTCGTACATCGCGTACATTCACGACGTCATCGCCCTATGCCACCAGATTGACGAGCACATGAGTGAGTCTGAGAAAGTGGCCCATGTGCTTACAGGGCATTTAATCGACGCATTTATTCTTTTAGTTTACAACGACGTTGCCACCGTCGACGCCATCATTAAAGAGTGCCGGCGGTTCGAAGAAGCCAAGAGCCGCCGTATTACTCAGCGATTCACCCGGCTGCCCACATAAGGTCGAGGCTAGAAAAATACTCTGCGCCCTATAATGAATCAAGTGCATCGTCGATCCGAGGGAGGAAATAAACATCCTTGCGCGTTATTTTGTTTAGCCACGGTAATCGACGCAGAAACGCACTGTCCCATCTTTCTTTTGAACGAGAACAACTGGGGATGACCAGGGACTCGAGGAAGGACGTATGATGTTGCCGCGTAGCATGTCTGAGACGGTTTCCTCGATGATCTTGCGTTCTGCCTGAGACACGCGATATGGACGCCGATGTACAATACGAGAGCCGTCAGTCTGGATGCTGTGTGTAGCGGTGGTAGTCATGCCGAGGGCGGGTGACTTCACGTCAAATAGAGAACGGTGTCTATTTAACAGGGCGAGCACATCTTCAGTTTGATCAGGTGTTAAGTCATTGCTTATTGTTGCGGACACAGGTGTGGCAGAGGCATCGAATGGCAGTGATTGTGACTTCAGAACATCGATGTGGTTGCTGTTCGGAAGAGTAACAATCGCAACAGGCTCCTTGTCGACCACGCAAGATATTGTTGAGCCACATGGGAGCAGTACACACTCGGGTGTTTTATTTATGGCGGTTAGGTACGTAGACCAATCGAAGAAGCGAATAAGCCCTGGTGTGATCCAAATGCCCCTACGTAGAGTATGACCGTAAGGGAGAATTAGTACGACGCCATCCGCAATGTCGGTGCAATTAACACTTATAATTTCTTCCATGTATGGCCGAAGTACATAATCTGACTTGGTGACAAGGTGGATGCGTCCATCGTGTTCAAGCGGAGAAGAGTCAGTGGCATTTAGATGCAGGAGGCGCTGATCACATGACATGAAAGCGGACGCAGAAGACAAGAAATCCCACCCAAGAATGAGAGCGTGGGTGCACTCACGAAATACCGCGAAAACAATGTGATGACAAATGCCTTCTATGCAGACACGAACGGTACACTGTGCAAGTGGACGAATGAGAGCGTTGGTCGCCGCGCGTAGAGGTGGGCCGCCATAAGGTGGGGTCACTTTTCGAAGGCGGGAACAAAAATCAGCACGAATAATCGAAATGGCAGCACCAGTGTCTACAAGAGCCTCAACGCGTACACCTTCTACAAACACTAGAATCAAATTCAATCGCCGCTCTGGAGGAATTGTTAGCTGTCCAAAGGATGCAGTTTGCCCTCCTAAAACTGCATTGGGGAGGTTTCCGCATGAGCGTTCGTGGAATGGGAGGCGAGCCGTAGAGGCGACACTGAACGGCGACCTGGCGAAGGCGACCTGCGGCGAGACGTACCGGAATTCCCAGGCATGTCCGTATGGTAAGTAGGTGACGGTGAACGGTAATAGGACGATCGGAAGGGTGGTCGTAGGTAGTTCATGGTCGGACGGAAGCTTCGATGTTCTTCGGAAGCGTAACCGCGTTGCTCGTCTCGTTGGTGCCTTCGACAAAACGGAGCGATATGTCCTCGATAGCCACAGTAGTAACAGATCGGTTGAGATGGGCGCTGAGGTGCGTAGCAAGGTGGTGCACACACTGGCGGTGACAATGAAGCCACAGGCGTATGGTCTGCTGTTTTAAGCACAGAAACGGTGGGTGTGGCAAAGAGCGCGGCAACTTCGGCGTACGTACGCGTCTGGCGCACGCAGGGACTGTTGGAACACGTCGCACGCGATGCGGAGGTGATCTCTTGTTTAATCAGGTCTCGCAAGCTATCTTTTTCAAAAGGGAAAGTAACTTCCGCACAGGAAGAGCAGCGCCCGTGCAGCTCTTCACGAACGATGTCGCGATTAAGCGCACGCAAGTCGAGGGGTGCGGGCGAACGAACGTCGGTGGCATCGTAGCAAAGGCCAAGAGACTGAAGCTCGTCAAGTCGCTGACAGATGGTTATCACGTCCTGGGTGGTGGCAGGATTTTGCATGGTGAGGGCGCTAAAGGCGACGGTGTTGATGCCTTTAATAATGTGGCGTATTTGGTCGTTCTGAGACATGCCGGTGTTAACGCGCTTGCACAGTGCATGGACATCCTCAATATAGGAGGTGTAAGATTCGCCCGGCAGCTGTGTGCGTTCAGCGAGTTTCTTCTTTGCTGCCTCAGTGCGAACTGCAGGGGCACCAAATATCTGGCGAATTTGCTGCTCGAAAGTGTCCCAGTCGGGAAGATCCGGGTGGTGGTTCCAGAACCAAGTTTTTGCAACGTCGGACAAGTAAAATGGGACGCTGCGCAACTTCTGTGGATTGTCCCCCCTGTTCAAATCGCTGACGAGGTCATAGTTCTTGATCCAGTCTTCGACATCATCGCCTCGGAGACCGGAAAACACAGGTGGATCACCAGGCGAGTGTTGTTGGGCGGAGCGGGTGGCGGTGGCTGCAGTAGGACGGCGACGTTGGATGGGCCAGGGTTTTCTTGGGCCGCCATGGCAGGGGGTTGTATGCGACGACCCAAGCGGAGCTCCAGTGAGAACGGGCAAGAGGACTTCAGGGAACGAAAAGCACAGTTCACCACTTGTGAGGAACTGGTTTTTTAAGCCATGCCCGAGCTAAATCACGCTGGTGATGATATTTTCAGATGAAGAAGATGTACACATGATGAAGATATCAAAGAGAACAAAGAGTCATTCGCTTGTCGCACTCACAATATTTGTATCGGAAGGATAGTGATATGCATTAGAGCAGGTAGCAGGGCTTAAAGATGCCCCTTCAGAAGAAGCGTAGACGGAAGCGGCATCGTGAAGCAAAGGATACGACAAAGAGCACAGCCCACTTGAAGAAAATTGGTAAACATTCGAAGGCAGTTTACAGAATTAGGCATTTGTCGTCGGAGCCGGAGTTGCTTTGCATGCATCCGAGCCACCGGACAAAACGAAAAGAAAAATTCCCAAGCATTTCCCCGAGGGTGAACATGGTTAAGTGCGAATGCACGTGGTGATGCTATGAGGGGTATTTATTATTTCGCACTAATATATTTATTAATCACACTATGGTGCCTTTATGGTGTAATGGTTCCTGGGAATCACAATCTGATCACACGGGGGAGTTTACGTTAACTCACTGGCGAATGCCAACGGATTTTAACTTTACTCCCCCTCATAGCATCACCCCGTGCATTCGCACTTAACCATGTTCACCCTCGAGGAAATGCTTGGGAGTTTTATTACTGATGATGATATTTAAAGTGTAATTAATAAATTTAAGTGTTGTTTGTCATGAAGCATTTGTACACAGTTACATTATATACGAAGTATTATTTATTTACACTTCACGACGCGTCCGGACGAGCAAAGTACAGGGCTCGCACCCTCTCCCGCGCGGCACGTTCACTGGCTGGAACGGCTTCGGGAACGTCCACTCGCCGTTGACGATTGTGAGCGGCGTCTTGACGCCGGCCTTCATCGCCCTTCTCCGCCTGACGCTTGCGTTGTCGTTCCGCTTCTTGGGCCGCGTTCGCGGCTCGATGCTGACGCTTCATCTCGGCCTCGCGGGCGCACAGTTCACCATCCGCTGCACGCTTCGCCCGCTTGTCCTCGGCCTCGCGAGCGCGAAGTTCGGCATCCTCTGCACGCTTCGCCCGCGTGTCCTCGGCCTCGCGAGTGCGCAGTTCGGCCCGCAAGAAGCTTTGCGGGGGTCGGAGGCGAAGGGAATGGGTTTTGCCAGTTTTCCATTTCCCGTTCGCCGAGAAAAACCCACAGAACGCGACACCGTGATTCCATCTCAAAAAGGAGTAGACAGCCGTAGGCTTTTGACGATGTTCACTAGTAAATTCATTTTGTTTGAAGTTTGAATCTGACAGTTTAGGTTTGTTTTGGTTTCTAGAATGCGTTCTTAAAGTATATCGGCTACTAGATAGTGTTTAGGTAACCCATTTTGGTTTTTTTTATTTCTTGGGCGTTGCACGTTTTTCTAAGATAAGCGTTGTGCGGTTGCATAAACGACACGCATAGGAGCCTGCGTCATAGTAGATGCGTGTAAATGAGCAGAGGCGACGTTATGAACTAAGTAGGACTGAGCCCAGAGACGCAAAGATATTCCTTGCGAGTTTTTTTTTCCAGGGTTCATGCAAAATTTTCTTTTGTAATGTAATGCTTTGTTCGCATTTGTCTGGTGTATAAGTAAGAAAATCTAGCTCATGAGCTTATGCGTAGGCTTTATGAGAGTAGTAACCGTAAGGGGAAGTAAATTTGTAGTTTATCCTCACAGAAGCACTACGAAGTGCAATTGCAGATGTAGATGTTCCTGATGCAAGTGCAGCATGAGAGTTGTCTTTTAGTCAGCCCTGAGGGAACTGACTACTAGCTTTGGTGGCACAAAATTTTGGGAACTAAAATTTTGGGAGTTTTGGGAACTATTTTATGAGTATGAGGCCTGGTAGGCGACAACGGATTACTCACGCTAGCACACAGGTATGCAGCGGGAAACGCATTACTTCATAGTTAGTTTATTTGAAAGCAGGTAATGGAGAATTATTCTCGAATAGGGATCGGGAGTTTTGGTGAAAGCAGACGTTGCTGCTTCGTGACGTTGCTGCTTTGTGTTTGGTGATAATACTTACGGAAGGTTGTTTTGGAAACTTTTTTGAACTCGATGTGTCTCAGTTCGGGTTGGGCGCTCTCCCGTGTCTGTGGTGCTGTGTATGAATCCTTTTCCCAGATGATAGCCGAAATAAACAAGCGGGAAAGAGTCTTTGGGTGGGCGTCATCGGCAGTGGCCTGGAAGATGGCTCCGCAATACGACACTACGGGCAACCTGGGTAGCTGGTCACCCTAAGGTCGAATCTCCCGCCAGCGGACGAGCTCTTGTGACTGGCGCCCGAGCTGACGAGGGAGCGGCGCTTTTTCGATCTTCAAACAAGTAGCCGACCGGCCGGCTGCCTATGACCGCCAGGCATTGTCCCTCCTAGACAGAGGGTGAGGCGTCATGTCGCCACGACGAAGTAAGTGGTCAGGGAGACGACAACGAGTGCAGCACCTTCTTTGGAGAGACCGCGGCGGCCGCTGCAAATCGCCTCGCTAATTAAGCGAGCAGTTTGGCGGACCCTTTGATGTATGCTGTCACGAGCTTGGCACCCCTCGACCAGCGCACACACACGACGAGGAGAAGCCCCACTGGCGCCACCTTGGATTGCAGCGATCACGGCTCAATGTTGGACGTTCACGTTGGTCGTGCATGCTCGTCCCCTTCGCCAGTTGTGTGTGATATGTGGTTGGACAGTACTATCTGAACATGTTTCCTGATCTAGGGATCTGAGGAGCACATAGCTTTGATAATGAGGCACCCGGCTCATTCGAAGGAGCGCAATGTAGAGGAACGCCAGACTAGAGAGCTTGTCGTGTAAGAAAGAGCTCGTCATGTACGAGGGCTCACCTTGTATATAATGTAAATAAACACTCATCAAGTCTCTCCTCCTCCTGCCTTGACAACTTCCTTCCGGACATCTGGTGCCTGCAAACACCTGTCGCAACAAGGTGCAATAGTTAGTGGTCTATACGAGTGGATGTTCAACTTTCCTTTCTATTTTTGTACAATATGTTCATTCTATCTTTCCGGAAAGTGTCAGCACGCTTAGGCAAAAGGTCGTTAAAGGGTGTGTGATTCGTCCTTTTAGGGACTGCCACAACAATTACTCCTTCTAAGGACTAACGGCACCTGGTCTAGCTGTTAGTCCCCACAGTGGAGCTCACGGGACTAACATTTAGTCCTCAGATTTCCGCCTTAGTGAGTTACCGTTAGTCCCACAATTTATCTCAAAAGAGTCACATTTAGTCGTCACATTTGCACCTTATAGAGCAACTGTAATCCCCAAATTTACAACTTACCGGGCAACCGCTAGTCCTCACAGTTGCACCTTGCCGGACGAACGGTTGATCGACTCAAATATTCTAATTGGATGAACTTTTTGTCCCCAGTTCAAATATTGTTTTAGGGGCGAAGCTCCTTAAAGCGGCACCCATTCGTCCATCGTAGTGCGTAACATGTCTTACGCTTTGACCTCCAAGGGGGTGCCGGTGGGAGATTTCTCCTGTGCGTTGTTGAACAATAAAAAAATCGCAGCGTTTGCGTTAACTAATAGCCCAATTCTTCTGTCTCTCATTCCCCATTAGCAGCCAATGGCATGTTCCAGTAGAAAACGTTAGTAGAAGCAGAAATGTAAGTGTTAGCTAAAAGCCGACTTCTGCTGTCTCCCATTCCCAGTAGCAGCCATTGTTTACCTCCGTGATTAATGTTGAAAACGCCGTTTATTGATGAAAAAAAAAACAACGAAAGACGTCAGATGTTTTCTAAAAGCAAAACGAAAAGACGCCAGATGTTTCTAAAGCAAAACGAAAAGACGCCAGCTGCTTAACGAAAGACGCCAGGTGTTTTCTAAAGCAATGGTTTTATAATCAAAACCATATCGCGATACAGGTTTGCAGATGACGATGCTCGTTGCCTTCAGTGTGTGCTCGTATGGATAAGGATGCCGAAAGTAGAATAAACTTTTCTAAACACATATACTATGAACTCGAGGTGGTTAAAGGTGGGAAATAGACTCGAAGCGCAAGCCGTAAGAAAGTATGCGTGCGCCACCTCTAGTTTAGTTCTTAAAATTTCCGCTGGATGGCGGTGATTCTATCTGGGGAATATATGATGAAAAGATCTGAGATGGTGGTACATGGAGCGTTCAATAGATGGACGAACGGACAAACAGACAGATGCATGGATGGACGCATGAACGGACGCAGGGGTGGATGCATGGAAGAACCTAGAGCGGACGCACGAACAGACGCACGAACAGATGCACGCACGGACGGGCGGATGGATGCATGGACGGTCACACAGACCGACGCATCAACGGACGGAAGCAAGAACGAATGGACGGACGAATGCTTCGCCGCACTCTACATCATTCACTCCGCGGATATTCTGCCAATTTTTTTAGTTCATTTTCCGCCAGGCCTAATACATTTTGCACCTGTTTTTCTGCGCGGCGAGCAAGAGATTGTGCAGAAAATAACACGCAAAAAAGTAGTTTGCCACCTATCTGGAACTGCTTTTGCAGTCACAGCAACAACGAAAGGCAAAAGTGAGACATCGAAATCTTTTATTTTTCTACATACACAGGAAGTCTCTCGATTCTACTAAGTGAATTTATGGTGAAGTGTACAAGTCTAGTCTCGTTGTCAAATCTTGTTCACTCCTTGGGGAGCTCCTCCCACGGAAGCGTTGGATGACAGGCATTGCAGACGCCAGTGAACGCAGCCTTCTGCCTGTTGTGTTCCCACGGCTGCAAGTACAATAATATAGTAAAAAGTAGTTAGAAACACGTGACAGAAACTGAAGATGCACGCATATGACAAGTACGTGCGCGTTAATATAAAAACAAGCGTTAAAATATGACACACAAATAAATTTGCCTTCCCATCTCGCAGTCCTTCTGAAGCTGCTCTGACGACAGAGATGGATGACAGGCATCGCAGACGCTAGCGAACACATTCTTCAGATAGGTGTGTGCCCACGGCTGCACAATAAGTATGTAAAATTGTGAGTCACACGTGACAGAGGATGAATACAAATGCATATGAGAAATACGTGCAAGGTGAAATGAAAACATACGTGAGATATGACATGCTAATAATTTCACCTTGATGTCACACGTCGTCAAAGACTTATTTTGAGCCCCGCCCCGACGTGGTGGTCTAGTGGCTAAGGTACTCGGCTGCTGACCCGCAGGTCGCGGGTTCCAATCTCGGCTGCCGCGGCTGCATTTCCGATGGAGGAGGAAATGTAGGCCCGTGTACTCAGATTTGTGTGCACGTTAAAAAATTCCAGGTGGTCGAAATTTCCGGAGCCCTTCACTACGGCGTCTCTCATATTCATATGGTGGTTTTGGGATGTTAAACCCGAGAAATCAATCAATCAATCATTTCGAGCCCCATAGCGCAACAACTTAGAAGCAGCGGCTGCAGTCACAGCTCCGCGAACCACCGTGCCGCTAACACATCGGCGAGTCCTAAGCGAGCGACGTCGTTCAGCTCGAGCAAGCGAACGCGAGACCTAACACGGCGCTGCTCGCGGAGTGTCTGCCGCCAGCGAACTTCGAACAGGAGGGCAAGCGTATGCTTGGCCACCGCCATGAATAGCGTCGAGCTGGTTTGGAGCTAGCACCGAAAAAATCGACGGTAATGCTGCCCTTTTCCACAACCCCGAGCGAGTGCAGCGCGCAAACGCGAGTCGGCCGCTGCGGCCAACGGACGGCGCCGAGCTGCTTGCGACCGAGTGACGGGAAAGCCAACTGTATTGGTGACCAATTTCCATAGTGCTGAAGGGAACTTTTGCAACACAACGTGCGCGCCTGTAAAAGACGCCGATGGGCCATTTAGCGTTGCGGAATGTTGTGGATGCATTGCGTAATAGAATGAAATTTCGTTGCGCTAGAAAATGATCCTACGCACAGTTATTGTTATTAGGCTGTGGGTTTTCGGCTGCTTCTTCGAAAAATACCAATGAATAGTCACGTGGTTTCCAAGATAAAGTATGTGTTTTTTAAAGTAAACCATCATAGGTCACAAATGCGCAAAAATGCCAAACTCATAGCTATTCGTAGATCCTTACCATACATTTGCTAATTCACTGTTTAAGCTCCTAAGGATGCTCGGCGTAGCATTTATTTGAGTGTTTCTCTCAAAGGACAGCAGCTGAAGCCTTTGTTTGACTTGCCCTCTTCATGTTCTGCGCCCCCCCCCCGGCTAAACGTTCTGCGCCCACAAAGGCGCGGAACAACTAGAAATACTTGCTATTTATGTGGTACACCCACTCGTACAATGGGAATGTAAACAGGCGCCGCCTTTACACCTCATTTTGTGTGATGATATCATGCTCTCTTGAACTAAACAGCAGAGTGTGTTCTGTGCGAATCACCCACATAGAACCGAAACTCAGCAGTGAGATACGAAGACACCATACCCCACTAGCTCGAAAATAACCAGCCCCACTTACCACGGCATATTTCTTATATAATGACCCTAGCCGGCTGCGCTAACAAACGCCCATTCGAAGCGCAAGTGCCTGCTTGAGTCGTTGCGTTGCTCAGTTAGCATTGTCATTAGGTGCGTGAACACTACAGTGGCCTCTGGCGGAAGGCATGATAGGCAGTGCCAGCGTCTCCTGTCGATAACTCTCGGCGGCGGTCACATTAGTAAGGATATTCAAGGTACTGTAGCGTATTCGAAAATCATTATTCATTATCACCAAGGAATGGGAGGGGGAGATCACCAGGTGGCGGTGAAAACATAGGAGGTCGAATAAACGTCGCCATCTCTGCAGAAGTGCGAAGAAAAAGATAAAAAAATTAGCAGAATTGACGGGAAATAATGGAAACTGTATAACGTGAATAAAAGGAATGGTCAGCTTGGCGAACCAAAGAATCGGTTCCATGCAGCGTTCACCATGCTAACAACATAACGGGGTCGAGAAGGTTCAGCGGTGAAGACAGCGAAAAGTCAATGAAAGCACTCAATAGCACGTTGTAGAACAGTTCTTGTATTTTATTTGTCGCCATTTGCCGTGTCGCAGCAAAGCTACTCGTGCGAGGAAACGGACCTAGCAACGAAGGGTGACCGATGGGGCCAGCAGGGATGTCAGCTAGCCACGTAATGGCGCAGTTCGGGCGGAATGCTTTAGTAGGAAACCCACGTTACACGAGTGCTCGTCACACAGTGCTTTATATTTACATGTTGCACCTCGGTGCGCCTAGCTGTGCGGAACAGAACATGCAAGCCAAAGAGGCGACACTTGGCATGTTCAGCGCGAACCTATATCGAAAAGGCGATAGAACAGGTACAGGTTGTCCTTAAAGAAAACATGGTTGATCCCTCCTTCATAGGAATTGCTAAAACACGAAATTGAAGCATGTCCTTACAGAAACATTTTACTGTTTAGAGTACATTCAGTTAAGTGAACGTGCGCAATGTTTATTAGTATTTGACAGCCTTAGCAGCGCTTAACTGGGATGCATCCATGTTGACGCTTAGTGCTACATCTACATCCGGACGACTAATGCCCTAAGGTCTCCGAATGAATAAGCAAACTTTTCCAGTCATAGATAGTTGTAGTAGCTGTTGTAGTTAACGGTGAAAGCGGAACCAGAGTTAGCGATGTAACAGCCAGAAGAGAGTGATTGATTTCAACGTCGAAGTTGGGCTAAAGTAGCCTACACGCGCCAAGTTGGAATCATTAAATACTTCTCCCCGAACAGAGACAAACTAAACGCGTGTCATGTCTTCCCTGTGACCGGTCACGATAATTCGCGGGTCGAGCAGAAGTGGATAATGCGTAGCTACAATCAAGCGAAACAGGCGCGTTCCAGACGTTGCAAGGCTATATGTTTGTTATGGATGGATGCTATGCGGGAAAGTCGCCACCTTCTGTGTGTTAAGGCGGTGACCGAATTGTACTTCTACAATCGGAAACGTTCCCAATGAGACAGACGCTTTGAAACGACGCGTTCCAGGGACTAATAATGATGCCGCGGTGATGATGCAATACTGCACTTTACCAAGAATACTGTGATAGGACAGTGGTAGATACAAAAGCAGCAATTTTTAAAGCGAAGGAAGTAAACCGTGGCGCACAATAGAGAAAAAGTGTGAAAAGGAGCAAAAGAATGTACCAATGGGAATTTGGTGAGAGTAAGCATTAATAAGCTCAGAGATGACGGTTTTTCATTGAATTTTGTCGTTGTTTTTTTCTCTTGTATTTTGTCAAGTATCAGAGCAGCCTTGATATGCAGAGCAATAAAGAAGTGACTGTGGTGCATTGCATTGTGCGCCCGGCATATTTTGTAGAGGATCCAAAGGTTATTGATTTGACTGCCATTGACCTAACTTTTTTCCTTGTCTTCTAATCGTGCGTAATTTTTGACGTCATTCTCATGAAGCAAATACATCAGTGAAACCTTGATGGATGCCAGCCTAAACATTTTCGTATAAAAAATGCGCAACTTCCACGCTCACATCTAATTGTGGGACCATCTGGCGTTTTAATACGGAACGCCACAATGGACTCTCTTGATGAGCGCCTGCATGCCCTACCAAGAAATGTAGTTACGTTCAAGATGAAATCGAAACCACAGTGCTCACAGGAATCAGCTATGAGCCACCCATGTTGCTGCTGCTTTCCGACAAGCGGTGTTTCCTTGCACAATCGTTCGAGCACCGACTCATCCAGCCGCTGTACACCTTACCACAGCTTAGAAGAATATTCTATGCGATACTGCTGACACACACAATCTACCAAGGGGCATGCTTATCTTACCAAGCAGTGCGCTGCTCATTCACTATCAAAGGGCAAATCCTAGCGAGTTTGCATAGAGCTTAAAAACAGTGTGCGCACTATATTTTGCTCTCAATTTTTTGTTGTGAGCCGGTGAACGTGAGGTATCTTTTGCATACTCATTTACAGAGGCGCATATCCTAAGGGAAAGCCTCGTGCGGCGTTCAGCTATGTCCCGGCGTCCACAACCCTATCACAAGACCTGCTACACAGATAAGAAATATCTACGAAGCGAATGTAGAGTATGTAGCGAAGCTTGGTCCTAAGGTTTTTACTGTCTATGTTCGCATCGCAGACTTGTATAAAGAACAAATGGACAGACAGGCGGACGAATTGACACACTGACGCTTTCAAGCAAGTTAACTGAACGTAGTATAGGTTCGGAAATATAGGCCAGTTTTTGTTAGAGTATAGTAGTCATCGTCTAGCTTTGCGCATACGTTCTGTACTTGCTCACACCAGTGTAAGCTCTCATAAAAATGACACTGAAATATTTCAAAGATGGGACTTTTTGAATATGAGTGTTTTTTTATTTTAGGTTGAAAAATTTATTATCAATGCGTTTCTTGCGGTAAGTAAAGTAGGTGACTTCCGCATAGACATTATGTACCTTACGACGTTTCTTCGCATTCTCATCAATCACTACGTGGAGATGCGCTCGTTTCTTTTTTTTTGGCTCTCGCACTTTGTTACCAGTTTTGCACTTCTGCAAGAGGCTTTCGCATATATCGGTGATAACAGAGGTATAAAACTGAATGTCTGTAAGTGTGTTATTTTGATTACTCAGGTCCGTAACAAGTTGATGGCTACATAACTTCAAGAAAGCTCAACTAAGGCACGTGATACCTATGGCTTTCTTTATAAGTTTCAAATGGGCGTTGTCATCCGGCACAATGCTTATCGGAGTTCTAGGGTACCCCATCCAGCACCGGGGCCCTTTTGTTTATATATAGCAACTGAGGGGATTTGTCTTGATGCGATTCCGATGTTAGAGTTCACCAGAATAATAATGGAGGGATTATTTCTGCAGTATCTGCGTCAAGGCAAATGTCAGGCATGCTCAAAAATACAAGATATTCGTCCACGTATCTGTGGATTGTACTAACATTGCTATAGCTGATTTTCGCATGAATGTATCTGTCAAGTAGTGAAAGAAATATTTCGTACAACACCAGGGCCACCAGGCCCTGGTTTGGCTATAAATTGGCTATTCTTCTGTTGATAAACAGTTAAAAGCTGGCGCTTGTTTCTGTCACTTCGCTTCCTCCCCATTCACTTTCTGACGTAACTGTATTTTTCCAAAGTATGAACCTGGTAGCTCAGCAACAGGGCTATTTGACTCGCTACATTATCGCTGCATCTACATCATGTGGGTTACTGTGACTATATCAAACCGCCTTCCTTTCAGAATGGATTCCGCCGAAACAACGACTACGAACATCATCTCTTCAGATTGGGGGGAATCGGCCATCACCGCACTCTACGTGTATTCGCGCTCAGGGTTGACATGGAACAGTGAGTACAACAAAGTTCAACTCATATAACACAATTTAAAGGAAACAAAAACATGACCGCTAAAATATAAAAAACATTTTTCATATATACCTGGTGTTTCAAGTAACAGGAATGAAGGATTTGTAAAATGGGGTATGAGGTACTTGTGCCCACAATAAAAAAAATCATAACTTTCATCTACTTGCATACATATACAACTATACTATAATAGGGTTTCTTTACTCAGGGGATGCTGATATATTGCAGGTATAGTCAATGTCAGCATACTATTGCCCATAAGGTGCTTGCGAACTGAAACATGCATACCAATTACTACCTGAATGATTAACAGAACTACTAACACACAGCAGTGTTCTTCGTTGCTCAATCAAACCGAAGCTCCATTTTGCTGAAAACTTTCTCCATTTATTGTCACTCACCCAACAGCAGCTTCGACTGTTTGCTGTATAGCGTAGGCTATGCTTCTGCACTACACTATGAATGCCGTAAGCTATATCCTGTACAGTACCCGGAACAATCACGATCATGTTGTAAAAACTCAGGAAAAGCTTGGAGGGAATGCAAGAAGAATGCTGGTGTGGATCAAGTGACATCACATCTGCTGAAAGACAGAGGACATATTTTGTTAGAAAAAACTGCCCACCCTATTTACGCAGTGTCTCAAGAAGAGTTGGTACCACAATCTTCCAATATTGCTAAAGCAAGGGAGTTTATTAACAACGCCAAGTAGTAGGCAGCCAGTACGTACAGATATACTCGAGCAGTACAACGTGTACAGCTCTTGCACGAGCTCGCGCTTCGCACTCAGAGATGATCCAACTGGTCATTGCCCTGCGAATTCCCCATTATAATACCCCAGTGATGAAGATGAGCCATCCTGGCGACTCAAGGTGACGAGAGAACAGAGGGGTCGCAGCAGGGCTTGAGGCGACTGACGTGGGCCATCTCACGACCAAGGCGGCGCTTGTTCGTGGGCGGCTGGAGTGGTTCAATCACATACGTGAAAGAAGAAGAGCGCTGTATGACGCGGTAAGGGGGCCAGTATACTTGGATGCAAACTTGGGAGTCAGTCTAGGAGATTGGAAAGGCCGTCGAAGCCACACGAGAGAACCGACGGGGAAGGTGTTCTGAACAAGATCATGGTCGTGGCGATCTTTTTGGAGGGCTTTATTATCGGCTTTGAAGGACCGCGCTAGCTGGCGACACTCATCGGCATGTTCGGCCATTTCAGAAATTGGGCTGAACTTGGAGGTATCAGGATTGTATGCCAGAATTTGGTCGAGTGGGTTGAATGCGTCACGACTACATAAAAGACAAAAAGGGAGAAAAATTTGTTGTTGATTCAATCGAAGTATTGTAAGCGCACGTCACGAAAGAAAGAACGACGTCCCAATTGGAGTGATCGGAATCAATATACATAGCGAGCATGTCTAAGTAGCGTAAGACCGTTCATCTGAGTGTGGTAGACTGTTGATGTGCGATGTACCGTACGGCATGACTGTAGAAGGTGCTGAAGAACTTCGGACAAAAAATTGGCCCCGTATGTGTATGTAATCACCAATGTCGTCGAAAGGCGATAGTCTTGCGTGTGGAGAGAGTGAACAAAACATTCATTTGATGTTCTGTACAAAAAAAAAAAACTGGTGAATGGTATTCCGAAGGCGCTGCGTTAGAGTGCTTCGAGCGTGTAGCGGAGGCGAACAAGCGCATCAAGTCACGTCACACGTAAGACATGAGCGCCATCTGGCAGTTTTTTTTTTTTGGAAAACAAAGCGCATGGCCATGCGCGCCCGCGTCAGAGGTGATAAGGTGTAGAACGCGAGGTGACGGGTATGTGCCACCACCATCCCGTCTCAGAAAAGCGTTGGAAACACACCCCGTTCCGTGCAAGCGTTGCATGGAAAGCGCAGCGTGATGAGTTCTACGGTCCTTGAAATCGCTTATGTATGCGTTTTCTAGTAAGAGATGCATATGCAGAATATATGCGTTTTGTTATGGTGTCCAAGACATGCGCAATATTTGCTTTTCAATTGACAATTGCACAAGCATGAACAACATTGGTGGTCGCTGCGGATGGGGTCGACCGTTTCAAGTACCCGATGCCGATAAAAGTGGAAAACTGACAAATGTACAGACAGACCAAAATTTTTGCGTTGAAGGTCCCCAATGAAGACTATCGTCTTGAAATACATGACCTCTGCTGGAAACGGCACTGTGGACGGTTGCACAGGTTGTGGCGTATACAATGGCATACGAGGAGGAGGCATTGCCGCGAAGGCCACGTAAGTCGGTGGCGCGGCAACAGGTGTTGGTGTAAACGCAGACGTTGGTAATGGCAATGCCTCAGAGGCCTGCTCCTGAATAGCCTGTCTGATGGTCGGTGTTAGGCGGTTCGTTGTGTTTCGGTGGTCAGCAGATACGAGAGACACGAAAGCTGTCGTGTGACCTCTTCACGTGCATATTGTTTTATGTGCTCTAGCAGGGTGCTGGCACGACCGACGGCCAGGGAAGCGAGAGAGTCGTCTGCTGTCGTCGACCTCCGAACTGTGCACGGTGTTTTCCAATCTCTTACAAGCTCTGGCACAAGGTCACAAGTTCGGATACGGTGCTTCGGCCCTTCACCAGCAACAATCGAAAGGCATCGTCGTCTATGCCTTTCAAGATGTGCCCGATCTTGTCTTGTTCGGTCATCTCAGGGTTAAAGCGCCGGCATGAATCGAAGAGTGCGTGATAAACGACAGAAACTTTGGCATTCTGCAACACAGGAAAGGGCCAAAGGCTTAAAAGTGTCGCTAATTTATGACAAATTAAAAGTGGACGGAAAACTGTTCATCTGGGATTCGCATCACAATCGAAGGGTTAGAATGACAAAATCAGTTACGCCTGCACAATGGCAGCCGGAAATTCAAACGAAGAAATGACGGGAGCGTTCTAAAACCCTTCGAATTGTATCACTTAACGCACGCAGCGTTTTAAACAAATTAACTCTTTTGGAAAGCCTAGTACTAAACCACAATCCACATATTTTAGTTATTACAGAAAGCTGGTTGCACGAAGGCGTGCTTGATTCTGAGGTTGTCCCCTCCTCATACAAATTAATCCGCAAAGACAGAACAACAAGAGGCGGCGGAGTAGCGATAGCTATAAAAAAGAATGTGAAGTTTTCCCGTTTAGAGGATATTAGCAACCATGAAAGTGTGTGGTGCCGGATCAATTTCTATGAAAAAAGCATATTCTTGGGCGCAGTGTATCGTCCACCAAACTCTTCCCTGAATATTTAGAGATTATGCACGACTATATTGCACAACACACAAATTCACGTTCGAAGATAATTTTATGCGGAGATTTTAATTTGCCAGGAATTAACTGGCATGATTTGGGTCATGATCACCGAGAGGTAGCAAGTGCGGAATCATTGTTGCTAACAGCGGTTAGTTTCTCATTGTCACAACTAGTATCTAGTGCTACGCGTATTGTAGGTTCTTGTTCATCTATGCTTGATCTCATGTTTGTAAGTAATTCCCTTGAAAACTGTTGTATAAGTGTTGAAGATGGGATTTCCGACCACAAGATTGTTTCTCTTTTGTGTCCTTTAACACTAGTTCAAAAAACAAAGGAATCCAGAGCTACTTATTTCAGGGACTATACACGTGCAGATCACGCTGCTATCTTCGCCCACTTAGAATCGTCGTTTTCTGTTTTCGATAAAATTAACAACGTGGACGAACTGTCGACTTGCTTTAAAGATATTGTGGGCGATTGTGAAGCTCGTCACGTGCCTTTAAAAAGAAAACGCGTTGACCGCGATTATCCGTGGGTGACGCGGGAGATCATACATTTAAAAAGGAAGATTAAAAGGCGACGCAAGTCCGGAAAATCTGATCAACTACAAGGCCTTATCGTTACACTGAACAACAAAATTCGCAGCGCTAAGTCTAGATTCTATTCTGACACGCTTCCATCATTCATGCAGTCTGAGCCAAAAAAGTTTTGGCGCTACTTGTCTAAGCAGCATTCTGATATTACCCAGCTCACATCGTGCAACAAAATTATCACGCAACCAGACCAGATAGCCGATGAATTAAATGCCTTCTTTCACTCAGTTTTCACGCATGGGTCCTCTGGAGCATCTTTACCATCATATCCTTTAATTAACCCTATGCTAGAGTTGCAGATTAATGAAGAAGGTGTTCAGTGCCTGCTCCGCAACCTTGACACTAAGAAGTCTTCAGGCCCAGACAATATTTCGAACACCTTTCTTAATAATTATGCTGACTGGATAAGCCGATATCTACATAAAATCTACACCACTTCAATAGTTACGCAGACAATCCCTAATGACTGGCGCATGGCAAAGATTATTCCAATACATAAATCCGGTTCTAAATTACAATCCAGTAACTACCACCCGGTCTCATTAACCAGCACGTGTTGCAAGGTATTAGAGCATATAATTTTTAAAGCCATTATAACACATTTAGAAACTAACAACCTACTCTACCATAGGCAACATAGATTTCGATCTGGCTTATCGACAGTCACGCAGCTAGCCGAGATTACCAACCACATTGCGAATGCACTGAATGAAGGAGGACAAATAGATGCCGGTTTCTTAGATTTCGCAAAAGCATTTGACGTCGTTCGCCACCCTGATCTAATAACTAAAATGCATGCAATTGGTATTGAAGATAATATTATTACATGGATAACATCATATCTACACAACCGCAAGCAGTTTGTCGCTGTGAACAACCACACGTCAAACCGCCTGAACGTCCTTTCGGGCGTACCACAAGGATCAGTCTTAGCACCAATTTTGTTTCTTATCTACATCAACGACATTCCTATGGTCATTGACTCACCCGTTCAAATAAGGCTTTTCGCAGATGACTGCGTTGTGTACACAAGGGTAAATCGAACTGAGGACCAGATTAACCTTAATCACTCATTAACAAAAATTCAAGCCTGGTGTTCCCAGTGGGGAATGACATTGAACACGCGGAAAACCGTTGCCATAACTTTCACGAATAAGAAAAAACCACTCAAGTTTGCTTATACAATAGACAATTTAGAAATTACAAAAAGCGATCAAGTCAAATATTTGGGAGTTACATTAACACCCAACCTTAATTGGGATCCACATATAACTGCTATTTGTTCGAAAGCGCAAGGTAAATTGGGCTTCCTAAAGAGAAAACTCCGTAACACTCCCCCTGCAGTAAAGCTAACCGCCTATAAGACCCTGATTAGACCAGCACTAGAATACGCCGATATAATTTGGAGTCCACATCATAAATTTCTCATTAGAAAAATTGAGCGAGTGCAAAACTTAGCAGTCCGATTTGTGTTTTCCGATTACTCCAGGTATACTAGTGTTACTAATCTGCGTAAAAGAGCCGAACTTCATTGCCTTTCCGAACGGAGAATACATTCTAAACTTAAATTCCTTTATCTTCTTTATCATGGGAAATATACAATATCCAGATTAGACTATCTTCTTGAACCTTTCAGGCATTCCACGAGAACTAACCACAATAAGACAATACGACTGCCCACAAGTCACAACAATATTCACAAAAACTCTGTTTTTCCGTCATCAATTGCATATTGGAATCAACTTCCATTAATAGCTGTGAACTGTGACACCGTAGAATCCTTTATTGAAGAGATTAATACTATAAGTTTTGAACAATAGACGCAAATGTACGAATAGGGATTTATTGTGAGCAGTTTTTTTCCCTTTGACTGGTTTGTCCTTTTAGCATGATTCTGAACGTTGCATTATGACACTGTTGTTTTGGCTACTTGGAATTCAATAGTTTTTTCTTTCTTCTTCTTGGATTGTGTCGGTGCCTTTCTGTACGTGACATCATTGTTTGTATATCCTATGTACCACTCCTGCTTGGACCGAGAAGGTCTGCAGTATACTTAAATAAAAAAAAAAGATAACACCTTCAATGTAGCTTGTGAAGCTTTCGCCCAGCCTTTGCGCTCGTTCGCGTAGGCGCTGTTCAGCACACAGCTTGCGCACTGCAGGGCGATCAAACACAGCTGCAAGGTGGTCTTAAAAGTGGCCCACGTGATGAATTTAGCACGATGGTTTGTTAATCACAGACTGGCGACGTCTTTAGGATAAAGTGGGACATACTCCGATTTTGAGAGGTCATCCCACTTGTTGGCAGCGCTCCCCTTTTCAAACAGATGCAACCAGTTTTCCACATCATCGTCCTCGGTGCCGCTGAAGAAGGGGGGATCCCGTTGGGGGAGGATGGTAGGCACGATGACCAGTAGAAATTGGGCCATGCTTTGCTGGGTGGCGCCTTTCAGCGTCTGCAGCTCGCACTCCAGCGTCTACAACTCGTGCACACGCTCGCGCTTCGCACTCAGAGATAATCCTACTGGTCATTGCCTTGCGAATTCCCCACTACACTAAGACAATCCTAATTCATTATAGAGGGGACGACAAGGACCTAAACAAATACAAGCTGGTGAGCTTGCTCATCGTCGTATACAATCTATTTAGAAAGATAATTGCTAACAGAATTAAGTCAGCATTCAAATTCAATCGACCAATGGCTACCCAACAATAGACTATTCCTACTATCAATCAGATAATAGAGAAATGCGCGAAATACAGGCTTCACAGACAAGGAGAATGCATTTTATTTAGCAGAAAAACACAGACTAGTGAATTAGGGTATCAACGAAGCATATATGAACATTCCAGAATAAAATGCGGATCAACAGCAGCTGCAATGCTGCCTTAGTGCTTCATAAATAAAGCGACAGAATACCAATAAAAAAAGGTGTAAGACAAATGATTCAATCTCCCCAACGCAATATACTGCGTGCCTACAGAAGGTTCTCAGTGGCCTAGAATGGGAGGAGTTCGACATACGAGTTCATAGAGAGTACTTTAGTGACCTGTGTTTTGCCGATTGCATTGTATTGCTGAGTAACTTGGGGAGCGATTTACAATTCACCTTTAGTAATTCAGGCAAGGAGCGCAGAAAGGTACGTCTTAAAATTATTCTGCAGAAAACAAAAGTAATCTACAACAACCTCGGAAGACAATATCACTTCAAGATTGGTAGCAGTGCATTAAAGTTGTAAAAGAGTACCCCTACTTAGGACTGGTAGTATCCGCCATGAAGCGAGAAAGCAGTAGGAGAAACTCTGGGCCGGCGCCTCCGCGAGCGCGCACCGCGATAATGTTAAAGTGTATATTTCTAGACACTGTAATAATGCCACCTTGGGAGTGGAAGTCTGCGAACGTGCGCGCAGCGATCCTTGCAACGACGCACAGATCTATTTGTTTTTATCCGAGGGAGGAGAGCGTGCGCGCCCGCGGGTTTCCACGGCGCCGGAGTGTTGTCTGCTACGCCTGCCACTCACCGATTTCACTATGCTACTGGATGCAGCTATTAAAGCTTTTGTACAGAGTGGTTCGACAAAAGAAAGTGAAGTAGAACATCTCAAGGCTAGCCTTTTTATTATATATGTTGCATCGGATGCACTTAGGAGGACAACGAAAGGAAGTGTAGAAGTAGAAAAGCAGTTGTTCTGTAGTCGCACCTAGGTGCGTGCCTAAAATCACTCTTTGTGTAGGGTGAGGAAACGTTTTGCATGTTCTTCGATATAAAAGTGCTACACAGAACTACTGCGCTGAAAAAAAAGACATTTCATAGGCAGCTTTGAGCAGACGGCAACAGCTGATTGAACAGAAGAGCGAAGACTGCCGCTTGCTTCGAGTTTTGAATCAATACTGCGTAAAAAAAGAAAATAATACGTTCGAACTTTAAACACTCTGTCTGACCAAGAACAGCATGAAGAATGGGCGAGGGCTATGTGAAAAAAAGATTGACATTAGCAAGAAAGTGACCAGGCCTTGAAAAGTTATATTTTTGCTGCGGAAAGGTCGAATTTAAGGAAATACGTAACCAGTCAAGTTTCTTGTGTTTCTCCGGTGCCACACCTCAGTTTCTGAAAGGTGGTTTTGCTTAGTCGTGCGCAAAATTGACTCCAAGAACTGCCCGGAAAACCGCAAAAATTACCGAATAAAGCAACGCCAAATGATCGAAGGACAGAAGTTTTCGGCAAAAATTTGACAAACCTCCAAACTTCCAGGTAAGCTACATTTGCGAAAAAAAGCGTGGTTCCCAGCTTTACGTAGTTGGTTGAGGTAGCTTGGCGTCGACAAATTGTTCTCACCAAGTTCGAACATAAAAAAATTGAAAGAGCACAAATACGTAAGAAAAACTGTTTTCCTGTTCTTTTTAGGTTTCTGGTTTTGATTTTCAAGATATAAAAAAGCTCTGTGGAATGATTTTTTTCTTCATTGGCACATATTGCACGCCATGTTCTCACAAATGATGTATTGACCATCGCATAAAAGAGTGAAAGCCAACCTATTTAGCGCTTGTGGGCAGCTTTGTAAAGACATATTATTATGGTCTCCTCCCAAGGGGCCCACCAAGCTAAGCGAAAACACTTCGTAAAGTGTTGCCATCTAGTTTAGCGAGTCTACTTGAGCTATGCACTTATACACAGAGTACAAGCTTGCAAGCTGACAACAATGGTGGTCTCTCGCGTCTGCTGCACTGGAGAGGCAGTTCGGCCACGGCTCTGTAGGTGGCGCTGTCCAGACGTTCACGGCCGCTCCCTGGGGTGACACGATCGCGGCGCAGAATAGAGCCGAGTTTCTCCTTCTGTGCATTCTTCCTCCGTGGTATCTGCGGAGCCTATCCACAAAATTTAGGCATTATTAAGAATGAGAATGTGGTGTATCACATTTCGAAAGCGTTCTCAAATCATAAGTAATAGAGTGCTCCTAGCTATCAAAAGGAAGGAATGAAACAGCTGCATATTACCGGTACAGACATAAGGAGCAGAAACCTGCAGGATTACAATGAGAGATCAAGTTATGTTGAGGATGATGCAGTGAGAAGGAAAAGAAAAATGACAGGTGTAACCATAAGGAACAAGAAGGGAGCAGCTTATATCGAAGAACAAACGGGTGTTAAGGACACCATATGTGAAACCAAGAAGAAATCTGAAGGGCACGAAGGCCCGAAGGCGAGATAACCGCTGGTCAGTAAGCATGGGCTCCGAGAGGGTGGGCGCGCGGCGTAATTCTCTCTGGCCATACAGGTTCGTACAATAATAGCTAGGGTGGAATCTGGTGCTGCCACCACGTACCGCCAAGGGAAATATGGGAAGTACAGGCTTCGGCATGAATAGCATTAGCTAGCGAACTATCTACGAATTTCATTCTACAGTTTCAGTTTCGTTCTTCCGCAACATGGGAGGGAAGGGGGTGCGGTGCTAAGCACCGAAGCGGCGCCTTTGTTGTTCTAGGAGGCTGAAGACTCGTAGTACTGAGATTTGCAGTGGCTTTAGAGCTTCATAAGTTGTATTTGACAGTTTAAGCGAAGCATCGTTCACACACCACTGCGCATACATGTAGCGTCTCATGCCAGTACAGAATATTACATCGAGTTCACGCGTTTTCGTAAGCGTGTCTTGCAAAGACTTGTTTAAATGGACTGCATAACAACAGCGAAGCTAAGTAGATGCACTCTCACGCTGACTTCCCAACCAAACCAGACGTGCGTTGATGGAAGACAACTAGGACAGACGGACCTGGCATCGCAGAAGCCAAAAAGGTGTTTTTCACATAATATTTTACTGTTATTTTCAAAAATAGATAATTCATGTTTTCAAGGACAAAACAAAAAGTTTGCTCTCAAAATTTTGAAAATATCTTAATTGATTTGTGTGTTTTAATGTCCCTAAATCAACGTATAATTATGAGAGACGCCGTAGTGAAGGGCTCCGGAAGTTTCGACTACCTGGTGTTCTTTAACGTGCACCCAAACTGCACACGGGCCTACTATATTTCCGCCTCCATCGGAGATGCAGCCGCCACAGCCGGGATTTGAACCCGCGACCTGCGCTTCAGCAGCCGAGTACTTTAGCCACTAGACCACCGTGGCGGGGCAAGAGAAATTAATTTACTAAATCTTGCGACATGCCCAATCGAATACTACATGTACAATCTTGAACGCAGTGACAGAGCAAAGCATACCCTGGTGGTAGCCCCGCCGCGTTGGTCTAGTGGCTAAGGTACTCGGCTGCTGACCCGCCGGTCGTGGGTTCAAAACCGGCTGCGGCGGCTGCATTTCCGATGGAGGCGGGAATGTTGTAGGCCCGTGTACTCAGATTTGGGTGCACGTTAAAGAACCCCAGGTGGTGAAAATTTCCGGAGCCCTCCACTACGGCGTCTCTCATAATCATATGGTGGTTTTGGGACGTTAAAGCTCACACATCTATTAATACCCCGGTGGTTATATTTGTCCAGGTTTCACTTCTACCACCTAGCCACAAAAACTTTTTGCAATAAAACTTACGTAGAAAAGAATGAAGCAAGTTTAATTTGAAAATAACTTCATATCGCTTCTTTCTCTACTCGGCAAACAAGCGTTCCAAACCTCAAGAACGCCATCCCACAGAAGCAGATTCGAAGAATGTATTTTCCATATTTTCAATGAGGCTACACGTGCCGCTAACAGAGCCTGCGTAGATATTAGCGCTAGATTCCCCTCTAGGTATTCTTGTATGAAACTCTACGTCTCCGGCCCTCCCAATCACCACCCTCCCCAGCAAAACCAAGCATTACCACCTCGCGCGCCCGGCTACCGTGAGAGGGCGCATTGAGTGAGGGTTCTGGGCGGCGGAAAGCATGGCATACCACTGGTGTAGCAAGGGGGGGGGGGTGGTTAGGGTGATTCACCCCTCCTCCAGAATTTCTAGCGCGACCCCCCCCCCCCCCCGCACTGCCACTTACCCACCTTTTTTTATTTTATCGCTTTGCGCTGAAATAATTAGAAACTCTGTGGTGCTACAATCACAATACCATTCCTGGGCGCTTTCACAGTGAACGTTGTGTGTCCCGGTGATTGGCAAGGCGTTGGCACTCAGTGAGATTTCGTGCAGGAATCTCGGCCGCGAGCGTTCAAAGTTGGCTTGGTGACGAGATTAATGCTGCAGTGGTTAGAGTGTAATCAGCCATGGTCATACGTACTCACCGGAATGGATCTCAATGAAGTAAATCACTGTACGATAATTTGCACTCGGCAAAGATTCGTTTTAATGGTAAAAGCTAGACACAATTTCAAGATCTGGTAGGCCACGCTCAAGCATATTACAGTGTGAGATCTTCATACGTGTGCTAAGATATACTCAAGTCAGAGAATAACATTTCTATTCAACCTTCGCGCATTCTACTAACATTTAAACCCACATACACACACGCACTCAGATAAGCACACAAACGCACACGCGTGCGCTTGAAAGAATATTTAGTTTATCCACCGAACTTCGCTTGTACACAGTATATTGATGCATAACTTTACTACGTCATAACGGCTAAATGCACTATGAAGTGTATAATAGCAAAGGTGCTTCACAGGCAAACGTGCAGGCCAACCATAACCTTATGAAGCCCTACTAACATACTCATCATGAAACCTAAGCTGAGGCTGGCCATAAACCTGATTTATGGATTGATTTATATGTGGAGTTTAACGTCCAAAAAGCACCATATGATTATGAAATAAGCCGTATTGAAAGGCTACGAAAATTTCGACCTCCCGAAGTTCTTTAACGTGCACCAAAATCTGACAACGCTGACCTACAGTATATGCGTCTCCATCGAAAATGCAGCTATCGCAGCCGGAATTCAAGCCCATGACCTGGTGGTCATAAACGTAAAGCAGTGTAATTAAAAAATTCAGCCGGGCAGCTGTAGTGACCATGAGTTTCATTGTTGAGCAGTGTGACAAACAACACTAGCGTAAGAACATAACCCTGAAAGAAGATACGACAAATTAAATATTTCTATATAGATTTGTCTCTTATATTCGTCACTCTACATTGGCATGACTAGATGGGCACACCGAGCAACTTCTGCAACTAGCGACATATCGCACAACAACAAAAAAGCACGGAATGAAGAAACATGAATGAACAAGTTATCATGTAAATTAAGAACAGTATACATAGTAACCATTATTTTTTTACAAGAAACAAACTAAAATCAATGCAAGCAGCATTTCAGCAGCAAGGAGACACATGACCTACTGGAATAGTGTTGAGTATCTTTTTTAATTGACACAATGATAGACGCGTGTATAGAGGACTGGTCTTGTGGTAGTCACACTTGTTGTGGCTTCGTATATTTTTGAGCGCATTCTTCCAACGCGTGAACGGAAAGAGGACTAAGGCAACAAAAACTTGGTGAGTCCCCTTGTCTGAAATTTCTTTTCCAAAAGGCACTCATGTCTTGCAAAGAGCTCCCTCCTGATATTTCGAATGCACCAGCCAGGCAAACACTTCAAGCCGGAGAGGTTTGGACTTCAGATAGCGATTAATAACTGAGGCAGAAATGTATTTAGCTCCAGGTTTCTATGGCGTCTGTAGGAAACGTTGCCTAGTCTTGTCATCCTGCAACTCCTGGCGTATTGACCCTTTAAACACGTGAACACCAATGTATTGGTCAAGAATTGAAATTTACGTGCATGCATCATATTTTTATCGGTTTTCCGGAGTGTTTTCGGCACACTAGTCATATTCAGGCCATGCAGGATTACAGCTGGGAACCGTTTTTTCGGCTGCTGTAGTATTTTTTCCCTTGAGTGTGCACTGGGAGCAGCGTCGCTTTTCGTAAAGTAATCATCAAGCGTAACCTTACGGCGTTGTGGTGCAACCATCGAGTCCTATAGAAAGGGCTGATTAAAACAGAACGCGATACCCACGAATATGTGTAGACAGTGTACTTCGAAGCAGTTACTTTGCATTGCTAAGAAGCAACGCGCTCAGCAAATTTCAGTAAGTGACACTAAATTGGAGAAACGAGAACTTTAGCAACGGCACATATCGGCTGGTAATGTTCCACCGCAAACAATAGCGCTGATTTCTCCCCTGGAGAAAATGTTCGCGGGTATACATTTCCTCCAATTCTCTTCAGGTGCCAGTGAGGTCACGCTTGCTCAATATGTTACTCTGCACGAAAGGTCTCGCGTTGGTGATTGCGCCCCTACAGAAGGTCGGTAAGTTTTGCTGCATTGTGACGGCATACCACGAATGGGAATGAACGCGAAGGAGCTAATACCAGAGGTGAAATTGCAGTGACTTTCCTGATGATGCCTGACACAGACAACTGACAGGCACAGATGGTGCACAGTACAGCGTAAGTAAACTCGTGTTGCATGCGCTGGCAGTTCTCGTCAGAGTCTAAGCATTCTGAGAAATAGATTCTGGTGCACTATGCTCTGAAGACGACCGTAATTTGTTTCTTCACCATTATTTAACCAATCACTCGAGATGTGTGGTATACAAGGCTGCTCCTGTTGGTGCAAGCATAAGTAATGCAAACATGAATGCACGGACTAGTTAGAACAATGTATATGACATATCTATGCTGTGCTGTGAAATATTCTTTACAGCTCTGAATTTCTGGACCTAAAAGGCAATGACGGCTGCACGCTTGCAAACAACGGAAGACGCCTTGTCGCAACGCTATCATTTCAGGGTGCAGAGCGACGACCTCTACGCGAAAATAAAAATAAAATTACACGTTTTTGCGCCTTTTCAGGTTTTCTCGCGCACATGCGCGGCGACAGGCAGTTTCTATGTGAGTAGGTATAGTATGGTCCCAGGTGCATTTTAGATTGAGACCAACTGAACATTTCTCAACAACGATTACCTTGCTCTCACAGATTGCACGATGAAACCTCTGTGTTCGGAGTACTTCATTGCTACCAAAAGTCGCTGTGCAACTGTAATGCCAACGAAGGTTGCGAGAAAGTCGGCCCGAAAATCAACGCGTGAGGAATCGTGTTGCCAACGTGCAGTATAACTTACAAAAATACTTTTTGCGTATCCCAAGCATGCTTTTGTGTGCAAAGTAAATTAAAAAGGTATGTTCATTGAAAGCTCTCAATACGTCAGGGATGCTTCACATATCGAGACTAACATAAAACACATTCCCATAGGCCTGGAGCCACAGACATTGACATTAAGAAATTATTCGCTCAGCAATGTTAGCAAGACAAAATGTAATTTTTAATGCACAAGTACATGCTGCGTATACCTCTCATTCGTCATTGTAAGCGGAGCCGTAATTTACTTGTGAAACGCACTTCGCGACGACATGGACTATACGTCATCTATGGCTAACAAAGATTAAAGGTTAACGATGTCTTATTCGATTGGGCGGGTCATTGCAATGATGAGTTTTCGAACGCTTGTCCATTCAATGGTGCCATGAGAGGCCGTTACATGAAACGGTCACAGCTGTCGTTTACACCCGCCGTTGTGACATAGTTGCTAAGGTACTCGGCTGCTGACCCATACATAAATCACGGGATCGAATCCCAACTGCGGCGGCTGCAATTTCGGTTAAGGCAAAGAAAATGTGGGCCCATGGGCTTAGATTTGGGTGCACTTAAAAAAACAGCTGGTCGAAACTTCCGGATTCCTCCTATACGGTGTCTCTCATAATAATATGGTGGTTTTGGGGCGTTAGACAGCATATCAATCAATTACCGATCGTTTACTGTATTTCACTGCGATGGCTTCACTTTTACTTTTTATCTCCAGAAGCATACACATGGGGAGATGGTTGAGTGTCAGGACATTGATTTGAGAAATATAAATATATTCTAGCATTACTCCTTTTTGGAGACTTGTATGGGGAAAACAGTGCTAATTACTGTCGTTGAATTGTATTGCTCTCTACTGCTGATTCGTAATTTTACAAATATATCGCGTACAAATATTTCTGTGCTGGTCAATCGAATCACTGTTACGCTCTAAACAACTGAGTGCCTTGGTTGTATCATTGTAGTCATGCGCGCGAGAGGTAATTTTTTCGGAATACAGGGTTCGATTAGCCGACCTACATTCACTCCCCACGTCTTTGACAGTGAAAATGTTTGAGTTGTCACCGTCTCCTTTTCGGTATTTGAATTTTACTTGTTTTCGTAGCATAATAGCACTATCAGTGTTGTGTTCGTTCACTGTAACCTCGACTGCTTCCAAATCAAAGCATCGCACATGCAGCATTAGAACGTATTTGTAATCAGGAATAAGTATTCGCTGAGGCAGGCTACGAAAGAAAAAAATACAAATTGTTACTGGTATGTAATACCACCGTGTTTTATACAAGCTACATCCAACACTTAGCACGTGTTGCGTATTTATTTACCAAGCGAAACAGTTTCATGTTTGTTCCTGAATAGCCCAACGTATCCACTGAACGCCTTAAAACTCACAGTGCGAATGGGCGAACATACGTGACCAAAATGTGCCTGTAAGCAGCCCGTGGTTGTCGCTGAACCAGTGACGTTCAGTCTAGGCATAGTCTAGAGGCATGACCACCGCCTATACCTTCTTCCTTGTGTCCTGCTTCAGCAGCTTGATGGAAGGATTCTTATCCCTAGTTCACATTGAAGCATCCGCTTTTTACAGCGGCCGGAATTTCTCTGCCGCTGAAACGCTGCGTCGTTCGCACTGGACGCGCCCCAAGCCACCGAATATGGCATCTATAGACGGTGAGAGCGTGGGATGGGTGCGCTGTCTCCTGGTTGCGGTTGTGTCTCGCAAACGCCACTACGCTATCCCGTTGTTCATGCATAGATGATTCTCGTACACCGAATGCAAAATGAAGGAGTGCTGCTTACGTTGCTGGCATGTCCCTGTCTTGTATTGCATGAAGGGCAGAAAAAATCGCCGACGCCAGCAGCATCGGTGGGTTCGTCTTGCTCGGCAAGACCACGACAATCTCGGTCATGCCGACGATAGGCTTTGCCAGCTCTTCCACAAAATAGGCACGTGATGTAGGCACAGAGTGTGGGTAAACTCAGGTTTGCCACAACAACCAGTTACGAGCACTGCGACTTGACAAGTAAGTAGGGTTTGGCCGTCATTTTTCAAAATTCCTTGACTAGAGCTTTTATGCGACCTATTTGGCGGTAGACGCCGCAAAAAATGGTCTGAGAGTTATCGGCGCGGACAGGGCCCTTTCGGCGCATCTCCCCGCCGCCGAATACATAGTGTGCACGTGCGTCACGCAGCGCGCCTTCGTCACTTCCGAAATGCGCCACCGACATGCCCAAATACCTACCGACTCCGTCGCTTACCGCGGCCGTGTTGTCTCCTCGTGCTTGTGCCCGTTTAGTTTTGCCTCACGTTGCATGTTTGAGGGCTGCTAGTGAGGCAAGCTGATTTAGTAGTCCCTGAAGAGGAAGCAGAGCTTTTGGGTGTTTCTTGGCCGAAAGTTATTAATTAAAATTGAGAACGCACAACACTAACTTAGACGCCGACTTTTCTATTGAAGATGTGCACCGAGCTCTCCATGAGCTCAATGGCTGCTCAGCCCCTGGCCGCGATGGCATCACCAACAAGCTCCTACGCAACCTGGACAATTCCTCCGTCGTTTGACTCACCGACACTATCAACAAAATATGAAAAAAGGGTGAGATACCCGATGCCTGGAAACTAGGTCACACGGTTCTCATACCCAAACCGGGAAAGGCGCCGAGCCTAGATAACCTACGCCCCATATCTCTTACGTCGTGCGTGGGCAAAGTGCCTGAGCACGTAGTCCTCAACAGGGTTGGTCGATACCTCGAAGATAACGACTGCATCCCGCACCACATGATTGGCTTCCGACCACGCTTATCCACTCAAGATGCCATGTTACTCCCAAAGCATCAAATTATAGATGGCGGTAACACTCGGGACACTCGTGCAATACTCGGGCTCGATTTAAAAAGGGCCTTCGATACAATAACGCACTCGTCAATCTTGAAAGCGATCGCAGCCCTCGGCCTAGGTTATCGATTTTACTACTTTATCCGCTCTTTTCTCACTCGACGCAATGCCGTCCTACCTGTAGTAGACCTAGTGTCGGAAGAAGTGGAGCTCGGACAGCGGGGCACTCCTCAGGGATCCGTCCTCTCGCCCACGCTCTTCAACGTCGTGATGATCTGGCTTTCCGAACCACTTTCGAAGATCGATGGGCTAAATCACACTATTTATGCGGATGATGTAACCATATGGTGCTCCACAGGGTCGGATGGCTTCATTGAGTCCGCCCTGCAAGAGGCTATCGACACTGCCGAGTCTTACCTCGACCACACCGGTCTCAGGTGCTCTCCAGCGAAGTCGGAGTTGTTGATATATTTGCCCGAACAACGGGGTGCCAAGCCCAAAGGGTGGAAACCTCCGGCGGAACGCAATATCACCCTCCACACCAGAGATGGTCGTACTGTACTCAGGGTAGACACCATCAAGGTCCTCGGCATGATCATCGAGTCCCGCGGAACGAACACCCAAACAGTACACAAGCTCAGGACTAAGACTGAAAATGCCATACGACTCGTACATAGAGTAGCCAACAGGCACCATGGCCTCAAAGAAGACAACCTGCTGCGTCTCGTACACGCGTTTGTTTTGTGCCATTTTACCTACGTTGCCGCTATACACAAATTGCTACGTGCTGAGCGCGATCCACTCAATGCGCTTATTAGCAAGGTGGTCAAACGAGCCCTTGGCCTCCCTATCACCACTCCGACATACAAATTTCTCAAGCTTGGCGTACATAACACGCTAGAAGAGATCGCCGAAGCTCAGGAACGCGTGCAATTGACCCGACTCACCACCACCAAGGCGGGCCACCATATTCTGCGCGAGCTCGGCTTCTTCTCCTCGAGGGCCAGGGACCTCCCAGAGTGGACTTGTATTCCCTGTGAAATCTGCGACCTTATCACGATCACTCCTATTCCACGAAATGTGCACCCCGAATACAACAGAGGCAGGCGCCTTGCGTGGGCGACCGCCATTCTCAAGCGCATAGACATGGAAGCGGACAACGTCTTGTTCGTGGACGCTGCTGCCTATCGCAACAACCGAGCCTTCGCCGCGGTCACGGTATCATCCGCGCAGCAGACTCTTAACTCTGCCACAGTCCTCACCCGAAACCCCGAAGTAGCGGAGCAAGTAGCTATAGCTACAGCTATGCTCGACAGAAAACGGGAATTCATCTACAGCGACTCCAGGCCGGCCATCAAAGCCTTCAAACGCGGAGTCATCTCCAACCAGGCGTTACGTATCCTGCGCAAAGCGGACCCGAGTGCCCTGAAGCACCACACTGTCATCTGGTTCCCCGCCCATCTTGGCAAGGTGCCGGGTGCCCTATCCAACCTCAACGAGATCGGCCATGATGCAGCGCGTGCACTTACCGACCACACTGCCACAGGGCAACCCCATCTTGCTGGGTTAGATACCAATCGGTATGCACCAATTACGTACAATGAAAGTACAAAGCACTTTTACCTGGAACGCCGCATTTTCCACCCCCACATCCGAAACTAACCCAACCGCAGACATTAACCCTACGCCTAATACAGACACACACGTACCCAAACCTTGCCACGCTTCACGTTTATTATCCCGATGCATACCCCAGCGACACATGCCCATCATGTAACACACAGCGACACTCGCACACATGCTCTGGGAGTGTAGAACAACTCCTCCCGACTCTACCTCCAGCAAGTGGGAGAGGTCCCTCAGGAGCTCACTTCTCGCCGACCAGCAATGGGCCGTCCAGTAGGCCCACGAAGCGACCGCCAGGTACTCCCTGTCGGTCCCTACGTGGAAGACGCCCGCTACGCGCTAAGCGCGTCCTGCAGGACTGAAATAAACTTTTTTCATTTCATTCACAGCACATTGCGATTTCACTGAAAATACCGGCGTGTTTGGGTGGCGCGGATTAAAAAATCTACTTGAAGAAACTCGGTGATATTTGCGTCTTCAGGTGTAACATAATTCCAGGTAAGTGCCATAGCCAAGCACTTACCTGGAAACACAGATAGCTTACCAAGATATTGTACATACAAACTTGTCCGCGACCACTGCGTGCACAATCAGCGTGTCATAAAGGCGTATAAATTGTGATGGCGATTGTGGAAATCCGGTATTGCATTGAAACAAACTGTGAAAATAGATGAGAAACAATAAAAATTACCTTTGAAGTATACCCGATCAGATCAAGTTGGGGTTTAGAATTTTGAACAATCGGTCAATTAATTCTCAAACACGATCTCCATCACTTTCAGGGACTCCACTGTACATTGCATACAAAAAAAGTTCAATACAAGGTGAATATATGGCCAAAACATACGCGAAAAAAGAGTGATGACCGGCATTACCGCAGCACGCACCACACGAAGTCGCCATCTGCCTCGGCTCTTTCCACAAATTTCAAAGAAAGAGGCTTAACATGAGCATTGTTAAAAAAAATTGGGGGGGGGCAGATTTGGTGCCTTGGGCCGCAGCAATATATTATATTATGATGATATCTCTTGTGAACTTGCCTAGCTCTGCACGATTCGTTTTCGATAAGAACAGCTGCGCTTCACTCATCCACTCTTAAAATTGCGGCTCGAGATACTTTGGGCTTTCACTTATTCTTGGGCTACGGAATTTGTAATTTTTGTAGTGAAAGCGAGATAATGGGCCCTCGTAGGTCGTGGCGGGCATCTGGTGTACGCGGTGGCTGCTATACATGTCACATATCTTGATTTTTCGGTCTTGTATCGAGTGAACAAACGAGGCCTTCGTGGTCTGATGAGCAGAAAGTACGACAACAAAAAACCACAATGCTTCCATTTCAACATCGTACAAAGCAACAGATGTCAAGCCCCCAACAAGCCGCGCTGCAGCACGCGAACTGCCGTAGGTACCCAGGGAGGTACCCGGATATGGCGGATGAGAGCGACAACGGCGGAAGTGGCGTCACATGAACACTATGTATAGGTGACCGGCAATACGGGTAATTGCAGGGAAGTGCGGGATGCGACGGTTGCCGGTTTGACGTGCCACGCGGATTAGCAGCGGCACGCGCGCATTTGTAGAAAGCTCCATTGAAAAAAAAACACCTCTCCGTGCAATGTCAGTGCTTTATAAGTTAGTTTTTTTGTTTTTGCTAACCGCGACTGTGACGACTACAAGCTACGAAAGCAAAGAATGGCAAGGAAACTTTTTTATCGCACTAAAATGATGTGCAATGCTTTTATGCTGCTTGGTGGTACTGTCAGTTTGGCTAGCAGATCAGTCAATACAGAAAACAGTTTTCATTGTATCATACATTACTGCTGATAAAAAAACACCATTTCAAAGATCTCAGGGGACTGGAATGACTTTATGAGTGTGCTAAGAGTTCATTTTGGGATCGCTACTTCGGCCGAAGTTGTCGGTCGATCGGCGTGAAGTGCAGCACGTATTGAGCGTGTTCAGATATCTTTTTTTTCTAGTCTTCAGCGCGCTATAAGATGCATTTTTTCAGTCGAAGCCAGATGCTCTTTAAAACACTGCGCATAAGCAATACAAGCAGACATAGACAGTGCCGAATTATTGAAACCCTGCGCTTTTTTAACGCACTTGTTCCTTTGGGTGCCGTTCTGGTGGACAGCTTGACCAAGATAACGCAAATGGACTCTTTTAGCCCTTCGTGTAATCTTATTCTTGAGTGAAGCTTTTTGCGTTTTTTTGTCATATATATGAGTACAAAGGCCGGCGCTCATCTCGTGTGGCAAGTGGTTTTCACCCACGCGTTATAGGCGTTTGCGCGACAATTTATTTTTCAATATAAAATTCGCAGCGAATTTAGGCGTAAGCATTTTTTTTTGTGCGGAATACACGCATATCTGTGATAAAATTGTTTTCGCGCACTATGAAATCAACGTTCCGTGCTCAAAATCTACCTGTCGCTGTGGCTTTCTTCACAGCCGCGGTCCACCTCATTTTTTTTCTCGACACACGCTGTTTTTCTCGACACACACATCGACACACGCTGTTTGTCTTTCACACTCGATTTGGAGCAGCCAACGGCTGAACAACCGACCATGGTTTATTAGGACGCAGATTAACGGGTTACCGCGCACGCGCATCCCGAATAATATGAAGCTCACGGCGAAGCGGTTCGCCGTCGTCTACTCTTCAGAAACCGAAAGCTGGTAGCAGACGGTGCATCCCACAATCTCTCGCTCTTTTATTGGAAACCTACTGGAATCGGCGCACTTTTGGCGGCCGGAATGCTCAAAGGGAACGTGTCCTTAAAGCAGTGTTACATTAAAAAAAACAGGGCTAGTTCCCTGAAAGCAAAGAAAAAGAAACCCGTTTAATTGGGTGTAACCCGTGAGCATGGAACACGGTGCTCTGCTGACTTGGCTTAAAGTACTCTAATATTGGTGGCACAAATCTACACAAAAAAGCCTTTTTTAGGATATACACTCTAAGGCAAAATTACCTAAAAATGAAGTAACGGAGCCCTTTAGGCGCGCGCGATGAATGGATAGGCTGTTAAGGAGCAACCACAGAGGGAGGCGTGCCGCGAGCAAACTACTTAGTCTCCAACCACGCTCCAAAAATGAACTGCTCGGGTATTGCGGGCAGCGCGCAAAGCGTTGCCAAGGTCACTACCCCTCCTGCTCCTCTCTTGGCTCAGTCTTGAGCTGTATTTTACAGGCGACGGTTCGCGACGCGTCACGCTTGCAGTGCCCGACCACGGCCGCCTGGATTCGACGATCTAGGAATTACGACGTGGTGCTTGTGTGTACACTTGGATGAGCGTGCACTGCTGCTTTGACGTTTAATCGCACCTATAAAGTCTGCAGCAGGTCTCAACACGTCACCGCACCACGCTGTATATTTTTGGCTTCAATATAGTTCACGACTAACGCACGACAGCAACAGTTGAGAAGGCCAACATGGCGGTCAAGAAGACAATATGCCTATCGAATACATTACTTCAGTCCGACTGAGGGCAGAAATCAGCGCTGGATTCTTTCGCAAGTAGGTGATCATTCTTTAATCTACACTACTTGTCACGTGTGCGATACGGATAGCGCTTTCCGGCCACGAGTTTGATCATGGTGTATATCGCACGCACGAAGTGCTCCGCGAAAGTGATCTTGGGTGTCTGCAGTTCACCTGTGCTTTGCAATCGCCTGGAAATTGGTCGCCATTGCCGTCGGCCTCCCGTACGCTTGCTCATCGAGTGCTCGCCTGTCTTGGCCGCCATGATGAGCTCCAGGCTCACGATATTGGGCTGAGACCTCGTCGCTGTGTTTGGAGTCGTCGAAAACACGTTCCGAGTTCACGTAAAAAGCTTGGTTGTAGTATGTCGCCCGCTGTAAGTGCACCAGCACGGTCTGGCGGAGCTTTGGCTAGCGTCGGAACTCGGTGAAAATTTGTCGCCATTACAGTTGGCCTTCCCGTCAGTTGGTCGCAAGCAGCTCGGCGCCGTCCGTTGGCCGCGGCAGCGGACTCGCGTTTGTGCACTGCACTCGTGCTTGCTCGAGTTTGTGGGAAAGGGCCGAGTTAGCGCCGATTCTTTCGGTGCTAGCTCCGAACCAGCTTGGCGCTGTTCGTGGCGGTGGCCAAGCGTACGCCTGCTCTCCTGTTTCAAAAGACACTCTGCGTGCAGCACCATGTTTGGTCTCGCGTTCGCTTGCTCGAGATGAACGACTGCCCAATAAAGACTGCCCACGACTGCACAATAGTAAAAAATCGAGTCACATGTCAGAGAGGATGAATACGAATGCATCTGAGAAATACGTGCAAGGTGAAATAAAACATACGTGAGATATTACATGCTTATATCTTCACCCTGATATCACAAATCGCCACTCATTTCGATCCCAGTAGCGCAACAGCTTAGGAGCGGTGGCCGCAGCCACAACTCCCCGAAACACCGTGCCGCCAACAAGTCGGCGAGTTCTAAACGAGCGACGCTCAGCTCGAGAAAGCGAACGCGAAACCAAACATTGCGCTGCTCATGGAGTGTCAGACGCTAGCGAGCTTCGAACAGGAGAGTGAGCGTACGCTTGGCCACCTCCACGAACAGCGCCGAGCTAGTTTAAAGCTAGCGCCGAAGAATTCAACGGAAATGCGGCCCTTTTCCACAAACTGAAGCGAGTGCAGCACGCAAACGCAAGTGCGCTGCCGCGGCCAAAGGACGGCGCCGAGCTGCTTGCGACCGACTGATGGGAAAGCCAACTGTAATGACGACAATTCTGAGTGTGTTCTGACGCTAGCGAAAGCCCCGCCAGCCCGTGCTGAAGAAATTACAGCGCGAGCACATACTACAACCAAGCTCTTTACAGGAACCCGCAACGTGTTTTCGACGACTACCTACAGAGCGACGAAGCCTCAGCCCAATATTGTGAGCCCGGAGCTCATCGTGGCGGCGAAGACAGGCGAGCACTCGATGAGCAAGCGTACTTGAGGCCGACGGCAATGGCGGCAATTTTCAGGTGGTCGCAAAGCACAGGTGAACTGCAGACGACCAAGCTCACTTTCGCGGAGCATTCGTGCACGCGATATGCATCACGATCAAGCCCGTTGCCGGCAAGCGCGATCCGTATCGCACACGCGACAAGTAGAGTAAAACAAAGAACGATCATTTACCAGCGAAAAAATCCAGCGCTGATTTCTGCCCTAAGTTGGCCTGAAGTAATGCAATTATTAGGCCTACTGTCTTCTCGGCCGCCATGTTGGCCTTCCCAACTTTTGCAGTCGTGTGTGGGTCGTGAACTATCTTGAAGCCAGAGGTACACGGTGCGGCATGGTGACGTGTCAAGACCTGCTCCAGAATTCATAAGTGCGGCGAAACGTAAAAGCAGCAGCGCACGCTCATTCAAGTGTACACACAAATACCACGTCGTAATTCCTAGGTCGTCAAATCCAGGCGGCCATGGTCGAGCACGCCGAGTGCCGCGGAACGCGGACCATCGCTAGCAAAATACAGGAAAAGTTTGAGGGTGGAGAAGAGGAGGATGGCTAGTGACCTTGGCAATGCTTTTTGCGCTGCCCGCAATTCTTGGGCGGTTCATTCCTTCGGAGCGCGTTTGGAGACCAAGAGCAACATGCGTCACGCTTCCCTCTGTGGTTGTTCCTCGACAGTCTATCCGTTCATCGCTCGTGCCTATTGGGCTCCGTTACTCCTTTTTCGGGTAAATTTGCCCTAGAGTTCACGTTGGACCAACATTCCCAAATGAGTGCGACGTTATATAAAAGCGCTAAAGGGACCAATCTTTTCGAAGCCCTTGTTGAAATATATTCAACGTATTAATTTAAGCCTGATGAGAGTAGTATTCCTAAATATTTGTGTTTAGTGACTTCCGATACAGCATGACCATTGATGTGATAGGCAAACAAAAGTGGCTGTTTCTAAAGCATACCTTGCATTGCTACTTTTCATTATTATTTTTCATATGCCATTTTGCAAACCACGTTTGAGGCGTCACTTCTGCAGTGTAAAAAGATTCTTGATCACTGCGACTATGAATTTTCTGGTATAATGTAATCTTCCGCGAAAAGCGTTATCTTTACGGGTAAGTTTAGCACAAGATCAATTTTAAATAACTGGAAAATAATGGCCTTAAAATTGACCTTTGAGGCCCATCGGGTTTTACGGGGGTGGCACTCGAGCTGACACTATCAATGAAAACACACTAGCTTCTTATTGGAAGACAAGCAGCTATCCACGCAAGTAATTTCTCATTTTTCAGTAATGGTTTGACTTTAAGTAGTAATTTCTGGTGACTCGCACAATCGAAAGCTTTCTCAAAATTCAATAATAAAACATCTGTTTGACCATTCATATCGAACGCTGCTGCCAGGTCATGAAATGTCTCTATAGGTGGGGTTACCGTAGAATATCTGTTGTGAAAGTAGTGATGAAGGGGCGTACTTAAGTTATTACTTTCTTAACTACGGAAAGGTGGCGGGAACGTACTGGGTTAATTTGGTTTATTACGTACGTGCGGCATGTCCAACTCGGACAAACCAAACAATGGAAGATGTGACGTTAAGCGTTAAGCACAGACGTGCCTATGTACCCTCTGCAACGGGAGTGGTCCACGAGTTCCCCTTGACCTGTAAAATGGTTTCTGTGGGGCATATTGGAAGGCGAATTATTGTGCGTTTGGGGAGCGTGTTAATTCATTACGAGACGGGAGAAGGTGGTATCTACCAGTTCATTGTGGCGCATGCGTCTAGGAATGCAAGCCCATCTTCAGCAGCACCAAGATGTAAGGGCGAGCCAAAGAGCAAGGAAGATCTTGAAGGCGTCTTTGATAGCTATAGACACGGGCCTGATAAGTGCGTCAGCGACTCATCTGCGTATCTTTTCAGCAAAGAGCGAAATTTCAATTTCAGTTGATGTGGAACCTGTCACGCGGTCATGTTTGACTGCATGCGTTTAGTTTCATAAAGGGCGGTGCACTTGTCCAATAAACGAGTTGCTATTCTGCGATTGTTCGGTCCACTTCGTTCTCGTGTTTCTTTGTAGCGCAGTTATAATTTTTCTAAATTTTTTCGCGTGTTTTATATGCCCCTTTGGTGCTGGGTTCACTGACGTGGACGCAACCAGGCTTTTCTAGTTTATTGGATCGGGGAGGAGAGGCAAAATACATAGCGCATAAAATCAAATGATCCTTCTACATAAAGAAAGCGTCCTGAATAAAGCTTCATGTGCTGCGTAAATCGGCAGCTGATTAATTTAGTGGAAGCATTGCGATGTTCGACTGGTCATTACACGTGCCTTGTTTCAGGACAAACCATAGAGTTACATTTTTTTTGCTCAAAACAAACACAGCCAAAAACAAACTGCGTCTGCTTTTTGGCCTAAGATTTCTGGTTTCATGTGTGGAAATTGAATGCTACTGTGTGCCAAAAAAGTAAATATTGAAATATACACAAATAAGCAATAATTGGAAAAGCTCTGCAAAATACAAGCATGTTTCTAATTTCCTTTTTTTAAATAAAATATTGAGCATCTTAGAATGTGGTGCAGTATACAGACAATTACTTGCAGTTGATTATCTTTCATCCCTGAAGGCAATATTTTAAGTAGAAATTCACTCATCTTGACAGCATATCAAATAAGTGAAAGATTTTGTTGAGAAACAGTAACAGAAAAAAAGGCGGGTTTTCTCGTCTGCTTGTCACACAAACAGAATTAGAGGCAGTACTGCAAGAACAGGAAAACTGTATAGTTCTACACATAGTTCTGTACTCCGTGGGAGAGTAGGGCAGATTTAGCCGTGGAACTCACTCCCTCCTTGTCGATAGTGTAAAAGAAACTGCAAACGCTCTGCTGCTCAGGTGGAGTTCCAAATCTATGCAACTCTCGTGCTGAGAGGCGTGAACAGGTTCTTACACTCTGTCCTTGCTGACGGAGTACAATATAGCGCCTGCAAATCACCACCGATGCCGGAAACTGTCTCGTAATTACACGCCTCTGAGCGAAGAAGACCCATATCTAAGTTTAATGCGTGAAGTTAATAGGATAACTTTCAATGATAACAAAAGCACGGTTTTGTGATAATGAACGCTCCGGAAGCGCCAACACCAGAACCTTCAAAGCAAGAAAGTGCGGCAACTTCTAACTCGTCGCGAAAAACTAGTTTACGGCACAGACAAATTGCCGCTGGAGTGAAGTAGGGGCTCGAGACTATACTAAAAAATGGCGCACAAAAAATGACAGTTAAACCAGCGGAATGCGAACTCGCCTGCTATGTAGAACCAGGTGATTAAAAAAAACTGGTAAAAAGAAACCATGCAAATCCATTTAACGAGTCACAGTCGCGATTAAATTTTCCATATAAACCTTGCCTCTTCATAATACGGAAACTGCTGCAGTTCGCACATGACTAGCGTTCAAGGCCAAGACGCAAGGCTGTGTCTTTCCGATTTTAAATATAGGAAAGAAAATAAGCAAATGTTATAGAGCCTGCGGCACTCCAAGAGCCGTTTATAGGTTTTTTTCTGCTCGTTGACGTGCTGAGAAGTCCAAAGTATATGTAAACTTTTAGCGTAAAGAAAGAATAAGTAACAATAAAAGAAAGAGAGCGAAGTAACTCAGGACTGAGCCTGGCAGGCTATCGTGCACTGGGGAAAGGATAAGGGGGAAGGAAAGTTAGAGAGTACGAAAAAGCAGTGTAGTCATCAATGATACAGCAGTATTGCGCCTGACATCACAGATGATGAGATCAGTTCTATGGCTTAAATAAAAGAAGGTCATTTGTTCATCTACGCAACTTGTATGTTTAGTCCCATACTTCCAAAATCTTGTCGATGGTGAAGCCGTGGTGGTGAAGCTGGTGTTCACGTAAGATTCACAGAAGCCCATAAATGCAGTGGGGCTCTTCTATTTTTGGATTCCTGGGCTGGTTCCGGAGACCCACCGGCTGCCCGCGGGCTCCCCGAAAGCTACCGCTGCATCCGGTTCTGATAGAAAATGACGTAGGCAGGCTACGCGCCCGCCCGGCGACAGCCCGAAGGTCGTAAAATCGAACGCAGGACAGCCAGCGTAAACGTAAACGAACTCCACCGTCATGGCAGCAAACAAAACAATGCGCCGCGTGTATGGTGGTTTTTTTCTGCATTGTCCGCTTGGAAATACGTAGCTAAGCTCGCCAAAAAGCTCAAATAATATCCTCGAGCGCACGCATTTGGGGTACGACTTCGTACGCTCGCACGATCACTCACTGCGTCCGCGAACGAAACAGCCAGCTGGCGCACGCCTCCTCGAGAACGATGCAAGGTGAGCTGCCCTGACGTTGACGGCTTAACAAGCTCACGTCTCTTAAGTGCATGTGACAGTAACTGCACCACACGACGCGAAATCATGCGAAAGTGATCGTGTCCCCAAATGGGCTTGAGGATATATACCTGCTCGGTTATCACGTATTATACGTCGCAAACACACGTTGACCAACTTACGTTTTTGTCTAAGGTTTAGACATGCGCTGCTATTGATACCACGAGTGAGCGTTGTATATAAAATAAACATTTGCAGGACACATTTTTGACCCATTTTAGAACTTGCCTTGGCCTGTTATCCTGTCTGATGTCTCACTTGAACATTGTCATGTATATCAGCTTTGACATGACCTACTAGGTCATACTACATACTGCCCGGCATTTTCACGAAGAGGTGGAAAAAGACAAAGCCAACGATGAAATGGGTAACAAAAGGATGTATACATTTCTGCATCCATTCTTCGTTGTTTTATTCTCGCGTCGTATTGTATAATATCATACCACATATGCTGGCTCGTAGATAGAAATGGGTTCGCAAGCCGCTCGCGACCAGGGAGCATCTACAACAGTCGCGATCTAGGGCCTTCTATCACCATCGAAGATCAATCGTGTAGTCAGGACAGAGGTTATAAGAGGTTCACGTACGCAAACATACGACGGAGCGAGCTAGTTTGATCACAATCGTCTTCGCTAAGGGCACAGAAAGCAGGCACAGTTTCACAAACGGCTACTACGAAAAAAAATAACTCCAAAGTCACATGTGACATTTACGACAATGTGTGCGTACGAACTTGCACTACGTACATAACCTTTAAGGCATGTGCACGATGCAGTCAACACGCAACAGTTCACCGTGTCGTTCACAGGAGGAAGCTTCACGGGAAATATAACAAATGCGATGAACAGAAGCTTCAAACACTCGCCGCCACTCGTAATTGCCTCATCTCGCGAGGCGAAACAGGCTTTAGAAGATAACGCCACGCGTAATGACAAGCGAAGGCGCAGTCCTCAAGCGCCCACTTTACAATCCATCGAGTCCTCACAAAGATGCCACCGAGCGCGCGTCGTACATCGTCGGCGTCTGCTAGCCCGAAACCTGCCCAAAACCTTCCAGCAAACTTCCACGACACAATTGTCCAGGAAGCGTTTGGTGACCCTCGGGCTCCCCGCGGGTCACCAGAACGTCCAACCCGAGAAAAACGATTGCCAACCGAAAGTGCGCCGTAGGGGGGACGGAGCAGCCCGAGAAAAACGAGTACGCTCTGACTCGCTCTGGCAGCCCGCGGGTAGCCAGAAGTCGAAAATCGAAGAGCCCCAGTAATTGGTGGCTTGTCCCCACCGCCACCGCCTTCGTATGAAGGGGGCAACTAACAACAGACAAAAAATGGCAGCATATCCATGGAGTGAATGATGAAGAGTGGGGTGAAGCATTCGTCCGTCCATTCGTTCTTGCTTCCGTCCGTCCATGCGTCCGTCTGTGTGACCGTCCGTGCGTTCATCTGCCCGTCCGTGCGTGCGTCTGCTCGTGCGTCGTCCCTGCGTTCGTCCATGCATCCGCCCCTGCGTCTGTTCATGCGTCCATCCATGCATCTCTCTGTGTGTCTGTTCGTCCATCTATTCAACACTTCAAGTACCACCATCTCGCATCTTTTTATCCCTTTCTTGTCAGATAGTGCTCAATGTACATGCCAATGGCCGCTAATGGGGAATGAGAGACCGGAAAATTCGGCTTTTAGTTAACGCGCACGCCGTGTACTTGTTATTGTTCAACAAAGCACAGAAGAAATCTCTCACCGGCACCACCTTGCAGGTCAAAATTTAACACTTGTTACACACTATGACTACGACTACGAGGGACGAACGGGTGCCGCTTCAAGAAGCTTCGCCCCTAAAAGGTAGAAATAAAATATTACGCCAGAACCAGAAGTGATAGTGACGTCACACATCTGCCCTACATGCGCTAAATTGAAATTTTCAGTATTTGCTGGCATTTTAGGTGTGGTTCAAAACGCGATTTTATTGTGTCTTATGGCACAATAATTGCATGTGCGAGAGAAAGGAAAGATCAAGAAGTAAGATTGAGAGAGCAAGGTTGTTTTATTAACCAAACAGTGTGCAAGCTATATACACCAAAAACTTTGCTGATGAACTTATAAAACAACTCTTCACCAGTACAATAACATAAAAGTTCAGAAACACACGTTATTGAGTAATGAAAAACTACTGCAGCGAGACCACAGCCTTGAGAAAAAGTCACAGCTTTGTCGCAATGCCAAAAGAATGAACCCGATAGCAACAATTTGGAAGGTCACGCACAAATGACACACGAAACGTACTCACAGGTACAGATGAACGCGAATAAAGGTTTCAGTTGTTACTTCACTGTAACTTAAAAGAGCACCCTTTTCGCAAATTTAGGATGTGCAACAATATCAGTGACCTTTCTGTACCCGGTAACTACAACAGAATGCGTACAAGACGTACGATCCTCCCCCCTGAAAAATAAGTGTGCGCGATTGAACGTACACCCCCTTAAACTCTACGCGGGCCAAAGTACGCGTGAGAGATGGGAATCGCCACGTACTCATTGCGCCCTCTTGTTGACAATGCTGAACACACAATAGTCCCCTCCCCCCTTCTCCGAGATGCCCGCCATCAGCTGTAAGTGGTAGATATAAATAGCTTGCCGTTTGAACGTTGAATAAGGTATCTGTCGGCAATAGTCAGCTGAGAGCTGAGGGTACCTTGATGAATTTTGTGGGTGTATTTGGTGACGCACTTGTATTTAGACCAATATATATATATATGTAAAATGTGAACAGTCTTGATATTCAAATAAATAAAAAAACTTGGCGGTGGCTCAGTGGCTAGCGCCTCGCATTCTTGACGCGGAGGTCACACGTTCGATTGAGCATGCCAGAGTCTTTTTTCTGAATTCTTTTGTTTCTTTCGTTTTCATATATATCGTTACGTATACATATACGGTGCATGACATGGACGCCGATGTCCATGTTGACGTCGACGGAGAAAGTCAGCCGAGAGTGTCAATATATTTACTATCGCAATCATAATGCTCTTGCTATCGCGAAGCCTAGCGTCCCGTCGCTTGGCGTGTCGCATTCATCTTCACAAGGTGAAGGCACACCGGCCGTTCGCACACCAAGGACAGTCGGCAGTTACAAGAGCAGCTATCTGCACATTCTGTGAGCTAGTTCAGCTCTCGAATATCACGCCAGTGAACAGAACATAGGGGAATACATAAACTGCGAAGGTTACGCATGCAACTATCACGCAGAAGTAACTGTGCTTCGTTTACCCGGCAATACGCTGAACTAAACACAAGCGCGGACAGCAGGTTGCCATGATAAGCACCCTACTTATGGCACTGGACCGAAAAATGAGGCATTCACCTAATTTTCAGATACATCGTAAAGTAAAATTATAGTTAACATAGACGTAAAGAAAATATTAGAATTTGAAAAAAATTGTTATATTGAGTTTTGGTTTTGCTTATTTGCCCCATTTCATCTAGTCCCACTTCACACGTCGGCGGGCGTTGATGCCAGTGGCAATAGTTCCATCGACAGTTTTCGTTCCAAGCTTCACTACCTGTGTCAGCTACCTGAGGACTATGCAGAAGTCAGGGAGTTTATTTTCCCTAAAGACTTTCAGGGGTTATTACCTAAGAGGTGGGAATCACAATTGACGAGAGTGATCACTACTTAGGTTCGAATTTCATATGGTTGTTCACACTACAAGCAAAAATCAATGCATAAGAAAAAACAAATGCCAGCAGCATGTAATATAAAAAGTGCTCAGACGTTATTGGTTTGAAGATGGTCAGTTACATGGAGCAAAATGGAGGTGGGCATATTGAGTCGACCACCGTAAAAGAGAGGTTGTCCCAGCCTTTTGCTTTGCGCGAAAAAATACGCGGAAAACGCTGGTGTTCCTGCGCGCGTTAATAAAAACTGCTGTGCATGGCATGTCCTGATGAGTGATATGGGAGTTGCGGGTCTAATGTAATGTGGTTCATGCAACATTACACTGTGAAAACATTTATGGTAAAGACAAGGAGAACAAATGCGCCGACGATGAGTGAGCGATGGATGTTTCGAAACTCGGGTCGGGAAACATCCGAATCAGTTGTTCTACCATTCGGCGCCTCTACTCTGGGCTACAGTCACAGGAATGTTTACTACACCATAGAGGAGTTTATCAGCCAGACTTAAAAAATATAGAGATAAATTCTGCATGCTTTTAAGCATTTAAATACTATTATTTATTAAATATTTTTTGTGTCACGTATCGCTTAATTATACGAGTAGCATTGTAAAAAAAGAAATTACCCAGCACTCGGACAATATCCTGCATTGGGTAAGAGTCATGAGATGAGGAGAAGAAGCAGAAGAAGAACAAGATAATTGAATAGTGATTTTAGTAATGTGGCGCGTATATGAAATGAATACAGAGAATGAATGAAGTGAGCTGCATGGTTCTGAGCTGATTCAAGAGCGTTGATAAGGTATGCTTGACGCGGGTCCAAGAAGACGGATGTATATTTTAATTTCGGCCGTACTAGTGATGTGTAGACTACTTATTTTACATGTATAGGAGGGCTTTTGAGGTGACGTTCTAGAAAGCCCCATAGCGCTTTTAATTGGGCGAGCAGGAGCAGTTCTAACTGCGCTCAAAGTGCTCTCACCAGTTGCGGTGCCTTTCCGTGGTCGGGCAGGTGGAGGGGGGGGGGGCGTTGGGGTTCATTGTTCGAGGAGGAGCACTTTTTGGGCACCGAGGGCAGCCTAGAGTAGTTTTTGGTCGCATGACTTTTGTCACATAATTTGTGGTTTGATGCCTGCGTAGGCGCGGAAACAAGTGCGCGGAGAGAGCCAGCGTGCGGCACGACCATGGGCACGACTGATCACGTCAGGGATGCGAGCCCGGTCAAAAATTAGTCACCTTACGCCTGATATCAGGAGCACCCTCTACCTGATCCGCTCCAGGGGCAGGTGATTCGGGAGGCGAAAGCACACATCCATGCTGCCCCAGTGTGCTGCTAAGGCTACTCGTTCCACTTGTTCCTGCTCGACCAATTGAAATCGCTATAAGGTTTCGTTCGGTGATAAATGGTGTTCTGGGTAGGCCAGATCAAGTCACTAGTCACAATGATGCCGAGGCATTTAAAGGAGTTCGTCAATTCCAGGGGTAAGCTGTTCATTGTGTACGGGAGCATGAGGGGATTGATGCTGTGATTGAATGACATAGTTTTGCAAATATTTACAATTATTATCATTAACCAGGTTTTGCACCATTTGGCAATATTAGCAAAAACGTTTTGTAAGGTTAAACGGTCGTAGGTGTTTAGTACTGTGCGGTTGACAGCATAGTCATATGCGAACATAAGTATATTACTGGTTACATACATAGGTAAGTCGTTCATTCAAAAATAGTAGTGATCCAAGGATGGAGCCTTGAAGTACGCCAGAAGTTACTGCGATGACAGTAGACTGGTGTTTCTTTACAACGACGCGTCGTGATCGATTGGTAAAGAACCTTGTTATCAATTTGATGACGATGGGCTGTTACTTAGTGGGAAAAGTTTGTGCGCAATCGTTGATGAGGCACCTTGTCAAACGCTTTAGCGTAATCTATAGAAGAACGGCATCTATCTTCACGTTAGAGTCGAAGTTAGTATGAATGGCTTGTAGGAAGCCTGCCAGCTGCGTCCACGGCCGGGCTAGAAGCGCGTGTTCTGTCTTACGACCTTTCCAATTGAGTTCAGCGCAATGGTAGCATTTCTGCGTGGTTAGACCCACTGCTCAACGCTAGGGGCACAGTGACCCTGCCAGAGATCAAAGCATTTTCGCATACTGCTTGGAGTCTGAGGCAGAGAGAGAGAGACGCAACTTTATTTTTTAAAATAATAAAAGTTTGGCAAGTTATTCAGGGAGTTGGGCAGATATCTGCACCTATGTATCCGCCATGAGCCCTTTAGCTCTGGTAGCGGCCTCGTCCCGCTGGACGGCCCACGGTTGGTCTCTGAGGGCATGGCTGAGCAGAGCACTCTCCCAGCGCATTCGGTTCGAGGCTGCGTCCTCGTCTGGAGTCCCACACTTGCCACACTCTCAAAGCAAGTGTTCCAGGGTCGCCCTGGCCTCACAAAACTCGCAGCGCAACGCATAAAGCTCCGTGTAATAGAGATTTATGATCACCGGGCTTAGAAACATCCTGGTCTGCAATATGTGATTGATATGTGGGGTTTAACGTCCCAGAACCACCATATAGTTATGAGAGACGCCGTAGTGGAGGGCTCTGGAAATTTCGACCACCTGGAGTTCTGTACCGTGCACGCAAATTTGAGCACACCGGCCTACAACAGTTCCACCTCCATCAGAAATGCAGCCGCCGTAGCCGGGATTCGATCCCACGACCTGCGGTTCAGCAGCCGGGCACCCTTGCCACTAGACCACCGCAGCGGGGCCGTCTTGGTCTGCAGCTGTCGCCACGTGACCGGCTGCCTTTTGTTCAGTCATTGGTGTGGTGGCGGAAGCTTGCACCTGGCGAATCTGTAATGATGGGTTATATCTTTAAAACTGCTGAGTTTATCCTCCCATTGCCATTCCTCACCCGATGTCGTGGCCGCGGCGGCAGTGGGGATGGTGGCGGCTCGGTCCGTAAGCTTTCGAGCCGCCCCGTGCGCCGCCTCGTTGCCGGTGAGTGAGCAAGTCTGGACGTGTGCCCATACGTTCACACCCCTATTCTCAATTTTGTTAGCAAGTTAGATTTGTAGCGTCTCGGGAGAGACGCGGCCGTGCGCAAAGTTGCGGACTGCCATGTTCGAGTCGCTGATAACCACTTCGGGCATGGTGGCGGTCATTGCGAGCCCGGAGGCCACTTCCTCTGCGGTCTCCACGTGTTCCGTGCGTACTGTGACGCTTGCCTTGCAAACGTTCTGGTGATCTATAACAGCGGTCGTGCAGCCCCACCTGCGCACATACCTGCCCGAGTCCACGAACACTGCCTTTCTACATTTGCCATACTTTCTGTCTGTGTCCTGTGCTCTCTATTCTCGTCCACCCTGTGGTATTCGAGTTGTATGTTATTCGGCAAAAGAAGGATGACCAGCCTATCCCTTACGTTTCTTGGTTTGTCGAGTTTAAAATCACTCTGCGCTTGACATCTAATTTCTCAACTTTATGGTATGTGTCTGCTCATTGTGCTTTTAGAAAGGCGCTATGGTCTGTGCTACTGCCCCATGGTCTTTGCCTCTGTCAAATCCTCTACCGTATTGTGCAAACTCAGAACGAGTAATTTATTCGTGCTCGTGTTTATCGGTAGCACTATCGACTGTTTGTATGCCTTTCTGATTAAGCCCTCCATATTTGTCTTTTCCGCTAACTGCCACTTGGGGTTGGATGCTACGTACGTTATTCGGCTCATCATGATGGCTTGAACTAGCTTTATCATAATGCCCTCTTTCATCCCCCTGTGTCAATTTGGTATGCGTTTTAGCAGTCGGATGGTCTGAGCAACTTCGCCATCTTGTCTCCTGATGGTCTCCCCATTGTGGTCATTTGCCGCGATGCGCAAGCCGAGAACACGTACAATATCTACTCTTGGCACAGGTCGCCCATCGGGTGTCGTTAGTCGTATGTCTCTACCGGGATCATCATTTACGTCATCGTTCGGCTTGCGGCCTCTTTGCGTGGGATTGTATACCAAAAAGTCCATTTTTCCGCAGAGCAGCTCAAGCCGGTGTTCTGTAAGTATTGCTCAACAGTCTCGATTGCACGTTGCAACGTCTGTTCTATGTGCTCGTCGCAGCCCTTTACAACGTAATGTCATCAGCGTAAAGGCTGCGATGGAGCCCTTCAATTTCTTGTAGCTTGGATGGCAACACCACGAGAGCTATGTTGAAAATCATGGGTGATATCACCAATCTCTGCATTGTACCGACGGTACCCAATTCTATTTCCACACAACTGAGCTGCCCGAAAGTGAGGTTGGCTTTTTCATTCACGAGAAAGTTTTGAACGTAGCTGTACGTTCGTTCGCCGAGACCTGGTTCCTGCATTTTGGCCAGTACAGTTGAATGCGTTACGTTAGCAAAGGCCTTTTTAGGTCCAGGCCAAGTATAACCATGGTGGACCTCGTATGGCTATCTATTACCTGGTGTTTTGTATGTAGCATCGCGTGCTGCGTGGAGAGGTTTCGCCTAAACCCCAACATTGTGTGGGGAAGCAGGTCGCGGTCCTCGAGGTAGTTAGTCAGCCTAGTGAGAACCACATGCTGCATTACCTTTCCCAAGCATGAAGTCAGCGAAATTGGTCTGAGGTTCTTTAGCTGCAGTCACTTATCCAGCTTCTGTATCAGTACGAAGTGAGCAGTCTCCCATTGTTGGGGCACCTTTCTCTTTTTCCAGCACGCGTTGACAAGCACCCTAAGATTTTATCGATTTATCGAGTAGCTTCCTGAGTGTTTTGTTTGTAATCCCGTCGGGCCCAGGTGCTGATGTGGTGTTAAGCTTTTGTAATACAGCCCATATCTCCAACTCGCACATCGGCCACTCTATGACTTCGTTGACTGCACCTACGTAATCAAGATGAACTTGAAAGCGAGTAGAACTGACGTACTGTTCCGTATTCTTCAGTAATATATCCTGCGCGGAACCTTCATACGCATGTATGATTTTGTTGATGTTCTGTCTGTGAGTATTTTTCGTCTCATCCGGATCTAGCAGGTACGTAAGTATAACGTCTTTTTAAGCCCTAGTTGGTTCTCCATGCTACTGCAAGCATTCAACCACTGTCTTGCACAGCTGCTGCGCATGACTCTCGGTGTGCCTATTTTGCTTTGCGATCGTTTTCCTAAGTGGTCTGTTGTGCCTCTGCCTTTTCCATCTTGCCGGCCAACTGACTTTGGACTCCCACGTGTGTAAGAGTCTGTTGTCAAAAATTTGAAGTTCTGCCTTCGGTGGGACTAATTGCGTCGTAACGGCAATGTCCCGCTTCAGCGAGTCAGTTCATGTACCAATATTGGTGATTGATTCCTTTGATTTTCTTGACTCTGATTCTTCTCAATTTGTCCCACTTCACAACTTTAGGTTGTTTGCTTCTGCTTTTACTTTAATCTCTATTATGAAATGATCACTACCCAGATCTTGCTGCATGTTCATCCACTGTGAATCGGCAATGTTTTCTGTAAAGGTTAAGTCCGGTGTGGTGTCTACGCTAATGCTGTTACCACTTCGCGTTGACAAAGAGGGGTCGGTAATAAGGGTCATCCCCTCTTGCTGCGAGTAGAGCCACAGGATCCTACCCTTGACATTGTGGAATTTGTAGCCCTACGCGGTGCGTTGAGCGTTATATACACGGCAATTATGACCGCCTATTTGTTCGCGATCGCGATCGTTTTTCGAATCAGCGCGCTAAATGTTCGTTTGCGTCATGAATTGCTGTAAAAAATGACGACAAAAAAGCTGCTGGATACCTTACGAATCGGTATAATTTTTATTGAGGTGTGCGATGTTGTTAATTTGTGTCACGTGCTAGACTGGCGTAAGATTTTGCCTGACCAGCGTGGTAACGGCTGATCCTTCTCCTGTGGGGCCACTGTAGGGCCAGTAGCACAAAAAGTTTGCCTTCGCGTTCGTTTCTTGTAATATTAATATATGGGGATTTTTTTGATGATCATATATTGCTGTAAATGATATCGTTTCCTAGTGTAACCCCTGTAATTCTATTGCCAGATAGAATACGTGTTGTAAGTCGCCATGGTGTAATACGGCTTTGCAGAGATCTCACTTGTCTGTGCTATCGCAGGCCTGCTGTAAGGTTTTGTATATAGTCGCATTATTAGGCCCGCAACTGTTTGCTTGTGAGCCTCTGCTGGGTAGACTGGCTGTCGCCGATAATTTCATTGCAATCTCACCTTGGCGCGTTTGCGTGAGTCCTGACTGTTGCTGTATCTACTGTTGCATTGGGGCGAATTGCTGCTGCATCAATTTAGTAATCTGAATGAGCATGTCCTTCATTTCCTTTTAAAACTATTTCTTATATTGCTCCAGTCAGACTTCTACCTCTTCCTGCACAAGTTTTGTCTGACTCTCTTGCCTGTACGTTCTTCTTTCACTGCAATCTGAATTTACGTCTAAAGCCTTTCGTTTTGTGGGCACATTCACACTCTTCACCAATATCAATTGTTTCCTCTGGAACCTCGGCTATTTGTGCTATGTTTTTACAGTCCTTGACTGCGTTTCTCAATCTAGCGTTTTCTGCCTTAAGAATGCTACTCGTCTCAAAGTGTAGCGTTGTGCTCAGTAAGCTGCATAAGCATCTTCATAATCAATGCCAACTCTGTTAGTCTCGGTATTAGCATTGGAGGGAGCAGCCTCGACTTTCGCGCATCTGCCGGTGATGGCATATACCCAGGTCACCTCGAACGGTGCGGGGTGTGCGCTGCCGGTTTCTTCTCCCTGTTTCTCCGTCGGTGTTGTTCCAGACCGGGGGGTTGACGTGCTCCGAGCTCCAGAACTGGTCCTCGGCTGATCTCTGTCTCCCTTCTTGCGGCTTGTCGATCGGGAGCGCGTGCAGGAGCGGGAACGCGAGCTCGACCAATTCTTGCGTCTGTCGTCCAACGCAGTGGCGTCATGGACGCGTTGTTCGTTCTCCGTGTATTCATGTTCAATCGAGGTGTTTTCTTGTAGCTTTATTTTTGGCTGTCGCTTCTTGCAAAGTAAGGGGTCTTAGACCTGGCCTTGCATTTTCTGTCACCAGTCGGACAGTACCTGCCGCAGAGAAAGCACTTAGGTTCACACTGATGATCGGTGGTAGGCTCAGCGCTGCCGCATCCACGACACCTTTTTGCTTGTGGCTGTGCGCAAACGTCAAATCAGTGGTCTAGTCCTCCGCACGCGTAACACGTTTTATTTTGCTTTTTGTACAGTACGCAGCGGTACTCACAACTCCTGTAGTACAAGTAACTTGGTACATACGTGTCCTGAAACACAATTATCGCGTGATTGGTGTGACCTAGCATGCAATATGCCGAGGTTGCTCTAGATGACTAGACTGGGAGTTATCGTAGTCTGGTATACCTCGGATGATTCCCTTCAACGTATATTCCAGCGTCGTCATGTATGCGATGACTTTGTATGTGTTGTCTCTTACGTGAAAGGCCTACTTCGCAGTGTATTTTTCTGTTCTTGCGAGTGCAGGTGTACTCGGTGTGCAGGTGTATAATTGATTTCCATTCACTCGTTGCTAGTTAACTTGATCTGATTTATTGATTGTTATAATGCATCGAGGGTCCCGTTACAGTTTTTAACTTTGGGACCCTCGTCTGTATATTAATATTACTGTACTACTTTTTTGAAATGAATAATAAACTGAAACTGAAACTGAAACTCACTACAGTGCTGTTCTGCCACTCGTTGATGCGAATTGTGTCCTTTACCACTTCTTCTGGTGTCAGTTGAGTTGCTCTCAGCATGCAGTCGCCTATCTAGGCAACGCTGTGTCCAGCGTTGCCCAGATAGGCGACTGCATGCTGAGAGCAAGAACTGGTACATACGTGTCCAAATGACCTTGATGTCTTCTTTTGGAAGCTGAGGCTTTTTGGGGGCCGCGTTCATCTTCGGTATGTTGCTAGTAACTCGTGACTCATGGTCCTTAACGTATGCTGACGCGGCGCCCCCTAGCCTTCCTGCAGTATGGTCCGCATCTGTTGCCCTATTATTATTTTTACATGCATTGATCATTTTCGAGCCTTGTTCTTCTGGAGTTACCTTTTCAGAGATGTCATCTCTATTCTTTTGATCAACGTCTATCGCGTTACGCTGTGAGGTTAGTCAGGGAGCCAGCACTCCCTCCGGTGAAGCTTGAGCCGGGGCCACGGTTGCGGTCGGCGTAATGGCGCCGCCTGGTCGTTGTTAGGGTTAGCACTGCCGTTGGCGTTGCACGAACAGAAAGTAGGTGTAGTGGCCCAGAATACGCTCACCTGAATAAAGTGTAACTGTCGGTAAGGATGGTGGACCTTCCGAGATCGTTGCTGATAAGTGCACTTTCTAAAGGTTCGTAGTTTCGCTATTTTCCTAAAAAGTTGGCGGAGCTCCCAAGCAGTGCGTTTGCTTGCGCCGACCCCCAAGCGGTGAATCTGGCGTCTGAAGATCTTTTTTTTCTGCGTTGTGCGTCTACTATTGCATGGTCTGCAGTCACGAATGCAACGGCGAGCAATGGCAAGGCTTCAGCGACAACACGGCGCTGCGGCTGGAGGTGGAAACGTACGCATTGCGAAGGCCGAAGGACGGAACGCTCACGTGCCTTTCGAGTTTGGCCGTGCTGTGTCACACACGACAAATCCTTATGGAAGCCGTGTTGTGAAAAATAAAAAAATGAATGTCAACGAAATTCATTATGTGTACTAAATGACGTGCTCCACGATCTTGCAGGGTATACATGCTTGTTAGGGAGATGGGCCGGTACTTTAGTGGAGAGTCACTATCACACGATTTGAAAACCAAAACGACCTCCCCTATCGTCAAGTCACATGGGATGATTCCTGAGGCATTTGACTGTGGAAATATTAGGGCTAGGAAAAGTGAACAGCCCTCTTCAAAATTTTCTCAGAATATCGGTATTTATTCTGTCCTTTTCAGCAGAGGATGATACTTTTATTTTGTTTCATGATTTAGCCAAAACTCTACTCGCACAAAAAACAATTTCTCGACGGTCAAGGTTGCAATTAAAGCCAAGCGAAGGCGTGCGCGAGTATGGAGAACTTTTATATTTATTGTAATGTTCGAACAGTGCACGCGTACTTGATTGAAGAAGGTGTGTTTTCTTGTGCAAGCGACAATAATATAGTTCAGCGGGCGTGTCAGTGTGTATTGATTTGCATCTGTGAACCAGTTGCTGGAACTCCACAGCCTTTTACTAAATAACGCCTCGCCTGTGCGGAAGGTGCAGCAAAGTGACAGCGAAAGCTAGAAGTGCGGCTTTTCAGAGCCTTTTCCAAGCACTCATTTGGTAACTGCATGCTGCAAGGACACTTGCTTGAAACTCACAGGGTCGTTAATAATAAATTTGATTGGGTAGTATGTCAGCATTTGCTGTGCTATTTTTCGTCATTCTTCTAAGAAGCGTGGTATCTGCTAAACACATGCAAGCATTTTGTGCCAATTGCTCAAGCAGTGGCTGACGACGACGAGCAAATATGGCTGAAGTTGGTATGCACCGCAGTTGATAGCGAAACAAGGACAAGCTTTTCTGGTCGGCTCAGAGCACTGGACGACCTACTCGTTACGCTATTCGCATTGTGCGACGACTGGTTCTTCTTTCGCTGTTTTAAAACGCTTTATAAGTCGTAATAACGCAATTGCTGGCCTGACATCAAGCTTGCCTAAGGCAAGTTTGACAACACGCCACAAGCGTGAGTCAGTGGTAGAACACTGGGCTGACACCCTACGGATCAGGGTTCGAGCCCTACTGTGTCGTTAGTGCTAGGTTTTAGGGTCGAAGCTCCTTAAAGCGGCACCCGTTCGTCCCTAGTAGTTGTGGTCGTAGTCGTAGTGCGTAGCCGGTGTTACATTTTGACTTGCAAGGTGATGCCGGTAGGAAATTTCTTTTGTGCATTGTTGAACAATAAAAGTTCACGGCGTGCGCGTTAACCAAAAGCCGAATCCTCCTGTCTCACATTCTCCATTACCAGTCTCTGACAAGAAATGGTTGCTACGTTATACAAGCTGGGCGTTAGCTCCTTGGTTTTAGAAATGTTTAGCGAGCGTCGGACCGAAGTGCCGTGAATACAGTGAACTAGTATATATCATGAACTCGAGGTGTTTAAAGGTGGGAAATAGACCCAAAGCGCAAACCGTAAGAAAGTATGTGTGTGCCACCTTTCGTTTAGTCTTTGGAATGTCCGCTGGATGGCGGTGCTTCTATATGGGGAATATATGATGAAAACATGCGAGATGGTGGTACTTGTAGTGTTGAATAGATGGACGAACGCACACACAGACAGATGCATGGATGGACGCATGAACAGACGCCGGGGCGGATGCATCGACGAACGCAGGGACGGACGCACGAACCGACGCATGCACGGACGGGCGGATGGACGCCCGAACGGTCACAGAGACGGACGCATGGACGGACGGAAGCAAGAACGAATGGACGGACGAATGCTTCGCCCCACTCTCCACCATTCACTCTGTGGATATGCTGCCATATTTTTTTTTCTAATTTCGCGCAATGTGGTTACGAACACTGGCGGTGGCGGCGGACAACTGCGTGTGGCCCGAGTTGTGATCTCATAACAGCTTTTGCTGAAAAATCCTATTGCATGCACACTAAAGTACCTCATAGCGCCACTTCATTAACGCGTACTGAACGACAAACCTGTGTTTTTACGTACGAGTCAGCGAAGTACTGTCGAGTGTGCCTGGCGGTTTTCGTTGGCGGCCTGCGTGCGCTGCAGCTGAAAGCGCAAGCATCAATGCTTATCGCTCCTTGTGGCGACAATGTGCGCAAGAAGCAATATTTCATTCAAGTTAATAAATGGCAAGGCTCTACTATACATTCATTCTTGCTCTTCGGAAATGTGCATCATTAAACCCAGAAGCGCCGATGACACGTATGTCAGGCTATGCCGGTAAACTAAGCGTACATTCGCTGGGAGTCGAACACGTGCGGTTCACAATTTATTGGACTTATCTCGCCACAGGTGGCCCATGAACATTGAAGTTTGAGTATTACGCAAGCCTCTAACTGTTAATTTCATGTGTAGTCGAGATAAGCAAAACTTTAGGGATTGCCAAAGATGATCTTGAGTTGAGTTTAAGCCGACCCGCCTTGTTTTTTGGCCTAATAGTATACGCTGCGGCATGCCAAGTAGGTCGGACGACGGATCGTAACGTTTGTAGACTATTCCTCGGCGAGCAGTTCTCGAATCTTCCCAGCTGTGTTTGTAACCACCAAGCTAAAACTCAGTGAGTGTAAGTGGCTTCACCGCGTTGAGCCGATATGACAGAATGAATGCCAACTGATACTTAGAATTTAGTGATGAAAGAGGCATTGAGGGTCATGTAACTTTATCATCAAAAGTCAACGTACCTTACACGTCAATTAGCCGGACACTTACACGTACTAGATGTATGTTAGCTCGTCTAATACGCATATTTCAGATGTTGCGCCATCCGTACTAGAAGGCGGTCGTCGTTAGCCTACACGATGACATATCTCCGAATAAATTTTAACAGCGTGCTGCATTAGTGTAACAAATGACTAATGATCCTTATTTCTAATAAACGTAAACTTGCGTCTTTTTCCCGTTGTCAGAGCCCATACTGTTTCCAGTATTCCATCGTTAACAGCTCGATTTATACGGTGCCATCTTTTAAATAATTGGAATCATCTTATCGTATGACTTATCAAGGTGCACCCACATTGGTAATATAGTCTCAGCATCTAATAAAGCACTCGGTTATCTCTGCCTTGTGCTCACCCCCTCCCCACATGTTAAATTACTTTTGCATATGCACTCGCAGAACATGCATCTGCAATATGGAGCCCACATCAAGCGTACTTATTCAATGCGTTATAGGCGGCACGAAATCGTGCCACCAGATTTATTCACTCATCTTACTCAAACGATATCAGTATTTCATCTTTGAAAGTGAAATATAAACTACCACCTCTTTCTTTGCGTCACCGCACTGTAGCTCTCATGCTTTATTGCAGATTATTACATTCCTGGCGCTAGCAACCACCTAATGTAAAATAGATGCAACGCGCATACCTCATCGAATCAGTCAATCATTTCAGGTTGCCTGCTCATTATCACGCACCACTATTTTTTCCGCATGCTCTTTTTGAGCAGCCACAGACTGGAACGGCCTTTCTCGTGACCTCGTCACTATTGCCTCATCATTTGCTATTCAAGATTGTATTATTGTAATCGTCCGCAACCCGCAGGTCACGACATCAAGCCCCAGCAGCGGCGGCTGCATTTTCAGCGGAGGCGAAAATGCTATATGCTCCTGTTCTCACAATTGAGTGCTGTTACGAAGCGCGCCTCCGTCGACGTTACGTAGGGCGCCACGAATCTCGCCGTTGCCACCACTGTTACGAAAGACGGCGACGCCAACACGGTCCCAAAGGCGCCACTGCTTCGAACTCCGCCGGGAAGGTCACCAGCCGTTTGGTAGCGTAGGTTTCTCAGCTCGCGACTGCTTCTGCGCAGAGCTGATAGACGAGCGGACGAGAGGACGGTAAGTTAAACAAGGTTTATGTACAGCGTGTATACAGAGGCGTTACAAATTCGGCACTGGGGCCGACAGTTTAGAGACTCGAAGAGCCGAGCTCTCTTCTCTGACACATAGGTCTACTGCTCACGACGCGCCACAGGGCTTTTTTTATACGCACCGGGAAGATTCTTTGAGGAACCAAATCTCCAACCAGAGGCGCCGCTGACCGTGAGGTCAGAATCCTCCAATGGGGTCGCCGCTGGGCCGCGTCATTCTCATCAAATACGGAGCCGCTGCACTGCACGTGGCTGCACCCAAGGACGAGTGACGTCGCCACGCAATGCGTCAAACTCGCCAGACAGGAAGGCGCTCACAAGAGTGGAAGCTTGGGCTAGTTGGTGCGTAGTCATATTTGCAAGATGTTTCAGCGTGCGAACAAAGGAAAAAGGACGGGGTAGACAGAAAGGACGCTGCCTTCCAACTAACTTTATATCACAGAGTGGCAAGAATATATACTGCTAAAAAGGGATGATAACAGAGCATGAAGGTAAAATGCAAGCCTAATCTGCACATCAGTAACAACCGCCTCCGAGAACACCAAAACAATGTGCAGAATGTGGTACAAGGGCATCTTGGCATTCGTTGCCGAGATTGTGTGTGCACCCCTCTCCTTGATTAGTGTTCGATATTGGCAAGGCACAGGGACCAGCTTACCCGGGAAATTATCGAAGCCGAAAAAATACACTTGCTAGGAGATAAATTCGTAAGCACATCATCGGTTGCTTTATCACAGGCTGAACGTGATTACCTGGCAGGGCTTTGAGGCAATCGAGGACTCGTCACACGAGTTTTGTTACTGATGTGTAGATTAGGCTTGCATTTTACGTTCATTCTCTGTTACCATCCCTTTTTTAGCAGTATATATTTTTTTCACTCTGTGAAATAAAGTTAGTTGGAAGTCAGCGCTCTTTCTGTCTACCCTGCCCTTTTTCCTTTTTTCGCGCGCTGAAACATCTTGCAAAAAGGAAGGCGCTGATTGCTTCGACGAGCTCGTGGGCTGGGGGAGCTCAATGTGTGTTGCGTGACAGATCGGCGCCGTCGCGTGATGACGCCGTTCAGTTGTTCGCGTCAGGCGGGCTCGCGTGCTGGCCTTGAAACAGATTGCCTTTTTCAGAGGCATGGATGTTCGGTGTGGACTCGCCGGCATAACAGTGCACGTTAAAGAACCCCAGTTGGTCTAAATTTCCGAAGCCCCCACCATAGCGCCTCTCATAATCATATATGGTAGCTTTTGAACGCTAAAGCTAGATTCACACATGAGAGCGAACTCTGGCAGGTCCGCTGGAATAGTCACGTGATTTGTTCAATCCGACGAAGCAGTGGAGATGTCGCATACACACAGCCGGAGCTACGCTCGTGCAATCCTCGTGCATACTCTCAACTCCTATTTTTATGCAGCGTGCCTTTGAGGTCACGCAGGCCGCACGCTGTGAATTAAAACCACAAATCCACCACTAAAACAACGAAAATCGACTCGCCTCTTTAACGGTCACACGAAACACAGCCTGCTTTTGCCACAGAACTAAAACACGTGACTTTTAAGCTGGCAGTCTGCTTCCCAGCCACGCCATTCCGACCAATGTTGACAGATCCGACACTGAATTTTCTCCATCGAGCGCAGACGAGGGACAAACAAACGGATCGAAATAGCGGCGACGCATTTAAATCCGTGGTGTGAGCGGAGGAGAGCGGGTGAAGCGAGGACGGCAAGTTTCGATGACGCGCATGTCACTGATGGGCCGTCCGCTGCGAAAATTCCTCCTCCATTACCTCGTGGGAATCCACCTTAAGTTCCACATATCAATAAACGTCAATGGTGAAAAATTGGTTCCAAATCTGCATGTTGCACCGCAACTGTCATCGAAAGACGATAGCCTTGCGTCTGGAGAGAGTGAACAAAACGTTTCTTTGTTGTTCTGCGCGAGAAAATTGGTGAATGTTATTATGAAGGCGTTGTGTTAGAGTGCCTCGAACGTGTAGCGGAGGTGAACGAGCGCATCGAGGCATGTTAGACACAAGCGCCCTCTGGCAGTGATCTTCTAAAACGAAGGTATGCAGCCTGTGGAGAATGATGCGCGCTAGTCTCGGAGGTGATATGGTGAAGAACGCAGAGCGACGGGCAAGTGCCACCACCTTGACGTCGTAGCAAAGCGTTGGAAACACGTTTCTGAGCATCGCGTTGCACTGTCAGCGCAGCGCGATAAACGCTACATTCTTTCGAGTTACTTGTGTGTGTCTCTTCTAGTATAAAGGCCGACATACGAAACATCGAAGCGTTGTTGTGGTGCCTCAGATATGCGCAATATTTGCATTTCAATTGACAATCGCACAGCTATAAACGCAAAACCTTGAGCAATATTTGTGGTTGCTGGGGATGTGGTTGGCCATTAAGTGCCGTTTGAGGTATTGTTAGGGCACACAAACAGACAAATGTACAGACAGACAGACCAAAATTTTTTGGTCTAAAACTATCGTCTTAAAAACTACGTTGACTGCGTAATGGTAACCTAAATAGAACCCCACCCCTTCAATAAAAGGGCGCTTAAGGTAAAAACTGAACTGAACCTCATGGATGTAAGCAGCGGAAGCTGTTTTCGCGGCTGTCGTTAGGGCGTGAGGTATATGATAATATTACTACTTGCTGTATTTTGTATGATTATAATGTGTGTGCTGAAACGATGTAAACGAAGACAACCAAGCCCCACCGCGGTGGTCTAGTGGCTAAGGTACTCGGCTGCTGACCCGCAGGGCGCGGGTTCGAATCCCGGCTGCGGCGGCTGCATTTCCGATGGGGGCGGAAATGTTGTAGGCCCATGTGCTCAGATTTGGGTGCACGTTAAAGAACCCCAGGTGGTCTAAATTTCCAGAGCCCTCCACTACGGCGTCTCTCATAATCATATAGTGGTTTTGGGACGTTAAACCCCACATATCAATCACATCAATCAACGAAGACAACCAAAAGACAATGCACGTGTGCTGGGCAGGCTGTTCTTACTCTGCTCTGTGCCGGTCGAAAGCCCACAAACCACTTCGAAAAATGATTACGAGCACCAACACATGACACGCTCACGCTGACACACACGCCCACGCATAAAAAACGCACGGTCTTCACTTCAAACCACTGTGCAAGAATACTTTAGGTGAGCGAACGCCGTGATGCGAGTGCTTGGTGGGGAGGAACCGATTATGTTATCAATTGCGGCGCGCCGATAGGTAGCTCGCCGGACTGAGGAGCACGGTGGGCTGCTGGAAAATTCCGGAAAGCACATCCGGCAAGTGAATGACGGTTTTCACATCTGAGAAAGCCGGGTAATCGCATGATATAAACCACGTGACAGGCATAGAGTGGCGCTCGAAAAGAGAGAATAATAAAAGAAGAAGGTTGACGGTGGGCGAGGGTGTTGTGGCGACGATAAATGAGCGCCGCTACAGTGTGCACTTCTAGTACACTCTAGCATCACTACTTTCCTACATCACGGGGCTTTTCTACACCAAGAAGGGGGAGGGAAGCCGGGGCCAATTTCGTAGTGCCATCTCCCAGGCTCCTAGCAAAGCAGAACATTATCGGGCAGTGGATAGTCCCGGCGTTAACTCACCCTAAGTATTATTGCATCGTTCTTCCAACCGAATAAATCATAGCACTGATCCTTCAATATTGTCACGGTGTCGTGATGCCGACAAAGGAAGCGCACTTGATGCGTCGACTAAATTGTTTATTCAGACGAACCGGGGGTCACGTAAAAGGAAAGAGAGATTACACTAATACACTGACACTGACAGCGGCCAACAGCTCGAGTGTCAGCCGTCCACCAACTGACAAGCGGCGAAGCACGTCGGGTTTTATACACGTGCCATTTATTATTCTAGCGTTATTACCAGCGACCATGTAGGTTCCAGAATGAACTGCAATGTTCGCGAAGTAGGCGTAATGTTCACACAATGATCTACTGCAGTCCCGAAGCTTCTAGTACACTGCAGGCACGGTTCGCGCTGAGAATTACTGGCAGTGAAATGGGGCGATAACAAAACATGAGGAGGCAACGTGACATTGGCCCCTTCATAGAAAGGCACCGTCTTAATACTGCAACATATGACTAAAGTACAATGATAAAGTAAAAAAATGATCAATAAGTATAAGCAATAGAGCACAGAAACAACCACAAAATACAGTCGTCAGGTTCGCGCAATAAATTGAGGCGCACGAAATGGACGACTCAAGATCGTGCTCAGCACCGTTGAGAATTGGTAACGCCGTCAAAAACAATCTCATAATCAACTGTACCGAGTCGCTGAACTACCTTTTAGGGTTCAAAGTAGTGTTGCACACTTTTTCACCGAGTTCGCGTCAGCGTATCGGCGTCCACACCCAAGCGCGATGAGCAGTCTGGTATTCACTGAAACTTCGTCGAATATTTTAACAACGGCATCGGTCGCCTGCTGATTTTTGATGCGCATTCGAGTGAGTTGACTCGCTTCTTCATGTCGCTGAAGGTAGGCCGTGACGTCGAGGTTCTCTTCTTATGTAATGTTCGGAAGCATGGCGTCGAGTGTCGTTGCCGGGTGCCTTCCATACACCAACTTGTACGGCATCATGTGCGTCTTTTATTGAAAAGCCGTATGGTACGTGAAGGTCACGACCAGAAGGATTGCATTCCACGTCTTGTGCTGGACGTCGACAAACATGGCCAGCATATCGGCGAAGGTTTTAAGACGCTAAGTGAGGCCATTGGTCTGTGGTTGGTAGGTGGTAGTCCGGCGGTGACTTGCCTTGCTGTACTTCAGGATCACCTAAGTTTGCTTTGTCGTAAAGGCCGTACCTCTGTCAGTATTTAGAAGCAGTGGAGCTTCGTGATGAAGGATGGTGTGCTTGACGAAAAACTTTGATACCTCGGCGGCACTGCCTTTGGCAGGGCCCTTGTCTCGGCGTAGCGCGTGATGTAGTCGGTAGGTACGACGATGCATTTGTTCCCGGAATCCAACGTCGCGATTGGGCCCAGTAAGTTCAAGTCGATTTGCTGGAACGGCTGGTGAGGTGGCTTGATAGGCTAGAGAAGTCCCTTGCCTAGTCGGTGGTATCTTTCGTCGTTGGCAGTCCCGGCATGTCGGCGGAGAGACGTGGCCAGTAGTACTGTTCCTGTAATCTGGCAAGCGTACGGGAAAGACCGAGGTGTCCAGCCATCGGGTAGAACATCCAAAACCTCTGGACGTAACCTGTAAAGCATTCAAAATGTCTGGACGTAATTCGGGCCAATTACCTACGACAAGGTTGTTGGCCCGAAGGAACAACGGCGCTCTTGCCCTCGATGTATTCTACAAGGCTCCTATGTTTCGGGGCAGCTCGCTGTCACTCGATGAAGTCGTCAACACTTATAGTTTTTTAAAAGTAGTCATCGAGCGGTTTGTCCTTCGGCGTTGGTTCGATAGGGGCACAAGACAGGCAGTCGACGTCAGAGTATTTTGTCCCAGACTTCTGAACGAGAGTAGCTTCGAATTCCTGAATTGTCAGGCTCCAGCGTGCGAGGAAACCTGAAGGGTTTTTCAAGCTAGCTAGCCAACACAAAGCGCGGTGGTCACTCGCAACCCTGAAAGGCCTGCTTATAAGGTAGGGGCGGAACTTCGACTGAGCCCAGATGATTGCAAGACACTCTTTTTCCTGTTGTAGTATAGTTGGCCTCTGCCTTTGATAGCAACCAGCTAGCACAACTTATGACTATTTCCAGTCCGTTGGTCCTCTGCACAAGAACGGCACGGAGTCCTGCACTGTTCTCGTCGCTGTGTATTTCTGTCTGGACGAATTAGTCGAAATGCGCAAGTAGCAGAGACGTCTGCAGGCGTCATTTTAGTAATTGATAGGCAACCTCCTGCAGTGTTTTCCACTTAATCACCATTTCGGTCCTGGTAAGGTTAGCGAGTGGCTCTGAAATGTGGGCAAAGTTTTTGCCGAACCGCTTGTAATAGACGCATAGACGAAAAAATCGACGAACGACCTTCTCGTCAGTAGGCGGCGGAAAGACGATGATGGGAGCTGTTTTCTCCGGGTCGGGGCGAATGCCGGAGTCGCTGATCAAGTGGCCCAGAAACAAAAGTTCCTCGTGTGGAAAGCAGCACTTTGCTGGCTTCAGGGTGAGTCCGGATTTCATGATTGCTTAAAAAACATTTTCAAGGTGCTGGGGGGGGGGTTTCGTCGAAGTTTGAGGAAAACACTACAACGTCGTCTACGTACGCAAGGCAAGTATACCACTCCAAGCCGGGCAGTACTGAATCCAAAACGCGTTGGGAAGTCGCGAGTGCCGAGCAAATACCAAAGGACATGACCTTCAACTTGAACAGGACGTTAGTGTAATGAAGGCAGTTTTAGGGGCGAAGCTCCTTATAGCGGCACTCGTTTGTTTCTCGTAGTCGTAGAAGTAGTCGTAGTGTGTAACCATTCTTACATTATGGCCTACAAGGTGGTGCCAGTGGGAGAATTCTGCTGCACGTTGTTGAGCAATGAAAAATTCGCAGCGTGCGCGTTAACTAGAAGCCGGATTCTCCTGTCTCTCATTATTCCCCTTAGCAGCCATTGACATCTAAATTGAGCACTATCTGACAAGATAGGGTCGCTACGTTATAGTCGCTGGGCATAACCTCCTTGGTTTTAGAAAGGTTTAGAGAGCGTCGGGCTGCACTGCTAAAAATACATTGAACTAGTATATACCATGAACTCGAGGGGGTTCGAGGTGGGAAGTAGACACGAAGCGCAAGCCATAAGAAAGTGTGCGTGTGCCTCCTCTCATTCAGTCCTTGGAATGTCCGCTGAATGGCGGTGTTTCTACATGAGGAATATATTGCCACTTGGCCGCTAGTTATGGCGAGCGCAAGCCTTGGCTGCCCGCGAGAACGGAAGACGATGTTCTGGGGCAGCGCGTGCTCTGGCTAGTTGTTTATTATTGAAACAGCCATCTTGCCAGTTTTCGGTGCGTCTCCCCGCCGGCTCAGTTCTTCCTAGTTGAAAACCTTTTGTAGCACGTGACAACTGGTTGAGGTGCTGGGTATCACCCAGCCGATGTTCCAAATGCCTCCAGGTAGCCCTGTACCTGCAGTGACAACACCCGTCCACCGCTCAAGCTGAAGACTCCGAGGACTACCTCCTGAGCTTGGACCTCATTCCGAGAAGACGTCTGTCACACCCCCGAACGCTACGGAAGGCGCTGCAACCTCCAACGGACATGAAAGCGCTGCAGCCACGCATCACACGCTGTGGAAGCCACGTGTGCCGAAGGTGTTCCACGGTTTCCTCTTGGAGGATGTCGAAGACTGGCTGGCCCAGTTCGAACGGGTTTCGGATTACAATGGTTTGACCGACTTCGACAAAATAAGGAACGTGTATTTCAGCTTGGAGGACGGCGCTCGTACTTGGTACGAAAACCATGAGCCTTTTCCCTCGTGGAGCGTCTTTCGTCGATACCTGCTGGCAAGTTGGGCCAATCCCGATCGCCGCGAACGAGCCGAGCGAGCGATTCAGTCGCGCCTCCGAATGCCGAATGAAAGCGTCATGATGTACGTCGAGGACATGACGAGCCTCTTTCTTCGAGCTGACCCCGACATGGCAGCTGTCATTCAATGCAAGGAGTGAAGGAGCAGCTTTACGCTGGCCTCATTCGCTGTCCCCCAAAGACCGTGGCGGAATTTTTGGACCGAAGCCACAACCATGGAGCAAGTGCTGCAGCAGCGCTCTACTGTGTACGACCGGCAAGTGAGTGCCGCTTCGTCAATAGGTCAGATCAGAGGCGCGGCAGGCAACATCAACATCGATTCGCTTTGCGATCTCAATCGATCAGTGGTGCGCGACGAACTACAAAAGATTCAGTGCCAGTCACAACCTACTGCAGGGTCTATTTGCAGCCTTGTCAGGCACGAAGTACGACAGGCTCTCCAAGTTCCGCCTTCCAGCTATGTCCCGCCTGTCCCGGCGGAGCCACATCGTGCATCATACGCAGAAGCTGTAAGCCGATATATTCCTGCTTCACCGCGCTTCGTTAATCCTATGCATTAGGATGCACGTCCTTCGCTGCAGCCAATTCAGCACTTAGAGAATCGACAGCCGCTTCCCAGAAAATTCGACGTATGGCACACACCAGACAGACGTATACTGTGTTAGCACTGTGGTGAAGCTGGACATGTGTACCGGAAATGTCCCTATCGTCGCCTCGGACTTCAGGGTTTTGCTGTCGACGCACCACGGCTGAGATTTGGCGAAAGACCGAGAGCTATTGAAGATTACCTCTCACAGCAGCGCATGCCACTGCAGCGGCAATCGCGGTCTCCATCCCCAAGGCGATCTTCTCCAAATTTTCGGAGCCTCCCAGGAGCGGCGCCGGCGCGCTCGCCAAGCTCTAGGCGGGAAAACTAACGACAGCGACCTTCGAGAGCGAAGCCGCTGACACTCGACGCAAGCAAGGCCTCCCACCGACGCAAGCACAGACATGGAGCGATTCCCCGACGGCAGCGAAGGAAGCCAGAAGCAGATTTTCTCTATACATATGGTAGTCGACGGTCACCACGACGTTAGCGCATTATCGCACACAGGTGTGGACTACTCGATTATAAGCGGGAAACTAGCCGCGCACAAAAAGAAAGTCGTAACGCCTTGGTACGAAGCAGAAATTCGTACTGCCCGCGGGCACGTAGTCACACCAATCGGCATGTGCACTATCAGAGTGAGCTTTCGGGGACGCACGTTTCTCGCCAGCTGCCTCGTACTTCGTGACTGTTCCCGAGACCTAATCCTCAGAGTCGACTTTTTTCGGGAGCACGGCGCTATTATCCATCTTCGAGAGCGTACCGTGACGTTTTTGACAGCTGGATCCTCCGACAAACCTGACGACATCCGTTACAGCACGCTTCGCGTTTCTGCCGACAGCATCACGTTGCCTCCGCGTTCAAGTGTCCTAGTTGATGTGGTGTCTGACAAGTTACGGGATGGTGAGGTCGTCGCCGAAGGCGACTTGACACTTTTGTTCGCGCTAGGTATATGCGCTGCATGCAGCCCCGTCACGCTTTATGACGGACACTCTGCCCTACTTGTGACTGATTTGAGTAACGAGTACCGGCACCTGTTTCGCGACACCGCCATCGCTTTAGCCTACCCTATCGCAGACGTTTCTGAATGCTTCGCATCTACATCAGCCAATGACGGGCTTCGACCGACACCAAGCGACGTGACTTCACTACTTGGAAAAGTCGATGTTAACTCGACCCTCTCGGAACAACAACAGACCGAGCTACGTGAACTGCTATATCAATTTAACGAGTGCTTCGCGTCCACCTCGAAGGTTCCTCAGACACCGATCACCAAACACCAAATAATTACGTATACCGACGCCTCGCCCATAAAACAACACCCTTACCGCGTTTCGGCAAAGGACCGTGACGTTATAAATGCTCAAGTCAAAAAGATGTTGCAAGATGACATTATCCAACTTTCGAAAAGTGCCTGGTCATCTCTGGTCGTCCTCGTGAAGAAAAAAGATGGATCACTGCGCTTCTGCGTGGACTACAGGAAACTTAACAGCGTGACTAAAAAAGACGTCTATCCGCTGCCTTGCATCGACGATTCCCTCGACAGACTGTGGCGGGCCAAGTATTTTTCATCGATAGACTTGAAAAGTGGCTACTGGCAGATTGAAGTTGATGAACGAGATCGTGAAAAAACCGCCTTCGTTACACCAGATGGCCTAAATGAATTCAAAGTGCTTCCCTTCGGCCTCTGTTCTGCACCTGCGACATTCCAGAGAATGATGGTCACTGTTCTTACCGGTCTAAAGTGGCACACGTGCTTAGTTTACCTCGATGATGTTGTCGTGTTTCCTGCCACCTTTGAGGAGCACCTGAAGCGTCTGCAGAATGTGGTGGAAGCGCTCCGTTCTGCTAACCTGACACTGAAGCCAGAAAAATGCCATTTCGGTTACAAGGACCTTCATTTTCTCGGCCATTTTGTCACTGCGGATGGTATACGGTCAGACCCTGACAAAAATACCGCCGTGGCCTCGTTTCCTGTTTCACGTGATAAGAAGGCATTGCGTCGCTTTCTAGGGCTCTCCGCGTACTACCGCCAATTTATAGCCACGTTTTCTAGGATTGCTGAACCACTCACTCGACTCACTCGTGAAGATGTTCGATTCGTCTGAGAGGAAGAACAGGACGCAGCATTCTCTGAACTACGGGAGCGTTTGCAGACACCACCAGTCCTCACTCATTTTGACCAAGACGCTGATACTAAAATTCATACTGACACCAGCAACGTGGGTCTTCGTGCTGTCCTCGTACAACAACAAGAGGGCACAGAGTGAGTGATAGCGTACGCTAGCCGCACTCTTTCCCGCACCGAGGTCAACTACTCAACGTCAGAGAAAGAGTGCCTCGCTGTTGCATGGGCCACTATGAAAGTTAGGCCTTACCTTTACGGACGCCACTTCAATATAGTGACCGACCACCATTCGTTGTGCTGGTTAGCCAACCTACGGGACCCGTGTGGGCGACTGGCACGATGGAGTTTTCGTCTGCAGGAATACGATTTCACGATCGCTTACAAATCGGGTCGCAAGCACGAAGATGCTGATTCATTATCCCGTGCACCTGTCGAAGTTTGTTGCCACGACACCGAGGATGACGATGGTTTTCTTGGGGTCCTTACTACAACAGATCTGATTACGCGACAGCGTGCGGACGATGAAATTCGCGCAGTTATGGAAAACCTTGAAGGACGCAACTCGTCCATACCTCGATGTATTTCTCAAAGTCTGTCGTCGTTCTGCCTGCGAGATGGGGTCCTGTATAAGAAAAACTCCAACGGCAATGAGAGAACCTATCTTCTAGTTGTGCCAACTGACATGCGTGACGACATTCTTCTTGCCTGTCCCGATGAGCCCACATCTGGTCACTTAGGTTCCTCTCGAACTAACATTTACTGGGGCCCTTTCCACTATCATATGCCGGCAACAAGTGGATCGTAGTAGCCACCGGCTATCTGACGAAGTACGCCGAAACAAAGGCACTACAACGCGCTACTGCTTCCGACGTCGCCCAATTTTTTATGGACCAGATCGTTCTTCGACATGGCGCCCCGTCGTGCGTAATCACAGACAGAGAAATAGGATTCACGGCCCAGCTCAATCATGACGTATTCAAGCTCAGCTACACGAGCCATCGCAAGACCACGGCATATCATCCGCAGAGCAACGGCTTCACAGAGCGACTCAACAAGACCATCGCTGACATGTTATCTATGTATGTACATGTCCAGCATAAGACCTGGGACCAGGTATCATACGGGAAAATGTGCGGGTGTGTTTGACGCAACATTTAAGTCCAAAGGGGATGCGTATCGCAAAAGTTGGAAATGTCTGAAGCGCAAACCATCAAAAAATCGTGGGCAAACGGAAAAAACCGATGACGAACCTTGCGTACGGGATGTGTTTTTGATGCTGCAGGCAATCAATCAAAAGCTAGATGTTTTGATGCCCCTGAAAGAAACCGTTGATAAGATAGAAGCGTCTGTGCAGTTCATGTCCGATCAGATGACGGATGTAATAAAGCGCACCGAAGAAAATGAGCGCAGCATCAAAGAACTACGTACCAAGATGGAAAATCTCGAAATGCAAGACAAAAAACTTGAATCGCTAAACCGCCAGCTTGACGACCTTGAATGGCGTAACCGAAGGTAGAATCTCGAGTTTCATGGCATACCACAGACTCAACAAGAAGATCGTGTTGGCAAGATAAATGCGTTAGCTATCCGAAACGAGCTTCTTGAACTATCACGCGACGATGTGGCAGCGATTCACCGTTTGTCATCCAAGCAAGATAAAATTCCCGCAATAATTTGTCGTTTCACTAAACTAAACGTCCGAGAAGTGTGGTGACACAACCGACTTGAAATTTTGGAAATGAACAAAGAAGTTCGCGTGCTGGAAAATTTCACAAAACGCAGTAAAGTACTGTTGAAAGAAGTAACAGACTGGGCAAAGGTAAACGACTATAAGTACGTCTGGCATATAAACAACAAAATCCTCGTAAAAAAGGCGGAGAGGCCTTCAACGAAGCCTATCTCGGACTTTCGCGATGTTGCTAAGCTTACCTAGATGTCTGATTAGTACTTCTAAGTTTTTGTGTGTAAAAGAATCACCAGATGGCACCTGTTTGCCATACGTCCTACGTTAATCCTAACCAGTTTTCAAGAATGCTTGGTCACCCCTTCGCAAAATCTTTCAAATCTGTTCATTTTAACGCACAGTCACTCGGAAATCAAGAAATGCACCTAAATTTATTTTTGCAACAGATAGATACATCTTTGGATGTAATTATGGTAACTGAAACTTGGTCGAAAAATGATTGTGATCTTATCCGTCTTCCTATGTACCAAACAGTTTTTCTAAACCGCAATAATGGTCGCGGGGGAGGTGCTTGTATGCTGTTTAAAAATATTTGGGAACAAGACTTGCTACCATTATTCAAAGTATGCACGAGCGACTATGAAGTGTTAACTGTATGTTCAGGAAGCACCCTTTTTGCAGTGTGTTATCGTCCTCCACAGGGCTCAGTCACAGCATTTATTAGTTTCTTTGAATCTCTGCTTTCATACTGCCACGAAAAGCGATTGGACCTAATATGTGGCGGGGACATGAACATTAGCATGTTGAATAATGTTGTTTCGAAAAGGAGTTTCGACTTGTTATTACAGGCAAGTGGGTTTTCAAATGTCATTGATTTACCAATCCGCATCACGCCAAATTCTTCCACGTTGGTAGATCTGTTTATTACGAACATAGACAGAAGAAGGGTAAAATCTGGAGTAATTAGCCCTGACATTAGTGACCACTTACCGATTTATTTATGTTTTACAAAAGAGTTCAAAAAACATGTTAGCAATACCCGCTCTTTTCAACCTATCACTGAAAATACCCTTTCTATATTTAGGCAAAATGTAGTGCAAGTAAACTGGGATTTTATTCTGGAAGATAATGATCGTGAAATAGCGTACGACAAGTTAATAGACGTTCTTAAGCCAATTTACAACGCAAGTTTTCCATTCAAAATTGTGAGGAACAACCACCGAACTCGGAAGCCATGGATCACACAAGAACTGCTTACTAAGATTAAGTTGAAAAACACTTTGTATCACAAGTTTATAAAAACTAAAGATGCAAATGACTTGCGTATCTTTAAGAATCTCCGTAATCGCCTGAAAAAGGAACTTAAAAAAGCTAGAGCAGATTATTACACAAATCAGTCTGTTGCATGCCAGGGTCGCACTGATTTAACGTGGAAAAAGCTAAACAGTATTCTAGGGAAACAAAAATGTCAAAAAGAACGTTCCACACTTGTACTAAACGGGGAAGCTATATCCGGCCAGGAACTGGCCAATGAATTTACACGCCATATTGTAAGCGTTTTTAGTGAAGCGAAAGTGTTCAATGACCTCCTAAACATTACCTCGACTGAAAATACTCTATTTCTTAGCCCGGTTGATGAAGCTGAGGTGATGGGCACATTCAACACGCTAAACAACACGACATCTTATGACATTGATAGATTCCAAGTTAAACCAATTAAGTTTATATTTGACATTATTTCGCCGTACATTACGGATATTCTCAAGAAGTGTATCATTAAGGCAGTGTTTCCTCATGGTATGCAGCTTGCGCGTGTATCAGTAATTTATAAAAAGGGTGACAGAAATCAATCGGGAAATTACAGGCCAATATCTATATTACCAATATTTTCAAAACTGTTTGAAAAAGTTATTTATAAGCGCTTCGTGAGCTTTGAATATAAGCATTCCCTAAATAGCGACTCTCAATTTGGTTTTAGAAAACACTGTTCGACAGAGCTCGCGTTACTGGAACAAAAAGAACACATTCTAAAGGAACTTGACAAAAATAAAATAGTTATTGGGATCTATGTCGACTTTACGAAGGCTTTCGACCTAATAAACCATGAACTATTGCTGCGCAAGTAAGAGCGTTGCGGATTTCGTGGACATGCATCTGCACTCGTAAAATCCTATCTTGAATTCCGTAGGCAGGCAGTTGTTGTAAACGGATTCTTATCCGATACACGGCCTGTTCAGTGTGGCGTCTCACAAGGCAGCATTTTGGGCCCGTTTCTTTTTAACATATTTATAAATGATAATGTGCAGGCTATACCCTTCGGAAAAATTGTATGCTACGCTGACGACACGAGCATATTTCTAGCTGGAGATAATATAGGCCAGTTGACAGAACAAGCAAATGACGCACTAGACAAACTTGATAATTGGACACGAAAGAACGCATTACAGATAAACAGCTCAAAAACTAAAGTCGTCATCTTTAGAGGAAAAAACAAAAAAGTTGCATTAACAAGAGATATATGTTTTCAGCGTATTCCCCTAGAAATAGTGCCATCGATTAAAACATTAGGAGTTATGATAAATCAAAAACTGTCCTGGGACGACCATGTAACCTATCTTGGTAGCAAGCTGTCGCAGATAATAGGCATTGTTTACAGAAAACGTGAGATGCTGCCGCTGAACGTGATGATCCTAATCTATCAGTCTTTATTTTATTCTCATCTAAACTACTGTCACTTAGTCTGGGGCACCACGACACAAGAAAACCTAAACAAATTACACGTCCTACAAAAGAGCTTCTTACGCGTAATGGAAAACCTTCCTCGCTGGCACACAACAACCGAACTTTTTACCAAGCACAAAATTGTGCGGGTAACTAAATTATATGAGTGTCGTCTTTGTCATTCCTTCAAGCGTGAAATCAAGTGTAGTACACTTCTACTTCGTAAGATTGCTCTGCTAGAGCCGTGAAAACATATATGCAGAACAAGAAATACAGATATATGGCACATTCAAACATACAGAACAACTTACGGCATGCAAACCCTGGAAAACCAGCTTCCGCAACTGCTCACTAGCTTCGCAGCTAAAAACGCACCCCTTGGAACATTAACAAATAAAGAGTTGTTATCGTTTTTTCTTTCATAATTCCTGTTATCTGTTTGCTCGCGATTTCTGTGCCTTAAAAGTGTACTTCCTTGTATTGTGTCTCATTTTTCTTTTTCTGTTATGTTATGCACATTTGGTGGTGTTTTATTTTATTTTTGAATCCTTGCTGTTCGCCAAGTTAGGGGTCAGCAGCTCAGTCAAGCTATTTTTGATCCTCGGATTTTGCAGCTTTTACTGCGGGCAACTGTCAGCATGTACACAATGATGATAAAATAAACGTATGATTACTATTATTATTGTTATAAGTGCTACCGTACATCACATTCGCGTACACTACTGCCGTCCAGGAAACTACTCGAATTACGCCTTTCCGTCTTGTCTATTGACGTGAGGTCCTGACCATGCTGAATGGGATGCTTCCACACAATAGCGATGCTTTGATCACTCCCGATGCTGTGCAGCTTACCCAGTACGCCGAAGAAGCACGCCAGTTAGCACGCCTACACATTACGCACCAGCAGAGTACAGACGCACGCCGCTACAACGCTCGCCATCGACAAGTTGAATACTATCTAGGCGATGAAGTTTGGGTGTGGACTCCAGTCCGATGCAAGGGATTGTCAGAAAAACTGCTAAGTCGCTACTTCGGACCATACAAAGTCTTGCGACGCGTGAGCGATGAGAACTACGAGGTAGTACCTGACGGCGCCTTCTCGCCACGACGGCGAAGGCACTCCTCAGAGATTGTCCACGTGGTGCGCCTGAAGCCGTACTTCACGCGGTAGTGCGACTGCGCATGAACCATATCGCTGTTTTTGTGTATGCGCGTATTTTGTGTTGGTTCGCGCCGACCTTGCCTTTGTACTTTCCGAGCATCAGAGTGATGCCTTTTTTTTCTCAGAGGGGGAGTAATGCAACTTGGCTGCTAGTTACGGCGAGCGCAAGCCATGGCTGCCCGCGAGAATGGAAGACGGTGTTCTGGGGCAGCGCGTGCTCTGGCTAGTTGTTTATTATTGAAGCAGCCATCTTTCCGGTTTTCGGTGCGTCTCCCCGCCAGCTCAGTTCTTCCTAGTTGAAAACCCTTTGTTGCACGTGACAATATGATGAAAAGATGCGAGATGGTGGTACTTGGAGTGTTGAATAGGTGGACGAACGGACACACAGACAGATGCATGGATGGACGCACAAGTGGCTGCACGGACGGATGGACGCATGAACGGACGCAGGAGCGGATGCATGGAAGAAAGCAGGGACGGATGCACAGATCAACGTGTAGACGCACGAACAGATGTACGCATGGACGGACGGAAGCAAGAACGAATCGACGGACGGATGCTTCACCACACTCTCCATCATTCTCTCCGTGGATATGCTGCCCTTTTTTTCTCGGTCTCTCTCGTGGGCTTCATCTGCCAATAGCCAGTCTTGAGGTCCATCAGAGAAAAATACCTTCAGTCGTGAAGTCGATTCAGGACGTCTTCTATCTGGGAGAGAGAATACACGTCCTTCGTCATGTTGTTCAGGCAACAATTGCCAACGAAGAAGCGTATGGTTCTGTCCTTGTCCTTGACTAACTCAACAGGTGAAACTTATGGACTCTTTTAAGGTGGGATAATGTCGTCGCGTCGCATTTGGTCGACTTTCTTTTTTATGGCGTCGCGTTCTCGCGTCCACAGTGTACGAGTTTGAAGTGGCCTGGCAATCTCTTCTGTTGGGATACGAAGTTTTGCGATCGGAGTATGTGGAATTTTTGACGAAGATGAGCAACACTCTTTGTATTGTTGGAGCAGAGTTATGAGCTGCCCTCGCTTATGCGTCGAAAGGCTTGCCTTAACGTCGAAAGCTAGTTGACAAGCTTGCTTTTTCGTAGAAGCTTCGAAAGCGTTGCTAGCTTCCATAATGTCTCCGATGTAGGCATCCGTAGCACCTTTGCTCATGTGCTTGTATTCGTTGCTGAAGTTTGAAAACATCACTAACTTTCCCTGCTCGCAGCGTTGGCTATTGCCCAAGCGTACAGGTGCTGACAATATCCCCACAAAGCGTTGAAAAGCGCAATCCTAGTGCGTCCAGATAATGTTCGGCCGTTATCAGTTATCTCCTAGCCTCATCGGCGCCTTCTGAGATGACGCTACGACGATGCTGTCAGCCGTCTCGATCTCGGCAAACACGCTCGGTAGACACGTGCATGCTGCTAACTGTGGGTCTTTTTGATGGCATGTGTGACCACATTGTTTTCAAGCCAGGTTTTTCTTTTCGCGTATATTTATTGCCATTAGGCCGACAAAGTTGACATCCAATTGCTGAATGGTTATCGAAATGACTTGAACGTGCTTTGAACCAAATTGCCCTTCTGCCTTCAAGCTTGTGTGGAGCGCGGGCCTCTCTACTAAGTGCCGTCCGACACTGATTGTCTGACGGTGATCGTTGACATAAGTATGTGGATTCACATCGTAGCATCTAGCCACGAACAACCGGATTGCTTTAGTGTGCTGTATATGAATTAATGGCGTGGTACAAATGTTTATATATTTCCTGGAGCAACTGCATTGCTCTTCTGTGCTTCATATTGAAGGATTGCGCGTTTTAAATATTTATTTATATCGTGTTCGCAATGAACAAGTGCAACTATGCGTGAACGATTTACCGTGTAAATCGCTCAATGGCGTAAATCAACAAAATATGCATAGAATACGTTTGTGGAGCAGTATTTATGATTGTTTGGTAGAGAGGTAATAGTTATTAGTGAAGATTTACTCGTCAAAACCACCATTTGAATATGAGGAACGCCATAGTGGGGGACTCCTTTCTAATTTTGACCATCAGAAGCTGCTTATCATGCACATAAATTCAAGCACGTGGAAGTTTCTTGCATTTCTTTCCAACGGGGAACTATTTTATTGGATGTAAAGCATGCTGGCTAACTTTTTTTACGTTATATTTTGCATCGATCAATACCGGTAGCAGAGAAAACAACTAGTGTGCGTGAGCGGAACTATCTGCTTTGGCGACGTTCACACCCTGCACAAGGCATTTTGGGGTAAATCAATTCTTATTAATTTATTTATTTATTTATTTATTTATTTATTTATTCATTTGTGGGGCTTAACGTCCCGAAACGGCCATATGATTTTGAGAGACGCCGTAGTGAATGACTCGGGAAATTTTGACCACCTGTGGTTCTTTAACGTGCCCCCAAATCTGAGTACACGGGTATACAACATTTCTGCCTCCATCGGAAGTGTGTGGGGGGGGGGAGGGCGCTGCTGAGCGCCCACAATGGCAGACGTGCCTGACTTCAGCTCCTTGTTTTCTTTTCAGTTTGAACAGTTTTTCCCGCTGATAGGCCACGCTTCTTTGCCACATAAGAGAATGCCAGTCACACGGTGAGCCTGTGTTGCACAGGCAGCGTTTTTGGAGCACCTTTTTATTCTTTTTTTCAGTGTTTTGGGAACTGAGCACCCTAAGCCCAGTGAGCAACTTCGGAGCATCTTCGAACGTGGCCAAGGGCACAGCTTCCGGCGGCCGCGTCCGCACCACGTTCGCACCGCGTCCGTGCGGCTGTGCCGCGCCCGGTGAACCTGTTACGCTTGGCGCGTTTCACTCCGAATCTCAAGACGCCTACTATGAAAACGACCATGGCATGCAGAAGCGTTCAAGTGAACTCAAGTGATTTCCCAACGCAATCTGACGAAAACGAGACAATTGATGCAACGCATTCTACGTTGTCATCAGAATTGTCTACTGGACTTCGTGTCAACAACACGGCAGCAGGATATTCTACCAGCACCACCGAACTTCTTGACAACGGGGTACGAAAGAATCACGCCGTGTACTACCGATGCCAAGTGTTACCGAACAGACTTCATGCCGAACGGTTGAGTCGGCCCCGCTATACTGTTTTGATCAGGTCGCTAAACAAAGTGCCTGCGACCGACATTCCGAAACAAGCCCTTACAGACGCCATAGAGCAAAGCGCTCCGTCAACCTTTATTGCAGAAATATCAATTCTCCGCTTTGATATAACCAGTAACTGCGTACTGCTCACACTTCCTGACGAAGGTCATCTTCGAAAACTATGCACACTCTCGCGCTTAGTAGCAACAGTCAATGATAGTGTGCAAGTAATTGATGTCGACACATCACCTGTTCAGCCACACGCAGTCGGCACCTCTCGTGGGGTAATAAAGATCAGACCCGGCCTACAAATTGAGTACATCAAAGCGCATTTGCGCTGTGAACAGGCAACAACCACCGATGTGCGAATGCTCGGTAAAACCCAGCTGCTGCTTTCGACATTTGATACGGACTCGATACCGAAACGCTTGATGGTTGAACATGAAGTCATCCGCGTTCACGAATATCGGCCTGGCCCGATCGCATGCTACAATTGTCATCGTTTGGGCCATGTTGCCAAATACTGTTCCTTCCCGCCAGTATGCCGGGACTTTGGCAAAGCTCCGCATAAGGTTGACCCAAACTGTAAGCAGTTTCCTCATTGCGTGGCTTGTGGACCTCTACGCACATTTCATTCAGCCCTCATTGTCCTGAACGAAATATATCTGAATCAGCCCTTCCTCACAAAGCAAATGATTCATCATCTACGACACCTGCCACATAGCCTACCCTTCCGACGCCTCGGGAAGTAACCTGGGCTCAAACAACCGCTTCTTCCGATCTGACTCAGCTTATCAACAGCCTTGCCAAGAAGTACATGAATTACGGCAGGAAAATGAGAGACTTCGTGACCTCATTCTGGACCAAAAGAAAGGGAATCGGTCCCCAACGCCAAGCCGCAGTCGGTCTTGAAATAAAAGAAAGAGCCGTTCTCCGACACGTCGTTCTAAACCGGTCACCGACAAGGACTCCGCCTACTCTCATATTATTGGGCTCCAGCGACAAGAACGAGCTCAAGAATCTAATAAGCTGAAGCATGCGATTTGGTCGGTGATGGTTAACACTCTAACACAAGCCCTTGACACAATGCAAACTCGGTTTAAAAATATGTTTAATGAACTGCAGCGCAGTGTTCTCGCTGGTGACAATAAGCGCCGCAAAGCAGGACCTTCCTCATGAGCTCTTTCGCCCAGGGGGTGCAGTGGAATTGTCGTAGATTACACCAAACGTGCTCCACTATCCGCAATTATGTTCAAAGGCATCACCCTTTGTTTCTTATTCTCCAGGAGACGCGTGGCACGTGCTCGCTTCCTGGTTACCGGGCTTTTCAGACACCAACCATCAAACATAAGCGGCAGCTTCCCAAAGGCCAGGCAGCGCTTCTGGTGCGTAATGACTGCCCGGCCACTCAATTGGACATTCCTGATCTCAGTTCTAATTGATCTGAATTAGACATTCCTGATCTCAGGCCGTGCCTGCGTATTTTCGCCCAGAAAATATTTCAGTTGGACCATAAACATGACTGCAGACGCTTAATCAAGCATCTGTGTACCTCCCTAGCTCTGCTCATTGGAGGTGATTTTAATGCTCATCACCCTGCCTGGGGTACCCAAAAGCCAAACAAACGCAGAAAACATCTTTACGATGCAATTGAACACTCCTTTCTGGAAATTCGTAACGCCCCTGACACTCCTACAAGAATAGGACTCCATAGAACACAGAGAGACACGATTCCAGATCTTACTCTCACCAGTCCCCAATTTGTACGGCACTGGACAGTCTCCAGCCTGTTATGGGGCAGTGATCATCTCCGAATATTCGTGACACTTCATCGAAAACGCCTCCCGATTAAAACAACAACTATGATGACAAATCGGAATACTTTTCGTAGTATTGTTAGTGGATCCTTCTCGACAGTTGGGGGCCTTCTGGAAATTGTTCAACAGGCCCATGAGCTGGCACACGAAACAGTGCCATGCGAAGACCATACTCAACTGACGGATAACCATTCAGGCAATTTATGGAAAACAGCAGACTATTTAGTCAGAAGATACCGCTCGCACGGCAAACGACACTCTGACCTCATGAAAATTAAGCACCGATTTAAGCTTATCAATGAATATCAGCTCCAACTTCAAAGTGAAGCCTGGCAATCGACCTGCGAACGCCTTAGCCGTGTGCCTGCCTCCAAGGTCTATGGCACATTTTTTCGTAGCCTCAGTGGGAAAGGAAAGGGCAACCCTTCTCTGGCTGAGCTGTTCCTCAAAGCAGATCCGTCAGTTGTGGAAGACGAAGTTATTATCACTTTCTTTTCTCACGCTTCACTCACTCCGACTGCATCTACGAAAGCCTGCACCATAACACAACCTGATTCGAATCTCTATCACCCATTTAGCATGGGAGAAATGGTAGCAGCCATCAAACACTGGTGTCCTCGATTGGCGCCTGACCACAACCGAATCACATGGCAAGAGCTCCGCAACCTCGGAGATGAAGCCCAGGACGCACTTTTGGCGGTTATCAATGACCTCTGGGCCTCAGGAAGTGTTCTGGAGAACCTTAAGCTCTCTGCAAGAACCTCCGGCCAATATTTTTAACGTATACTTTATGCAAGCTCATTTAACGCATGATTCACACACGCATGTCCCATTACCTCGAGATAACCCGGCCGGGATACCATTCAGCCCCGGCGGATATTCGCTCTAACCTCAGCACCCATGACTGCCTTTGGCTGTTACGGCACGTTATCAATCGTACCTCAAGAAATATGTTACTGACTACTTGCTGGCCATCGACATGCAGAAATTGTTCAATATTGTTCACCACAACGCCATTCTTGAAGAACTAGCTAAGCGCTACCAAGGTCAGCGTGCGCGGATATGGATTCGAAATTTCCTTGCAGCTTGGCCCATTCGCTTAAGCGGCGCGTCACCTGGATGGAGCCCGAAAACTTACTACTTGGACACAGCTGTTCCACAGGGATCTATTTTAGGACCGACGCTGTTTAATCTGGCCATGAGCGGAGTAGCAGAAAACCCTGAACGGGGCACCACGGCTAGATTTGCGATCTACACCGTTGATATTACTATATGGACCGAGGCAGTGGATTATTCTGACAAAGAATCAATGCAGACTGAGCTGCAGGCTGCCCTCCATAGTTTAGAGTCCACTCTTAAGGAATAGGCCTGCAGCTGGCTTCACATAAGACAGAACTTGTAAGCACAGACGGCAAGAATCGCACCGACCCGAAAATGTGCATCTCACTCCATATTGGATTACACAATATACAATCAAAAAACGGACAAATGAAAATTTTATGTTTGCCAATAGCTAGCTGCAACAGCCCGCAAAAGTGAGTACGTGGACTGCGGCAGGCATGGCCAGCCATGTTACATATGATACGTCGTCTGTCTAACAAATACGGAGGTGCACATCAACAAGCTTTTCGCACTCTCGCAAGAGCTGCGGCTGTTGGAAAGATTTTGTACCGCACACCCATATACACGTTCTCTCCAACGGACATCCAAAATTTGGAACGTCTTTATTGGGATATTCTCCGTACCATCACAGGGCTCCCTAAACACACTAAGATATCCGCTCTTGAAAGCGCAGGGGGCGTGTCCCTTCTGCAAGACGTCATCCGTGAAGCCAACACTCGACCCCACATCTGCCTGGAAAACACGCCGCAATGTCGTCAGCTTCTGGCCTGGGATTGTCAGCGGCATGATGATGCACCTCTCCTTAATCAGTCCTTACCCCCATGGGAAACTTTAATAGCATCTCGACTGTTCCGTCGACCCATATCTCGTCACAATAATACTGCTCGCCAGTTTCTTGCCACGCCACAGCTCAGGGAAGCGAGCTTAGATACCATCGACATATACACGGACGCTGCCCTTTCTAATGACGAAGCTTGCATGGAATGAATCTGCACGCAGACCACCGAGCACACTTGGGCCTACAGGTGCCATCTACCGAACGGTACCCCTATGCATGCCGAACAACTTGCCATATGGGGAGCGACTGCAAGCCTCCTATACACTATACAGAAGCACCTTCGTGTCTTTACCGACTCGCACGCTGCCTACTCGGAAATATTTCGCCCAGCGTCGGAAGATGCTTCAGCTGCTGTTATTCAAAGCATCATTTGTAGGCATGAAAATGCCGACAGGCCAATAAAATTACCTGGACGACGAAGCATACGAGTTTGCCCGGGGGCAATACGGTGGCACACGGCGCTGCTGCTTCCGCAGGTGGGTCAGCCAATCTTCTCTACCTCAGGGTGAACCCGTATGAGCTCTTTAGTCCAATGGCGCCCTCGGTAGCCACAATGCACTACGTACGCACGTCCCGGCGTCATGCTAGTAAAAAACGAATCACACAGGTTACCCCATTCGTCCTATTTTCCAGCAAATGACCGCTTTCACGCTCCCAAGAAATCTTCAATAATAAGGTCCATGCAATTTCTGTACACACACCATACTGTCTAGCAAAATGGCGACAACCGGACATTGCGACAGGGACGTGCAATCACTGAGGGCTTTGCAGACCTTCACCATTTACTGTGGCAGTGCTCCGCATTTGAAAAAGGACGAACGACCATACAAGCTTTGCAAATCACAAATTATCGTGAAGTGCTCCTTACGGACCCGGACACGCAGTTATTATTTGCCCAATATAGAAGTCAGAGTGGCCTGATCAGAGTGGTTTAGGGGGTCCGACAAACCACAGTACTGACCCTATACCACCCCAGTACCAGTAATGGTGAATACAATAAGTGTAAAACCTTTGACACTGTGAACTAGTAGTGTAATTAAAAAGTCCTGCTTATCCCCACAGAGGTCCTGTGCCTCCTTTTTTTTTCTTTGTTCAATAAAAGACTTTCCATTCATCCATCCAGCGGAAATGCAAATGCCACAGCCGGGATTCGATCCCGCGATCTGCGGGTCTGCAGCCAAGTGCCTCAGCAACTAGACTACCATGGCGGGGCGTGTTAATGAATTCTTAAACCTGGAAAAATTTTACCTTTTAATGTGAAATAACGAATTTCCTTCACGCTTCAATTGTTACTCCCACCGTTCGGTACGAAAACGTTGGGGAAGCAGAGGAACATCAATGCGCCAGCATTGCTCTTTGGGTACGTAGAGTTACTGTATATGCTACCTTTAGGTAGCAAAGTTGCGGTTGCAACAGAACTTGTGGCTCACGCCTCTGTTGACCAAGTGCGTTTACGTGCGCAAGAAAAAGGTCATTTTATGGAAAACCAACTTTAGGGCCATGCGGGTGCTACCGCCGCCCCACCAGCGCCACCACCACTGCAGCCCAAGCAGTCCATTGAGGTGATCCCGCTTAGTGCGGAAGTACTACTTCTTTGTCGTTGCGATTGCACCTTGAGTTGTCCGTTTTTAGTTAACGTAAGTGTTAGAGGAATCTGTGCGGCACAGTACCATGGCTGAGTGCTGCATAGTTCCTACAATAACAGGATGCCAGAGCTACATTTACAGATATGCCGAAAATTCTCGTTTTCTTGCGTTTGCTTGCGTGTAAATTACGGAAGGAATCTTCTGTCGAGTGTTTATTTGAGCCACCTGCTTAATTGTTTAAAGTGCCGAAAAACACGAAATACGAGCATTATCAACTTTCATCTGAGGTTTATGACTGCACCATGAAGGCCCAAGAAGTTCATATCAAGAATGAAAGTAAGAAGTCCATACCAAGAATGTCTCTGGAGCAATGTTGAAGGACTATAAAGCTTGCGGGGTAAATCCGATTGTAAAATAGACTCTCGCTGTGCAGGTGCCCTGATTCTTAGTGCCTGAATTACTGCTGATGTGTCGACTGAGTCGAACGCCTTTTCATTATTTATCAAAGCTGTATATAGGGGTTGGTTGTGTTCCCCACATTTCTCTATTACCTGATTGATAGTATGAATATGGTCTATTGTGGAATTGCCTGTACAAATCCTGCTTGGGCCTTTGGTTGATTAAACTCTAATGTTGCCTCAATTATTTTAGCTAATATTTTTGTAAATAAATTCTTTGAACAAATGGTAAGCTTCGGTCGTTAATTTTTCAAGTCATTGTTGTCTTCTTTCTTATGGACTAAAATTATGTTGGTGCTCCAGATTCTGGTACGCTTCCCGTCGAGAGACCCTTTGTATATAAGGTGGTCAATTTATCTCACACAGTTTTTCCGCCATCTTTCAGCAGGTCTATTGTTACCTTATTCTCACTAGCGGCTTTGCCTCTTTGCACTTCTTCTTTACCCTGTCAATAATGGTAGGATGTCGAATTCCTCTGGGCAAATTTTGCTTCTTACGATATCATCCAGGTTATTTCAGCTTCTGCACAGCTGGTTATAGAACTTCTCCGCCACACAAACTATCCTATCTATGATGATTATGACATTGCCTTCCTTGTCGTTCAAAGCATACATCCGATGTTGGTCAATGAACAAGTTTGCCTTCGCAGCTTTTAGGCTCTGGTCGCTTTTTACAGGCATTTAACCTTCCTATTTCAGATACCTTGCACCAATTTATTAACTTCGAAAGCTCCAATAGCTCTATATTGTCAGTTGCATATTCGGCTTTCATGATTTTTTCTCTGTTAAGGAGAATTTTTGTATTCTTAGATAGTTTTGCAGTGTCCTGTCTAGTGATTGTAACTCTGACTTTGATTGCGCACTCTTTGATGATACTATTAAGATTATCGTTCGTTGTGTCAACGCTAATGTTGGTTCCGTCGTTTAGGGCCTGTAATCTATCCTAAAAATAAACTCTGAATTCCTGCACTTTTCCTGTCACATCTAGATCATGATTTGGCTTCTGCTAGTTAATTCATTCAGTTTCGGAATTCAAAAACAAGGATTGGCCTGTAGCACACGTGCTGGTGGTATTCGCCTGGGTCAGTTAAGCGCAATCCTAATTTTCATTCCTGTCACTCAATGTCAGTCAAGAATGGTGCCGCCACTTCATGTTTGGAACCTGCATTGCGCAAGTCATGATGGCATCAAATGTCGGAGGCTTTTGATGCCAGCTCACTAGGCTTAGGTTAACATACTTTCCAAGAAAAACAAAGCTGGATCTTCTTAATAAAACAATAATGAATAATCTTAAGCATTTTATTAGTTACAAGATGGGCATTGATAAGGGTTTGCCCTTCACGTGATTCCATGTCTTCATGCTTTCTCCTGCTGTATAAGAAAGGTGGGAAACAGATTTGGCGTTAGCGAGGTTTTTTCGTCCAGTAATCAATTGGGCCGAGTCTGTGCAGCGGTGCATCTGAAAAATGACGGCAAAGAAAAAAGTGCAGTGATTGTGTAGGTAATCACAGGGAAATGTTAGTCGAACGGGGAAAGGGGTGGTATCTCATCCCCTTGTCATGTGGTAAGTGCTATATCATCGAAACTGGGAGGTGTTTGACTACCAACTGATAGATCCCAGGGCATCGCTTAAGGCGCACTCTTCGTCGAATCTGTGCCTACATGGCATAGACTGCGAGTGTCAACCTTTACTTCGCGAACGAAATGTGTTGTTGAGAATAGCGAGAAGTTACTGAGCCTTTTATATCCCCAAGATTGGTGACACATGTGTTACGAGGTGATAGGTCGCCGTCCGCCAACTGGAGATAGATTATCTAACGGCCGACCTCGAATCTTCTACGCGATTTTTCTCTATTTATATTTGTGTCTTCTTGAATAAAGTTTCATTTGCTAGTCATCGCTTGTGTGTGTGCCTTCGCTGTTTATTTTTGCGCAGCTTTTGTCGTTATAGATTGCAAATTTACCCAGTGTTCCGTCCTCTTAAGTTGGTATTTTCATCGCGCCATTTATCTAGCCGACTGGGCGACCATTCAGAACCAGCTCCGACACAATTTTGAAACATTGGCCATTCGGTACGCAATCGCCAAGCGGGCCCTTGATGCTGGCCGAGCACATCCAGCGAGTCGTACACATTGTAAGTTTAAAGGGGTTCATACGCAGAAACTTTGGCCTCGCGTTTTTCTGCTGCAATGTATCGCTAGGGGCCTGTTAGTTAATACACAATGCATCATTTGCTGCAACACGTGACAGATAAATAATTGCAGGCCCCTTACTATCAATAGGTCGCCGTTTCTGTGTGAGAGAGTTTGAAAAACTGGGTGCAACTGTCCCCACCTAGCGTATGCCGCTCTTGACCACGTCACTGCACAGAACTGTGACGCACCTCCACACGGTCCGCACCAATAATTACTTTTGAATGGCAAACGAGACTGGAATGTCGCCAATCACAAAACTTTCTAAGCGTGTGCCACGGCCACTCTCTCAACGAGCCGCCGAGAAATACAGACTTCGAGAAATAACGCAGCAAACGAAATATGGCGGCTATGAGTTCGCCGTAATCTGCTTTGTTCACCGCAGCGTGGTGACATGAAGGAAGTAGGGGGTCGCCTCGGGGTCCCCTTCAAAGGTGTCTATAGCGCTATGGAGTCGGTCGCTCACACAAACTTAACTTCGGAAGCTCCAAGCTACATTCGATGTTGGTATTTTGCTGATGATATACGAATGGTAACGAGAATTGAACCCACAAACTATCTGGGGCCCCAAAATTTGTCAGTACCCCTTCAAGAAGTCCACTCGCTATGCCGGCATGTCAATTTGCCCACAATAGAACAGGACAAAGTACGCTGCACTTTGAAAGATATAGGATCTGCTGCGTTTGATGCCCTCGCTGCACAGAACCCGGCTACAGTCATTAACGTCGTAAAAATGTGTCAGCACCTCGATGCACTGGACTCTGTTCGTCTCCAATCAGACATTGTTAAATGCCACTCTACGTCTCGTGGAGATCTCCGTGATCGCATACAAGCTATCATATGCGAATAGTTAAAATTTATGCAATGCACACCTGCTCTAACGCGTGCTACACAGTCGTATGAAACGCGGGATCGTCAAGAAAGAACCCACATGTCTGAACGGCCTGCGCTCCTACGGTCACCTGCTCCTTCGCCCATACCAACCTACGTTCGAGTTGCCGCCGCGGTTCCCAGCGACGTAGTTACCGCTCCAACCATACCCATGGGTCTCATCCACACCTTCGGTTAAATTCCATTTGATGCCACTTTACTTTTCACCAGCCTACCTGAGCGTGCAATCTTCTGGTGCACAGAACGCCTTCCACTAGTCACCATTGCGCTGATCCCAGCTAACCACTGCGTTCATCGCCGCCAAATGTCTCCTGTCTGCCGACATCGTCAGCAGGACGGGCGTCGCGGTAAACACAGGCGTGAATGGAATTTGTCCACTGGGGCATATCATCAACGTCGCCGTTATTATTTCCTCCGCACCAGTCTCCATCTCTGCACCACAGAATAGATGATCGGCCAGACGCCGACACAGTTCGGCTGGCCTCATTCTCTATGATTATTAATCATTCGGAAAACTAAGTGAGAAAGCTTTTGGAATAAAAACTGCATTACAAATTAGCACTCCAATACCTCCATCAGGCTCGTGCAATATGCATTTCGTGGTAGTCGAAGCAGAGCATGTTGATGTTGTGCTAGACAAGGGTGTAACATTTCTCGTTGTACGTGCTGATTTGTGTCCACTTCTGGAGAAAGTGACGACGCATTATGATGGACCCACGTTAGTTGTTGCTCACAGGAACACCATTAGCACTTGCGCGTTTTGTACTTTCCGTGTTCTTATTGACGGTACCTGTCATCATAATCATTATAGCACACCGTTTACTAGTACAATTTTCACAGTGACAGCAGGGGTAAGAAGAATACGACATTCGCTAATGTAGTCCAACAGAGACAGCTGGTTCAGTGGAACGCTACAAGTACTGTATCTTAGTGTTACCTTATGATAGGGACAAATGGCTTGTGCTTGAAGTTTTTGAACATTATTTACGCTACCACGTGCACCCATTTTTTATTTACAGTGTCATTCTTTATTCAGGGTCTGAATTTTTACGTTCAGGCCTCGAGTAATCCAGCTCAGTCTAGACCTGTCCTTAGCACTAGCGATAAATCTGGAAGGTTGGATGAGGCATTTACATAATGCCGACGCATTTCGCGGATCAGATTAGTAGACGCACAACGTTGCGATTTGGGTTTTTAGGCGTACAGCAAGCTCCATTTGGGAGATAATTTAGACTCCACAGAATGTTTAGAAGAAACCCGACGTTTGGAAACCGACTTGGTTACTTCGTGAAAGGTGACGGTGGAGGCTACGTGGCAGCGGCGTCTTCTCCGCAGTCATGTTTTCTCCGCAATCACCCCTGAAGAAGAAATTAAGTTGGTTTCGAAACGTTGAGATTCTTTAAAACTTTTGGTTAGAGTCTAAATCATCTCACAGTTTCATACCCAACCAGACAAACTTCTGTGCAATGTTTACAATCAAGTCAGCGAGCTCCACTTCTGCTTTGAGGCTTTATTTTTTGATTGGCGCAAGTTAACTCATCAAAGTAATTGATATTTAATGAGTGTGGCCCACTTTCTGCACCTTCGAAACCACAAGACAATATACTGAGCTACATACAAAAGTTTGCGGCCTAGTTGCGGCGGGATTTTCAGCTGTATCTGACACCAATGCGTTTAAGGTATTCTCACTCAGGGCAACTATTTTCGCAATGTTGATGTGATGCATGCCAGCTAAGACATGACGTTTATTCTGTCAACAATCTCTTTTGTGTGTATGGTTAGACTGACATGTTGGTCGCTCGTGCATCTCCTAAAGCTTATATCTTAATGTCAATAGGCAGCCAATGCACACCAACACCTCTTCTCTGGAGCGTTATCATAAAACCGTAAAGCTCAATGAAATAAGTAGAAATTTAATGTTATCCTGAATTTGTGATGAGTTACGGGCTATCTGCCTGATCATGAGAGTATTTTAACAAGCCAAATGTCATCTGTGTAACTTGAAGGTCTGTTCAACGTAAAGTATTTTTTAGAGAGCTTGAGTGCAGGTTGTGAGCTATGTATTAAAGCATCCTCTTTCTTTCTAGAATATGCGCCATGCACATAATCTACGACGATAACTATTATGGCAAGGTCGAAATTCCTGGTGGTGAGGCAGGTATCGTTTCCAAACAAAGAGGTTATGACAAAGCTCAGCATGATGTGCTTGTTCCTAATGTAGACATCGGCGAAGTGTTTTCGTTCGGTATGAGAATAATATACACTGATAGCAGAAGATTTCATTACCTCCAAGTAAGTACATGTTTTTTGTTATTGTTCACTTCAAATAGTCCCCAGACATGGTAAATAGAAACGATTATTCGGAAGAAACCTGTGAGGTTAGCTGTCGTACCGGTATAGTTTTGAATGGAATAAGTTAGATACGTGTGTTTGCGAACGTTCCGCCCATGCTTTTTGTTTGTCACAAGTTGCTCGCTTTTCGTGAATACGCAGGCACTGCTGCACAAATGCAGGTCTTTTTCAACACTACTACTGCGTTTTAACGAGAGAGTGTTAAATAGTTCGTTTCGCAGAAATTCCAGCATCGGCGTCAGTGTCAGTGTCTTTGCTTCCGAAAGAAAAATCATATTGTGCGTGAAAAAATTAAGAAAGACTCGAATAAAATAAATATCAAAAAGTCCTTGGTCTGGCTGAGGGTCAAACCCGCCTCGTTTCTTTGGCAAGCAGGTGTTACAGCACGTAGCCACGTGTCTGCTTGGGAATACAGTGAAAACTAACTTTCTCTACTTGAATACAGAGGTGAAGTAACTTTCATGTTTTACAAACACAAGCGTCCTGCATACATGCTTCCCAAAACAGACGGACGTAGAGATAGCGTGGAACGAAGTGCAGAGGTAGCCCTCACAGAGTAAACATCGTCGTCCATTTCTATGACCACGGGTTCTTGCTCTTACAACTTGGTGCCGTGAAACCCGGGAGTGGTTGTTCCGGGACGACGATGTTGTCAGCCTAGTGCCTTTGGAAAGTTCGCAAGACTGTCAGGGCCAGCGTTTCACAAAATATTACGCGACTGACAGGGCTAGTGCAGGATCATACCACCGAAGCGCACAAGCTGTACAGACAAGTTGCTATTTTGGAGACATAAAGATATTGTCGACCTCACTGAAGACGAGGGTATCGAAGAAGCCGACAGTGCAACCGAATACCACGGCAAGATTCTGTGCATGATCGTTGACATGCACTTATTCCTGTTGGAACAAGAACAGCCGACACGTTTCAGTGACCCATCTGTGTGTATACAGAATGGCGACCGGGCAACCGCCACTCCGAACAACATCGGATCTCCTCATGCAGAGCAAGGACCAGCTAGTATGCCGCATTTGTGGTCTGTCGCACTTACCCCGCTTCAAGTCCTGACGTATGCCAGTGATCTACGTAAGAGGCACGAATTCTGGGATCACCACAGCGCAATAATCCACAAAAAGCATGAGTTGCCAGCAATCGAGAAATTCAAATATTTCTTGACATACTTGACGGGAGCAGTCAAGCGAGCAATCGAAGGTATGAGGCTGGCTTCCACGACCATGTTGTCGTCGTCAACACATTGGAAGAGCATTTCGGGTGACGCGAATTTTCCGCGAATGAACACAGCGACTGACTTCTTGCACTGTCTCCGATACGGAGTTCCCAAAGTGTGGAGAAGCTTCGGATGCTGCACAACACCTTGTGTTTTCACGTAGGCCACTCGAAGGCCTGGTTGTACCCCCTGACAAGTACATTGTGGTTCTTAATTGCGTCCTGATGAGTTGCTTTCCAGAAGGCTTAGCTATTCACCATGAGATCGAGCAGAGTCGTCACCCGGCAGAAACTAGCCGAAGAGGCGAAGTGTGAATTGCTCCGTGCATCGTCTGCTAGCGAAGTTCTGTTTCTATGTGCGCATATTTCACGCATGTTCTGAAAGTTTTGTTTGTCCGATCATGTCAGTGCGAGTGTAACTCTTTCTATGTATGCCTCAAACGACGTGCGAAAGCATGCGGTTTTGCTCGGTTGCTAATGCATTGCTATAAAATCGGCTAGTGCGAATTTCCAGAGCGCTGTTTATTGTCGTCGCACCCCATTCACCAAAGTAATTTCAGAGTGGGTGCCGCTTTCTGTTTCAAGCACATCGCAAAACATTCTTGGCACCCTCCCAACCTGAGGACTATTAAATTATGTGTGAATGCCACGTTTTATAATGACTCGGTTGTAAAACTAAACAAAAAAACAGACTCTAGGCTAAACACTTGCGCGCTGTTGGTGGGTGTACAACTGCGACACTGTACTTTATTGATCACGCGGGGAGCCTTGTTCTGTTTATTTTACTGTAGTACCACTACATTTATTGTACTTTATTGATCACGCGGGGAGCCTTGTTCTGTTTATTTTACTGTAGTACCACTACATTTATTTATTGCTAGAACATAAACGCTGGCACACCAGGCGAAAAGCCTTTGTTGCGTTTATCGGGCCGTGGTACCATTACATAGAAATCAGGCTAGAACATAAAATGTGACACATTGGTACTTAAACACTGCTTGAAACAGAGTTACCATGCGCAACCGTCTGCTTAGATTTAATAACGTTTTAATTAGCCCAGACGTCGAAAATATAATCCAGATAGCATGCCTATATATAACGTCGTACAGTTCCACTGAAAATTTAATGTTTTCTACTTTGTCTTTAGCGTTTGTGCGGCATTGTTAGCAACCGTCGGAAAGCAGTGGTCATTTTTGTCGAAAAAAAAGACAGGCTTGTCCACAAGGGAAGGTCAACAAGAACAAGAACCAGACGCTTGTTGTAGCACTGTCATGCACGTGAGCTATCGATGAAAGCTCTCTAGTGAACTCGTACATAGCATTCTTTATTTTTACTGGTGCAAGAACATACGAGCACACGTATGAGCAGGAGTGATATGTGTGTGTGCGCGCATATGTCGAGTATTTCATAAAAGCAGCGAACTGCCGCATAGATTGCTTCAAGCTTAAGTCATATATGCAGGATGGACATCGCAAACACATCAAAGTGTAGTGGAAGTAATAATAGTACGCAAGATGTCAAACAACAACACTGAACATATACCTCTCACGCTAAAGACAACCATTCAAACAGCAACCGGTATTTATGCTCATGATGTCTAGCCCCCTTCTAGTGCAGGTGGCGCTACATATATAATACGCGTTTTCAAGAGCAAATATACATGTGACATGTATCTGGAATTTGTTAAGTGCTCTGTAGGCACGTCGACCTTTTATTGTAAAACAACGTGACATACCACGCCGTTTTTAATACTAAATTCTAATTATAAGCTGGTATTCTGTCATATAGGCTCAATGCGGTCAAGCCACTTGCGTCCAAGCCTGAGAGTTATACTAAGCGCTTACAAACACAGTTGGAACGATCTGTCAGCAGTGCCAGGCGAAAAATATTCTACGAACGTTACGATCCGGCGTTCGATATGGCTTGCGATGCCGCGGTGTGTACTTGTACGTTCGAAAAACGACGCTTGTCGTCAAACCTCAGCTGGAACGCTTCGTGGCGATTCTGATAGTTCAGCTTACCTCTTCTCTCCTTTAATACAATGATGAGAGGCTTGTGGATTTATCAAGCGTTAACCTTCCTGAGCCACCTGCGCCGAGATTGGTCAAGTAAATGTGACCCGGAGCGAATGTAGGCCTAGCTTACCGGCCAAGTCCTTCATACATGCCATCGGCCCTTCTAAGCTTAATAATATGCTATGCCCAGGAGTAAAATTGACTGTACAGTAGACCTTTGCCATCGGTTAACTTGAATGAACCAGTGTTTTGTCCATGCGGTGTGCACGCAAAGTGATTAGCATCGACGGGACCCGTTTTCAGCCGGCGACTCAGCGCACACGCGCCACCACTGCCACCGCTTACAGCTGCCGGGCGCACTCGTCGGCACTTCGCTGACTCATACGTGCAAACACAAGCTTGTCATTCGGCGTGTGTTCATAAAGTAACACAGTAAAACTCAACTTTCTACCCACTCCCTCCGTTCCCTAGAGCAGAGCACTCTCAGCTGCTTAGCGGCTGTTCCTATAGAAGTGAGCGGAAGGTTGGTTGCTTGGTGTCCATCTTGTCGGGTCGTATATAGCTTCTGCTGCCTATAAAGGATGGAGATCAGCGTTTTAAAATACGTTACAACAACTCAACTTTTTGTAAAGAACTTATGTACAAATTTACAAGACTTCACCGTTGGAACCGTCGCATGTTGCCTCGGCAGAGCCAATAGTGCAGAACACTTTTTTGTGTGACCTGAACGACCGTTAGGAAATGGTAGCCAGGTTTTAACCACTCGGCTGCCCCTCGCGATTCTCCTCACGGCCAACCAAACAAAACTATTCGGTTCGTTTATTGGAGAGACTAAGCACATTTGTTGCCGTCCTCTCCTCTCGCTCTCTTATTCAAGCACTCGACCTCTCGGTCGGAGAGACAAAAGGATCGGCCTGCACACTATGTTTCGCGAACTCTGCGAACGCACACAATGGTGGCTCCGTTCGACTGCGGGCTCCCTGCCATTACTGCGAGATGACTACGCTGTTAAGCGTGACAGCCGTCCCTCGGACTTTAATCCTGATGAATGGGGGCCGATATACCGGCTGTCCTCACATCGCCCACCAGCACTCCCCTGGCCGCGGACTACCTAGCAGGTTGCTAGAAGCGGCGACCGACCGCGTTCTTCTTGCAAGGACGAGCGTCTTCACGCCGGAATTATTGTTTCCCGAGAATCCTCTCTTTGGGAAGCGCGCCCTTTTGCGACAAAAAGAAGACTCATTCCCCTTGACAGCGAAGCCAGACCTTACCCACCCGTCCCAAGATTCGCGCAAGCGCTCAAATGCAGCTACGTGAATACCTACAACATGACGGGGTGAAGCTTAACGTCCGCAACCAAGCGGCCACACTTTGCGATTCGTTGAGTGCCAGAGAACACGTGCAATATTCTTTCTGCTTAAATCTCGGGGCCTCACCAAACGGCCGCCACCACAAAACAGCAAAAAAAAAGAAAAGAGAAAAACGACCTGAGTTCATGTGTACACAATGTAGTGAAGAAGAGGGGCCTCAGCGTCATTTCTAGGTGACTCAGGGGCATCGCCATCAGTATAAGCTCGTGCTTGCTGCACTTGGCCGGACGCTGCGGACTGCTTCGCCTTCTGCATTCTGCTCTTCAAATAAACACCGTTACAAGTGGTGGAGTCTGCTGGGTTTTGATCACCCTGGAGCTTTGGAATTGCATGTTACGGTCCATTATGCTTACCGATGCAAGCGCCGCTCTAACTCTTCCACCAACACCGCCTACTGTCCTCTGCGCCAGTTCTCTGTGTCTGCGAGATCCCCCTGTTTTATCAGACACAGAATACAACGTTGATGACTAGAGGACGTTGATGACTAGAGTTTTATGTACGAGCAACTGAGTACTCACAAGAAATGGAATGATGCCGCCAAGTTGGCCTACGTCTCCTTCTACCTGTCGGACGTGTTCAAGCTGTGGTTCATAAACCATGAAGTGGAACTTCCTACGTGGTCTGTCTTCAAAACGAGCCTCACACAAGTTTTTGGACGGCCTAAAGAACGCAAACGTCGCGCCGAACAACGCTTGCATACTCGGTTCGAGCAACTTGGTGGGAATTTCACAAGCTATATAGAGGACGTTCTGGACCTTTGCAAGCGAGTCAACGAGAAGATGTCCGAAGAGCTGAAGATCAAGCACATAATGACGGGAATTCAGGATGACGCTTTTCAAATATTGCTTTTTAAGAGTGCTTGCACTGTCATAGAACTGACCGAGTTATGCCGGAGTTTTGACGAGTTGCGAAGGCAACGTCTTTCCACCCGACGTACTTCGGTGCTCGACGACTCTTTATCTAGCCTGTCCAGCCTTGGCATAGGAGAAGACCATTCCCCTCTTCTCTCCAAGATCCAAGAGTTCAGCCGCGCTGAGGCCCCTCTTCTTCACTACAACAGGTACAATCCTACAACTCCTGCATGCTTCTAGTCATGCAAATACACAAACAAACTTCACTGAAGCACACACACTCTTCCGAACATGGTGCAGTTCCAGTTAAACACCGGATACAATAACTCCTGCATGCTTACACACACACACACACACACACACACACACACACACACACAGAAGAAAAAATACACTTCACTGAGATACACACTCATTTCAACGCATGTTTCTGTTCAAGTGTATCCAGGTTTGTGGACGTCTCTCTTAGTTAATGGAGTATCCACCACGTGCTGTTATGCCTGCGAGTCCACAGCAAACGTCCATGCCTCTGAAAAAGGCAATCTGTGTCAAGGCGAGCCCGCGAGCCCGCCTGACGCGAACAACTCGACGGCGCCATCACGCGGCGGTGAGTCACCTCAGCCAGCGAGCCCGTCGAAGCAATCGGCGCCTTCCTGTATGACGAGTCTGACGCAATGCGTGGCGACGTCACTCGTCCTTGGGTGCAGCCACGTGCAGCGCAGCGGCTCCAGATTCGATGAGAATGACACGGGCCAGCGGTGACCTCATTGAAGGAGTCTGACCTCACGACCAGCGGCGCTTCTGGCTGAACATTTGGTCACTCAAAGAATCCACCCGGTGCATATAAAAAGCCCTGCGGCATGTCGCGAGCAGTAGATCTATGTGTCAGAGAAGAGAGCTCGGCTCTTCGAGTCTCTAAGCTGTCGGCCCCAGTGTCGAATTTGTAACGCCTCTGTATATATGCTGTACATAAACCTTGTTTAACTCACCGTCGTCTCGTCCGCTCGTTTATCAGCTATGCTCAGAAGCAGTCGCGAGCTGAGAAACCTACGCTGCCAAACGTCTGGTGACTTTCCCGGTGGAGTTAGAAGCAGTGGCGCCTTCGGGAGCGTGTTGGCGTCGCCATCGTTCGTAACAGTGGTGGCAGCGGTGGGATCGGCCGGCGTCAGCGACATCAATGCGGTGAGTGCCTGATGTTTTCCCCTCAGTTCACCAGACTACTCCAGCTCAGGTTATAGTAGTTTTGTAGAAGGGCTGTGTGAAGCATTAGAGTGAGCTTTGATTGTTTCAAGCAATGTTAAAGTGCTCTGAAACCAAAGTTAATGCGGAGGGGGTAAGCACGAGGGTGTTAAAAATTGCTTGCGCGTCTTGCTAGTAGGCTTATTGTGGGTACGCCAAGTAGATTCCTAACAGGGGCAAACAGCAAGAGGCTAGTGTGAACAATGGAGAACCTTAAAGTGAAGGAACTCATCGAAATTTGTGAGGAACTCGGCATTACTTTGGGCCGTGCGCAATGAAAGCAAGCGATCCTTGAGATCATGAACGATGAAGGAGTGTCGGCTGAGGAAACCGATGAGGCCTGGGCGGATATCAAAGCACGCCGCGAGGAGGTTGAAAGGCGAGAACGCCATGAGGGGGCCGAGAGACAGGAGCGCCTTGAGTTGAAACGAATAGAATCGGCAATCCTGCAGTGTTCGCAGGTGCCTATCGTAGCTTCTGCGACAGTTCAAGTCAGTGGTCAGAGAATTCGCGACCAATTGCCACCGTTCGTAGTAGGCGAGGGCATGACGAAATATCTCGTCAAGTTTGAACACGTCTGTGAGCGAAATGCTTTGGAGCGGTCTCTTTGGGCGCGGAACCTGTTAGCTCTGCTTCCCGGCAAAGAGTCCACCGCGATAACTTGGTTGTCGAGGGAAGCGTTTGAAAGCTATGACGAGGTTGAGCAAGTGCTCTTGAGACGTTAAAAGTTGTCACCCGAGGCTTTCAGGCAAAGGTTCCGGTATGCTAAAAAGGGGAATGAGTCACACGTTGCCTTCGCGTTTCGTCCTAAAGTCGATTTATTCAATGGCGCAAGGGCGAAGGTGTTTATGACGATCGCGATAAAGTGGTAAAATGCATTGCATTGGAGCAATCCTACCGCAGCATCCAGGAGGATGTCAAGCTTTGGCTGCAGGAGAAACTTGGTCAAGTACAGCTAAGCAAGGCAGCAGAGTTAGCTGAGGAGTATTATACTCGCCGAAAGTTGCATAGCAGGGCAGTGCGCGTTGAAAATGATGAAAGGAAAGAGGGCTTTTCAAAGAAACCTGATCAACGGAAACCCGCTTCACACCGTAATTTTAAGAAAAACGAAAGCGGAGAAATCGAGTGAGGTTCCTAAACAACGCACTGATACCACATGGGCGTTTCAATCATGAAAGCCGCTAATCTGCAACAACTGCAAAAAGGAAGGGCACATCACAAAAAACTGTAAGCAAAAGTTTGCTTTTGCAACAATCTGAGAATCGGAAAAGAACATGCGGTTGTTGGAGCCGTATCTCCAAGAAATTAGTGTGAATAAAAGAACGCGTTTAGCACTTCGTGACTCAGCGGCAACCATTAACGTTGTCCATCCTTCATTGATGTCTCCGGATGACTTTACAGGAGAATGCGCGTGGATCAGGCAAGCCGCCGAGGAGCAGAGTGCTTGCTTACCAATCGCTACGGTTGTCATAGAAGGCCCGTTCGGTAAGCTTCGCACCGAAGCGGCTGTGTCTGCCGCTCTTCCTGATCGCTTTCCTTATCTTTTCTCTAACAACTCAGAGCAGCTTCTCAGAGAGCAGGGTAAATCGTTCTTCCTCAACTTTGCGTACATGGCCCTCGCGCGACCGCATGCGCGGAAGCTTTCGCGGGAGCTTGATCTTGTTCAATGTGGTGAAACAAGTTAAAAAGCAGCAGATCTTTGTGATCTTTGTGGCGAGTCGACGAAACCTCAGACAGGAAATTCTCCGTGTGAGTCATGTGAGCAGTCATTTGAGCGGCCCATCGCCGAAGCGACCAGCGCGGTTTCTGTAGCAGGGGGAGACGACATGGTGCCATTTAGTCAGAGCGAGAGGGGTGCAACGCTCTCGCCTGTAGCGGAAAGTTGGAGTGAGCCGTCGAGGTTTTGTCGAGAAACGCTCATTCGAGAGCAGCGTGAGGACCTCGTGATAAAAGCGCTAATGAAAAGCTTAAACTTTGGAAAAAAAAGAATGTTTCTTTTTTCTGAGAAAGCACGGCTCCTGTATCGGAGCTACACAAATGCGCAAGGTCGCAGGTATGAGCAGCTCTTGGTGCCACAAAGGTATCGTCGCCAACTATTGGAACTGGCGCATGAAAACGCGTGGGCAGGGCACCTCCCCATAAAAAAAGACCAAGGCTAGAGTTTGTCTTGAGTTTTATTGGCCGAAATGCTGGAAGGATATCGAAGACTTTGTACGCTCATGCGACTCTTGTCAGAGAGCGGGGAAATCCACCGACAAGTGGAAGGCACACATGAAGCTTCCTCATACCAATTATGAAGTGAAATTAGGAAGGCGGCCGAAGAAAATTTAATACAGTAACTTGGTAAAACCATACGTTCAACGTAAAGCGGTCGTAAATCTGCTGTTGAATGCTTCAGAGGAAGGAGGAGCAGAAATTTTGAGTTCTAGTGATGTAATCGAAATGGGATCGGAGGTAATCTTGAAGCAGTTGAACCTAGAGCCTAGGTGGAGTGAAGTCCCGAAGGAGGACCTGAGAAGGATTGTTTCCGAGTTTGGAGACGTGTTTTCGGACCGTCCCAGAAACACGACGGTGATCGAACACGATATCGAGCTAACTGCTGAGGAGCCAATCCGTAGCAAGTCGTAGCGTTGTTCCCCTGGGCAACGTCGCAAGTATGAACAGCTGTTGGTACCGCATAGATATCGTCGCCTAAATGTGGCCGGTTACTGAGGTGGAGCATGATACTCCAACAGCACAACTATGACGTTCACTACAAAAAAAAGGAAAGCTAAACGCTAATGCAGACGCATTGAGCCGTGCGTTTTAGTTAGAACCTTCTCAACCTTTTGGTTTCTCGCTGGCGATTCGGGGCCAAATTTTGTCCTCATCACGGCCTTAGCTGAGCGCTCTCGTCCAGGATGAGCTCAAGGAGGCAACTTTATGTTCTATTCTATTTCGTTACGTTATTGTACGTGTAAAAATTTGAGTTGTCATTTTAAGAGTCTTATGTTGCAGATGTGCCTCTTGATGTAGAGGGAACGAAATTCCCATAGACACGTAGCTAGGTATATGTTGTACAATACTTTGTCTGGTGTTCTGGCGGGTGACCAAGGACACTTACTTGTGTCGTGTGTTGTCGTTTGTCGAACCGTTCTTGACAAGTTGCCAAACCATCGACAAGTGCTGAGACGAAAGATTGTCAGAAGAGTCGAGTGAAGATGGTCGACAAGTTGTGGTGGCAAGCCAGTAGAGCTGGGATCCGTCCTCAAGAATGGGTTCCCGGAACAGAGTCTGGAGCTGCATTCTCCCCATGGCCCTGGAGGCGAACCTCGAGGGACCTGACGAACGAGCGTGCCTGACATACGAGCCACGTGGAAGCAGCTCGTCTTTCCGGCGCATTGTCTGGCGGCGGGGGTGCTGTTATGTCTGCGAGTCCACTGCGAACGTCCATGCCTCTGAAAAAGGCAATCTGTGTCAAGGCTAGCTCACGAGCCCGCCTGACGCGAACAACTCAACGGCGTCATTACGCGGCGGTGCCTTTCTGCCGCGCACGCACAGTGAGTCACCTCAGCCAGCGAGCCCGTCGAAGCAATCGGCACCTACCTGTCTGGCCAGTCTGACGCATTGCGTGGCGACGTCACTCGTCCTTGGTTGCAGCCGCGTGCAGCGCAGCAGCTCAAGATTCGATGAGAATGACGCGGCCTAGCAGCAACCCCGTTGGAGGAGTCTGACCTCACGACCAGCAGCGCTTCTGGTTGGACATTTGGTTACTCAAAGAATCCACCCGGTGCCTATAAAAAAGCCCTGCGGCGCGTCACGAGCAGTCGATCTATGTGTCAGAGAAGAGAGCTCGGCTCTTCGAGTCTCTAAGCTGTCGGCCCCAATGCCGAATTCGTAACGCCTCTGTATATATGCTGTACATAAACCTTGTTTAACTCACCGTCGTCTCGTCCGCTCGTCTATCATCTATGCGCAGAAACAGTCGCGAGCTTAGAAACCTACGCTACCAAACGGCTGGTGACCTTTCCGGTGGAGTTCGAAGCAGTGGCGCCTTCGGGAGCGTGTTCGCGTCACCGTCGTTCGTAACAGTGCCTAGTACTCTAGAGTCTCAACGCCCCCTGAGGCCCCGCCGTCGTTTCCCGAGCGATCATTACGTGCTTGCGACAGTGTGCATGCGACGGCAACAAGAGTGGGTGGCAGACACATACCCTGGCCATCAGTGCGCTGAAGGTCCAGAAATTGACCCCTCCCGAATTCCAGCTCACTGACAAGGGATCGTGGCATCGGGTCTGAAAAAACCTGTTCTTGAAAACACGATCGACGTCTGAGCATTGCACTTCGTCTGCCGCGATAGGCAGACCTCGGAGGTGAACATAGACAAGTTGACTGCGAGCCAATATGGCATTTTTGGATCTACTCTCTTCATTGGCGCTGAATCAGACAGTGTGGCTCCGTGCTGGCGAGACGCCCCATCTGCCCACGCGTTTTTATCCACCCCCCACTTTCCGGTTAGTTCAGAAAATGGCCGAGCTACCTCCACGTAATTTAGCCAGTAGCTTACGTAGTGTCCAAACGATACCTGAAATTCTATAAGATTTGTCCCCATGGTTGGCGCAGTCATGCCCTTCACTACCGCAAGCTCCTCATCATCAGGCACCCGACAAGGGGAACCTGCAACACGCCCTAAGTAGCTTTCCAAATGACTCTCCACGCAACACTGTTCCCGCTCGAGAAGTTTTTCCCCTTTCCTTTTTGCGCTTCTATGTGGATGCGAGTTCTTTCGGGTTAACTTCTCTTCTTCAAGAACTTCTAGTTGCCGCACCGAAGTCGCATTAGGTTGGCCGCCGAACGTCCCCCTGTGCTTACTAAAATTCTTGCATACTCGGTCACTGTCTTGTTTTCCACCATCGGCCGAGTGATCGGAACTCGGGCAAGTACCTGCAGCACACGCTGCCGCCGGCCGCAGTTCATGCTCAGCATCGCTAAATTCCACGCCTAGCTCGAGCGATATGCCAACTGACCAAATTTTTGGGCAACAAAGGCGCAAATAACTCTTGTTTCCTAGCTTTCGAAGCTCCACCGGCCTCTGTGCCACGCAGAAACGCTCGCTTTGTCGCTCAACATTTCCTTCAGCACCCTCCTCAGCTCTCTGCGGTTTTGCCTCGGCATGCCCCTTTTCGCATAACTCCTCGGGTACACCTGTATTTTTCCTGCCCGCCACTTGCGACCCATCGGGAGACGCACGGCTGCTCTGGGGCTTGTCGTCATCCCCGCAGCTCATGACAACCTGGGTGATCATTTCCTTAATAGTCGCGGTTTCCCCCTGGCTTTCAGGGCTCTCGGCTTCTACCTGTGGCTCTTTGCCTGTGTTCACTGGGTCACTCGTCGGCGTCAGCTGTGTGCCTCTTGTCTTCTCCGCGTATTTCAGTATGCTCTCGGAAGCGCACTTATCTTTAGGAGCTTTCAACGCTTTTTCTGATAGCAGGCAATTCACTAGTGTTGTCAGTCGGTCAGTTAACACGCAAAGCGTGGGAACCGTTCTCTTTAGGTGAGCGCTAACGCCGCTTTCGCTAAACATCGTCAACGGGACCACCGCGAGGTTCGCCTTCACTGTACCAACGAATACAGATATTAGGTTAATTGTGCCCTGCGGCTTCACAATCTCTGGCGAGATCGCTTTCTCTCGCAACTCAGTGATCTCCGCTCCCGTGTCCAAGACCACTCCGATATGCCTATCTTCACAATCAACCGACACGGCGATGAAGTCACTGTGTGCTACTACCGGTTCTTCCATCAAAACGTGCGCCACTAAGATTTCGCTCTCAGCGCCCGGAATCCCTTCAGTCGGCTGTTTTTGGCACTGAAGGCAATTCAATTTTTGGTGCCCCGCACTACCGCAACTGTAGCATGCCCTAGACTTACGTTTTCCTTCGGCGCCTAAGCTTTCTCCGGCCACGCGGCTCTTCGCTGTCTCAATCTGACCTCTAGGTTTGCTCGCGCCTTGAAATTCCGCTGGCTTATGATTCGCGAGACTCGCAGCGCTGTTTACACCTTGCGCTTCCTCAAACGTTTGCAGCAACGCGGATATCTCTGGGGCGCTCATCCAAGTTCTCCCTTCTTGGAGTGTCACATACCACACGGCCACCTCCGACAAATTTTTGTTTAATTGGTTAGCAACCAAGAACTTCATCAGGCCTTCGAATGTTGGCGCCCCCTTTGCCTCAAGGTAAAAGTGGCGGTGGCGCTCTAAACGTGTCGAAAAAGATCTCCACCCTTCGTTCGCACGCTTTTCTGACCCCAAGAATCTTCTTAGATAGTCCCCTGCCAAAAGTTTGAGCTCGTCAAGCATCATTTCCTCGATTACCTGGTAATATTTATGTTCTGTTGGGCTTATTCGCGTGGTCGAAATTGGGATTCTCTCCAATAACAACTGGATAACCAAACGTCGCCAAAACTCCCCTGGTACCTTGTATGCTTCTAGGGCACATTTAACGGACTCAAACCACACTGGTGCTTCAGCCTCGGTTGGAAATTTGGGTAATACTTCTGTGATAACTTTCGAGTAGCGTCTCAGTTCGCTGCACAGATCTCGTCTGCCGAACTCAGGTCCACTCCACCGAGACCTTCCGCATATCATCTGCGACAGTCTCACCATCTCCAAACGCAACTCCTGCAGCCTGCGCTCTGGCATAAAATTTCCGAACCAGTCATCTATATGGCTCTCCCGCGCACTACCCACTTCCGGATTTGCCGCGTCGTCCTCATCTCTGACTCACGACTCACGGCCTGCGCTCACCTGTCCAGGTTTAGGTGGGCAAACCTTGTGTTCATAGGACATTTTAAAACTCAAGAAAGGCTGTGGCCCCCCTGAAATGTAAGAACACCAGAGAACTCACCATTTATGAAGCTGCTGCTCGCCGTCTTCTCGCCTTGCCCGCCTTCAGACGCTCGACATCACCCGACATCGCCAGGGTTGTCGCCGGAACGATTAGTTTAGGATGACAGTTGCTGGACCGCTGATTTCCTAGGGTCACTGGCTGCCGCACCGAATCTTTCTCAGATCGGTGGCTTGCTTTTTTCCTGGACAAGCTATTTTCTTGCCTTTCGTCTTTCATGTTCTCCGAAACACGATGGAGTCCTTGGTACGCAGAGCATTCCTTGTCATCGTTGTCGCGATCTTATCTGACTGCACCAGTAAAACTCAACCTTTCATTCACTCCAACTGTTACCTTGAGCAGAGTTCTCTCAGCTGCGTAGCGGCTGTTGCTATAGAAGGGAGTAGAAGGTTGGTTGCTTGGTGTTCGTCTTGTCGTATATAGCTGCTGCTGCTTGTAAAGAATGGAGACCACTGCATTTAGATACGTTGCAACAACTCGACTTTACGTACAGAAACGTATGTACAAATTTACAAGACTCTTCACCGTTGGAACCATCACATGTTGCCTCGAGAGAGCCGATAGTGCAGAGCGCTCTTTGCTGTGACCAGAACAACCACGAGTGAAAGGGAGCCAGGTCTTAACCCCTCGGTTGGCCCTCCGAGTTCTCCTCAGAGCCAACAAAAACGATTCATTTCGTTTATTGGATAGACTAAACACATTTATTGTCGTCTTCTCCTCTCGCTTTCTTATTCACGCACACAACCTCTCGGTTGGAAAGAGAGAGACGAAAGGATCGGCCTGCAGACTACGTTCCGCGAAATGTGCGAACGCACACAATGGTGGCGCCGTTCGACTGCGGGTCTCCTGTCATTACTGCGAGATGGCTAGGCTGTCTAGCGTGACAGGCGTCCCGACGTCTCCAATCCTGATGGATGGGTGCCGATACACCGGCTGTCCTCACGTCGCCCGGTGGCACTCCGCTGGTCGGGGATCACCGAGCTGCTTGGTAGAAGCGGCAACTGACCACGGCCTTCTTCACAGAACGGTCGTCCTTAGACCGGGATTATCATCTCCCGAGAATTGCCTCTTCGGGAAGCACGCCTTTTTGCGACAAAGAAGACTCCCCCTCCCTGACCTACGAAGCCAGACCTTACGAACACGATAAGACACTCTTGTGCAGATGGAATTTGGTTTTTTAGCTATCGGCTACATAGTTCCTGCTATCGGTTTACATATGCAAATCAGTACACTCTGACACGGCCGCTGCCCCATAGAATATTGTCGCTCGCGCACGAAAATCGACCTAAATAAGTCAACTGCGGACATACTTATCGAGCATTACAGTCGATATAAAGCTTCAGCGCACGTCAATGAGCAGAAAAAACCAGTAACGGCTATTGCACTCGGAAGTAAATCATCTGCCACAGGTTTTCGGTAATTTAGTATATTATCTTTTCCATGTTGTGAATTGTAATTAAAACTTGACGTCTTGGCATTAATGACATGTAAGGCGTGGATGCCAGTAGATACCGTATCATGAAGACAGAAGGTTTATTTGGAAACAAAAAGTTCGTATGCGTTTTAACAATGACCCTTGAATCGGAATGGCGTGTTTACTTCTAAGTAGCTTTTTTTTACAATGTGATTTGCATGGTACATTGTAGCACAGTGGTAGAGTGCCCGCCTCGTGATACATAGGTGGTGAGTTCAAACTCCGCCGTTAAATTTTCCTTTTCTTTTTACCTTACTTATGCAGCATTTGTTTGTGTGATAAACTAACTTTTGGTGACGCTTCAGATGTTGATGCTGTTTTTCGCTTCGATTGTGTTGATAGTGGTGCTTCGGGATCTGAAAACTTATGATCACAAAAACATGCTTTAGTTATAACTGAAATTATCCCATTGCTTGACGCATTAAACTTACAGTTGTGGCGTCTGCGCTAAGATGCGTATGGCAACGAGACAGGCTCATTGCTTGGTGGCCTTGAAGGTAACATGGAAGCGCTAGCTCAGGTAGGACAGTGTGCCAGATCCCATTGACGCTTCATGGGCACGAGAGTTGCATAGATTAGGGAACTCTACTTGAGTAGCACAGAGTTTGCCATCTCTTTTACTCAGCATTCAACGAAAGAGTATGTTCCACAACCAACTCTGTTCTACTCCGTCATGGAGAACTATGGGGAGAGCATAGCAGTCCCTCTGCTCTTGGAGCATCCCTCAAATTTGCGAGTGAAGAGGGTGGTTGAGTCCTTCCAGCAACACAGATTGGTGGGTGTTAATTCTACAATGAAAGTTATGACATTCGGAGAGCAGTGTTTCTACGTCTTCTGAAAGAAGCGAACACATTGTCGAGGAGAAGTTCACCTGATGTGCCGTTATGGAGACTTAAGTTGCTTGGGTGAAAAGATGGTATGTCGTTGGCCTTGGCAGTTGGCAGAGTGGCTGTTTCTGCGTATCGCATCAAGTGGTCAACCACGCTGACTACCTCAAGTTTCCGGAAGCCTTTTGTGGAGGGGTCGCAACAGGCCAACGCTCATGCATTGACCTGTTGCAACCCTTCGCAATGCGCCAGGTCACGGGATTGGCTGGAGCCAATCAGTGCAGTGTTGAGCCGGAGCTTTGCGTTTTTAACACCGGGGAAACGACCGAATGTACTCGCGAACGTAACACATTGTGTAATCTTTGTAAAAAAAACCTGGCAGAAAGTCAGGCGCACGCTTTGAAGACGCCTGCATGCGCACACTGTGGGCCAGCGTGAAAGGCTGAACATGGTTGAGCACGAAGATGGCAACGGATGACCAGTTGCAGCTCCCGGCCATCAGACATGCTGTTCCTGCAACAGCCTCCTGAGTCCCAGACTGATTTTAGTGCAATGGACTTTTGTGAAACTTTCAAAATTAGTTTATCAGGACCTCTAGATATAATAATAACAACTTATTATTCACTGAAAACTTTCGGACGTGTGTGCCGCAATTTACTTTGTATTGGACATTGGGACTCCAAGCGGTCTTTTCTAATGCAGTGGTACTGTTACACGCAAGATGTTTTTTCGTGATAAATAATTTGATCAGGTAAACGTAGGAACATTTTATTTACAAACTGCTTTGTTCACTTTGTGTGAGCTCCTTCATTCACTTGGTGCGAGCATTTTCGAAGCATCTCCTGTCTTTGGTGATGCAAAATAACAAACGACACTTTGCGCAGAAGAACTTCGTCTTCTTTTTGCATTCTTCGAGCCTGCCATGGGCCGCATTCGAAGCATCTGTCAGTCTTGGGCAATGGCCTAGCGTCTTCTTACTTGCTTCGTCTGGAGGCAACGGAGCCCTTTTTGGTGGTGGGTGCCACTCTTCGTTGTAGTCACTCTCCGCTTCATTTTGACTCTGAGCTTGCGCGATTAGTTCCTCACCAACAGACAGACGAAACTCCAGAAATTTCACAATCTCTTTCTGGCGCTTTTGTTGCGCCCGCATGTCTTGCACGTACTGCATCTATGAGTTGCTTAACGCAATGTCAAATAGGTGGAAAATGCTTCTGATGGTCCACTTGTTCACTCGAGCTTTGATTCTGTAATAGCTGATCATACGATCTGCGAGATCAACTCCTCCCATGTTGACATTGTACAACCTTACAACATCTGGCCGGGGCACGTCAATGTGTTTTTTTTTCTTTCCTAGACCACCTACGGCATGTGTCTTCTGGGTGCTGGCCATGGATAGAAGACATCAACGTACTGGGCTCATTGTCATACCAACGTACAACTGCCTGTTTTTTGTCGTTTCTCGCAAACATCTCTGGCGTCCCTCTTCCTTTTTCTTTTAGCTCTTTCTCACTGGATAGTTTTACCCCTTTTGAGATCCGGTTGTTCATAATTGTTCCCGTGCCAGTGATTCCGTTTTCTGCTAGCTTATCCAGCAGTGGCCCTGATGTGAAGTATCTGTCGAAGTAGACCTTCGTTCCGGGAGGGAGCGTCTCAGTGAGCCTCAGCACTGTGGATTCTCCTATTCCAGAGCTGCCTGGATACAATGCTGCCTTTTCCCTTGATAGATCTCAAAATCGAAGATTAATCCACCTGGCGTTGCGAACACAAAGTTTTTAAGCCCCTCTGGGTTCGGCTTGCGTGGTACGAACTGCTTCAGCTGCGTTCGTCCACTGAACGGGATCATTTGTTCGTCGATGCTGACATTCTCTTTCCGAGGAAGCTTGTGACACCCTTCCAGTAGAAATGACACCAGTGGTCTTATGCGCCAAAGCCTGTCTTTCTTTTTTCCTTGCTCACTTACATCAAGTTCGTTAACTAGCTTCAGCCGGCGCCGAAGTTGAAAGTACCGGTTCTTTGTCATGTTATCCGCAACAAGAGGCACCCTTGTCTTTTTCATCCAGTACATGCGAATCTGTGGGTAGCACAGGCAGGACATTATCAGTGAAATCCAAAAAAAAACATTTTGAGTTCTTCTACTGAGGTCTCCAGACTTTTTCCAGTCTCCTGGACATGTGTCGTGTTCATGGCAAAAGCCATCATCTCGAAGACTTCATGTGGCACATACTGATCGAGGTAGTCACTTGGACTCCACGAAACCCGTTGTCGACTGTCATCAGGGGTGGAAGTGAAGTCAGGAATCCAAGACAGAAGCGGCCTGCATAAAGAAAAACAGCGTAAAAGAGCAGAGTTGCTTTTGATCCGTTCACATGGCAATGACCGACCGTCACAATGCACACTCCTGCAGTACATTAGCCCCCCCCCCCTTCCCAAAACGCATACTACTACTATTCCTTACCCATCATGGCGTTTCCATGACTGCCCCTTTGTCGTCCTTGAGGTGCACGGGCGTTCATCATCGCTATTTTTGTCCTCTTCAGAGCTCAGGGTATCAAGTGGAGCCGAAAATGTAATGTCTACCAAAGTGTCGTCTTCACTGTCCGAAAGATCAATGTCCGACGTGGCCGTTCCAGCGATTCGTTCAAGGATTCTTTCGGCCGTCTCATCACTGACGCGTGGCCTATTTCCTAAATGAAAAAGAATTTCATATCATACCGAACCTAGTAGAAATCGCAAGCAAGCACTTTCTGTTCACACTGCAGCGCGCCACGTAATTCGCACAAAGCAACTTGGTTCAGTTGCGACGTCCAATCTTTTGGGCATGTCAAAGCTCACACCGCGTAGGCAAAAAAGAAAGGACGTTAAGAGCTGAAATATTTAGCTGCGTGTGCTCTCTGCAGCATTATCTTTGACGTTCAACCGATGAAATGACATTAAATAAGCTAAAAGTGCGAAAAAAATACTTACGGTTGCGGTTGACACCGCAGAACGCCGCACCACTGAACGCCGCCATTATGAATACTGCTAGCGGCGCTTCGAGACCTCTAATTTCAAAAACACGATACATATAGCAGCACCAGTTGTCCAAGGTATTGGACAACCGTTTTTACGTCGATAGGAGCTTTGGAAAAGCTGTAATCGGTCGGTCTTCCATGTCCAATATTTTGGACAAATTTCCCATTGATGGTACTCAGGAGGATAGGGGAGGTTATCGCTGGCCTCAAAATGACAAGCTTCAGAGCGCAATGCTTCACGAGCTGTCGATAAATTTCATGGGTCGGAAATAAATCACAGAAGATCACTGATCAAGACTTCTTTTCGATGCTCATACGCCACACGGCAGCCTGCTAAGATTTGCAGTTCTCACTTGAAGACCTCAGATGGTCACAACTTCCGCAGCCTTCCACTATGGCGTCTCTTCTTATTATATGGTGGTTTGTTTCACAAAACTCGGATACCATTATAAAATGCGAAGCATTTCTGTGCTTACTGTGCATGTTTCCAGCATCTATCTATCTATCTATCTATCTATCTATCTATCTATCTATCTATCTATCTATCTATATATATATATATATATATATATATATATATATGTATATATATATATATATATATATATATATATATATATATATATATATATGTCTGTCTATCTATCTATCTATCTATCTATCTTTCTGTCTGTCTGTCTGTCTATCTATCTATCTATCTATCTTTCTATTTTTCAGTTTATCTATCCATCTATCTATCTAATAATGGGTCAGTTAGTAAATAAATCAATCAGCCAATCGATCAATTTATCAACCTACATATCTATGTATCTTTCCATATATCTACCTAGTATCTAGCCGCCTACACTTAAGTGCTCACGTGATGACCTCTTTAAGTTGGGCTAAATCAAAGTGAATAGAAAATGCTAAGAAGGTTTGACAAATATGGCTCACTTGTCATGGGCGAATGATGCCCCAATCCTGTGACGTGCGTCGTCAAAACCCTTTCCACCTTACGTGTAGACAGGTATGATAGTATGTGTGACAGGTTAATCGCAGTGTCTATCTACACTAGAACAGCGAGAATAGACATTAGTTTTTTTTTAACACGTGAGCGTTAAAAGACCAGTAAACAGCCCTAAGGTCTAAAAATTTTTAAAAATAGTTATATGTGCAGTTTTTCTTTGCGAACGTGCTGCCACTAAAGGTTTGCGAATACGTGCTATATTAAGGAGGTTACAGGGGTTAGAACATCGGTCTGAGCTGGTTTCAAATTTTCGCGTGGCCTCACCCTCCTCCCTTTCATGGAGGGGAAGGCGTAGCACATCGTCGTGACTCCGCCCACTTCAGCAACGCGACACCACTTCAGCGATTGACGTCATCGGGGAACTTGGTCAGTCGCAACGCACTTCCGCTTGCTGCAAAGCGTGGTTGTTTGTTTACCATTTGGCGCACCAGCCGCGGGTCAACCGTGTAAGCGTCAGGTGCGAAATGTCGGCCACAAATGAGCAGGTCCGTCAGTCGGACGTCGCTGGATGGTCGATTCACTTTAGCCATGCAGCGCGCAAGGCCCCATCGTGAGGCACCCGGTGTCGATACTTCTCCAATATCAATTTGATCGATTTGCAGCCGACGACAGAGCGATGCTTTTTACCCGTGTTGCTCATGTCAAGGGCAAAGTACGTTCGTACGAGCGCACAGGCACTGTAGTTTAGTGAGGAGTGTACACGTGCACGCGACAACTGCGAGGCTGCTTCTTTCAGCGCAGTGCCAAGAAACAAGGGCCAGTTTCGTAGCTGTGGGTGGGAACAGGAACTCAAGTTGACTTACTACTGTTTTTTTTTTCACACCTGATTTAGACCAATGGGCGAGCAGCTTCGGGGAAGTGCATGAAACGTCACGTCGCCGATCACCAAGTTGACGTCATTGCACGTGCAAGGGAATCGTTTTTTGAAATAGAGTCTCGGCGCGGCGCGCAGCACTGTAATATTCCAAAAACGTGATCTCTGCGTGACCTAATCTACAAAGTGCCGAGCTTGGAGGGGGGTGGGGGGTGTAAAAAAGTTGGAGCCTGTTCACTGGCCCTTGAAGCGAAAATTGACAGCTGCTCAATGCAAAAAATAAATGTCAGAGTCCCAACAGGAACGGAACCCGAGAATTCTGCGTGGCGCTCAAATATTCTACCATAGAGCCACTCCAGGCTTCGGGACTACTCTTCAATCACACCCTAATGTTCGTGAACCATGAATTCTGGTGTGCTGGCTATTCACTTTGTAAACATTAGATATATACTACTATGATACGACCATCATGTGGAGTTAGGAGCCATACGATAAGTTGATGGATGTTGCAGTGTCCAGGGCTAACGTCCTCGTGAGCACCAGTACTCCATTTCAATTTACTGCTTCTGGTGTTTGTAATACCCATGTTTCTGCTGGCATCGTTACGCAATTGTAAAGCGTATTGTTACCTGTGGCCTGTGACTACGCCGAAAGAATGGTCATGTATGTAAGGTCTCAATCTACATCAAGCCCAATTTTGGCCTACCTTCTTTACACAAACAAATTCTGCTCGGCCTTATGGCGAACGGACGCGTATCGTATTGTCTTCGCCCATTTTTAGTTGTGCCCCGCTGAATCATGTGCCCCGCTAAATATGCTCAATGGATTCGGGAAGCTGCAAGGACATGACCCATGACCATAATTTTAATTTTCCCCTAGCCTTAAAGAATCGTCTGGTCAAATAAGCTTTCCCAACCACACCACTACGACGTTAAGCCTCGCCTCTTTGAGGTGAGCCCCGCAAGTTTGTCACCTTACTCACTCCTTAGCCGCCACGAAGGAGACAGTGGAAGAAGAGACCGCCAACCAGCAGTCGCTTGTTTAGGGCAAACTGTGCTCGGTGGCATCCGAAATCAAGCACCACGTTTTAGTTCCACCCGTAAACCACTCTTAACGGCCTCGGTTCTAGCACAGTAAAACCACGGCAACCTCAGTGCATCATCACACCCTGCCTCGTCGTTCGCTAGAAACCCATTCATGAAGAGGCCGCCGCTCCAACGCACAACGCGCGCTATGGTACACAATGAATACGTGCTTCGCTGCCACGGAAACTACCCTGGTTGTTTTTCGCCCGCACGTTTGGCTTTTTCTGGAAGAGAAATTATATCATCAGAAAGTCTTGTACAGGCTCTGCATACCACTAGGGACAGCTAAAGTCTTCACAGTGATGACTCTAAAGCAACCAATAACTAAGGCCTAAGTAAAAGTACACGAAGTTCTCTCTTTTCCTTCGGTGATAGAGGCACACCTCATGAGGGGGTCACACCTCATGAGGGGGTGTTTTTTCTATTGATTTTCAATATTACACATCCTTATTCTCCTGATAAAAACTATTAGCTGCATTCATTGCTTGGGACAAACACCTTAAGCCGACCATACGACAGTGTGCCTCCTTACGGCTCGGATGGTGACATCGAGTCCATCCTTCAAGATGATCACGGTTATAGCTACATTATACACGTGTGACAAGCCTCGGCCACCACTATTTTTCTTTGAAGTCAGCAATTTTCAACTTTGACCGCACCATGTCCCCACTGCTACCATAACAATTTGTTTGCGTAACACTTGCATATAGTAAACCCGCACTCCCCCCAAATTTTAGGCCTGTACTCGCAGGAAAATTAGGACAACACAACTCTGAAAGTGTTCACGCACATGTATAGACGAAGCAGACAACCTCAAGGTGCTACATGCTTTTGTGCTGTAGCCGCATTTTATATTCCCCTCTTTACTCGACCCTCTTTAGCACCGGCAGAGATGAAATCGACGCTCTAATCTGCATGGATATCATTGCAGTGCTTAATCTCCCAAAGAACACTTGCACAGGCAGGCTCCTAAAACTGGTAATGCACAACACAGCACAAGCATTCATAGATGCCCATAGACAAATCAGTACCTTCTCCTCGCTCGGTCTGAAACAGGGTGACATGTACTATATTCACTTGCGATCCGTATGCCCGCACATACTACGGAAGTAGTCACGCTACATCGTAATATGCGCGGCGTGCTTGTTTTGAAACCCCTCCAAAGAAACTTTAGGCAAAGATACCACCAATTCCACCGCTTCGAGGGAGCAGTAACTCTCCTGCAACAGGCTGGGTAGCAAGACTAACGGCATCAAGTGATGGAGCTGCCGTTCTTGTGTACAGCAACCGCTCCTTCATCACTTGCTGTACGAAAAACTACCGAAGATTCTCCTCCGCCGACATGAATGCTACGAAGAGAACTCAAGAACTCGCCGCTACCTGAACGTAGCCCTGTAGTCGAAACTTCACGTGCCGATGACGACGACCTGACTACGCAACACAAAAACATTGTAGCAAGCCGACATCCAACGCCGCGACCCAACGACAAAGCAAAACGACGAACAAGTGAACTCGCCGTTCTCATCGATGGACACTACGTCATCGCTATTTTATCCTTGCGTTCCCGCTAGGTACTTTGTTTCCGAACGTACATTCTAATGAAGAAGAAGACGGAAACCCCGTCTTGTGATAGACATACGATGTGCCTCAGTGAAAGGACAAATGAGGAATCACAACTTTCAAGTGCTGTACGTGCCATGCTGTAAGCACTTTATTGTATCTGCGTCTCAAGTTTGCTTTCAATAAACACAAGCCCTTAGATATATTTAGTAAGTCGGGGTGTTGCACACGCTTACTGATTTTTCTTCAACATGCGTGAGCGGACGCATGCTGCGCAATGTAACGCTGCAAATGTTATTACGGCTTAAAGAAAACTGGATTTCATTGTAATATACCGTGCCTTCAGCACTGCTAAAAAAACATCCGCCATCGAAGACAAAGAAAGTGCTTAACAACGAAAACGATAGGAGAAAATATCCTTCTATCGTTTGCGTTGTTAAGCACTTTCTTCGTCTATCATGCAGCGCCAACTGCCCAATGAAGCACTTCGTTTCGCCATCAGCAAACACTCGCCCTTAAAATGATTGCATCCCTGTTATTACGGCAGCATGTAAAAGTTGCCGGAATTGGTCTCTATTCGTCGATAGACAGTTTTAGTTGGCTTTTCGCAAGAACCTTGCACGCGCAGTCTGTTACGGATAATTAGTTTCGTCTGAGCTGACTGACAAAACAACGATGCATAGAGGTAGCTTTTTGTAACAAGTAGTTTGCTGGCAATGCTAGAATGTTTTTATAACTTGTAAGGTCTGGCGTCGTAGGCCAGGGGGGTGTAAGTGTTCTTGTCGCAAAGGGTGAGCTTCCTAAAGAGCTGATTCTCGGGAGACCATAATTCCGGCGTAAAGACGCCTATTCTTGTAAGAAGACTGCCGTCGGTCGCCGCTTTTAACAACCAGCTAGGTGGTGCCCGGACACTGAAGTGCCGGCGGGTAACGTGAGGACATCCGGTGTATCGATACCCATCCATCTGGATTAGAGTCCGGGGGACGGCTGTCACGCTGGACAGCGTAGTCATCTCGCAGTAATGTTATGGGCCAGCAGCTGAAACGGCGCCACCATTGTGTGCGTTCGCGCAGCTCGCGGAACGTCGTGTTGAGGACGGTCCTTTCGTCTCTCTCTCTCCCTCGGACCGAGAGGTCGAGTGCTTGAATAAGAGAGCGAGAGGCGAAAACGGCGACATGTGTTTTAGCCTGTTTAATAAACGAACCAAACCGTTTTGGTTCTGGACGCAGCAAACAGTGTTCTGCTCTATCGGCTCTGCCTAGGCAACATGCGACGATTCCGACGCTGAAAACTTGTAAATTTGTACATAAGTGTGGGTACATACAGTCGAGTTATTGAACGTATCAAAAGGCGCTGGTCTCCATCCCTGAAGAAGCAACAGCAGCCACGACAAGACATGACGGAAAGCATGCAAACAACTTTGCACTCCCTTCTATAGCAACAGCCGCTACGCAGCTGAGAGAGCTCTGCTAAAGGGAACAAAGGGAGTGGGTAGAAGGTATATTTTTACTTAACCAGTACGCTGGACACCAGGATTCAATTGGATGGCATCATGCCAAACATGCAGGACAAAAGGAAAAAATTAAGAGTGAGCTTCTGGCGATAAACTTAAAGCCCAGCCATCAGGATCGAAACAGATACGTTCTGGGTATTCTACCGAGAGCATGGATCACGAGAAGGAAGAGGCGTCGTAGGAAGTTGGCTTCTGGACGCTAAAAACGCTCCTTTATAGGTTTTTTACGTTCATGACGGAATATCCTACTGTTAACAATGAAAATTCCTTGCTTCGCAGCACTGGTCTAGTGGCTATGGTACTCGCCTGCTCACCCGCAGCTCGCGGAACTGAATGCCGGCTTCAGCGGCTGCATTTTCAATTCAGGCGAAAATGCTTGAGACCCGTGGGCTCAGATTTGAGTGCATGATAAAGAAACCTGGTTGAAGTTTTCGGAGTCCTCCACTATACGGCACCTCTCATAATCATACTGTCACAGAGGTGAGAGTATGAACGAAGGAAGTATGTTTACAAAATATACAGGGCAAGTCAGAGGTCGCTTCGTCTAAGATGGCGGGACACTAGCAAGACGCACGGGATCGCATTCGTCATCTTCATGGTCTGTGTGATGGTTCCTCGTTCCCGAACACAATAACCTACTGGCGCTGAAGAAGAGGAGGCTTACATGCGGAGATGTATGGTTTGAGACGGGAGACATGCACTATGTCAGTGACGGGTGCGGAAAACGATGAATGACTGTGCAATGGAGGGATCTCATATGTACGTTTGGTAAGCCGGCGTAAAACGTTGTACGGCTCTGCGGCGTGTTTCTTTTTCATATCCCAAGACATTTATGTAAGATATGCGGCACCGCTGTTAGCTGTAAGTGATTACAAAATCAAACTGCGCTTCAGGTCTTTTTGTTTATTTTTGTGTCTTTTTAAGCAAGGTGGCGACGCCCACAAAGACAGTGCTTTTGCAGGGGTTTTGCGAATCTGTTTGAAGTTGTACGCCGTAGAAATTTCGGATTTTCGCCGACATGTGTTACGCACGGCTGCTCGGATCGTCTTATGATGAAGGAAGTGTTGCTTATCAATAATGCAGGAGGTGCGAGGCATGCCCCTTCAGCGTGCTTTATAACGCGATAATCTGTTTGGCATAACGCAAGAGAATTTCGTTTGCGTTGCCACACTGAAGCTGTTGTCTACATAGATTGAGCCATCCGTACGCCGTAGACATGACGAATGCCGGAATTAACGGGTTTTTACTGAGATAGCGTTTATATGGACACTCCCGGCTCGATTTTACTGCCGGCGTTGATATCGACGTCGGCGTCCACGCGGGCGTCGGTATCGATGTCGTGTACCGTATATGTATACGTATCTATACATTTGAAAACGCAAGAAAGAAAAAAAATCCAGAAAAAAAAACACTCCGGCGCGTGGAATCGGACGTGGGACCTGTGCGTCGTGAAAGTGAGGCGTCCGCCAGTGGGCCACCCCGGAGCACATCCATCACCACCCTAACGGCAAGCTACTTATATATACCGCTTACTGCTGCTCACGCGAATCTCGGGGGTGGGGGGGAATCGAGTTTTCAGCATTGCCAGCAACATGGCGCAATGAGCGCACGTTGCCCTCTAATCTCCTACGCGTACTTTGCCCGGCTTAGGGCAGAGGAGTGACGCTCCCTCTCACGCCCCTCTCTCGCGGCGGCAAGTAGGGGAAGGTCGTGTGCCTTGCAAGGCCTTGGGTTTTACCTGGAACAATTTGGCTGTTGTTACCGGGTGCACAAAGGTCACTGCAACCATTGCAGTCTCCGTTTGCAAAAAGCACGTGCTTTTCAGAGATAGCAAAGTAACAAATGTGATGCTTTTTCGCATGCATCCGTACTTGTGAGTACGTTTTGTTCACCATTTATGCGCGATAAACGCGGGGCATGTTTAGATCTGCTTTCCATTCTGCGCGTGACCTTCCAATTTGTTGCTATTGCGTTATTTGCTTCACCTTTCCTGCAAACTATGACTTTTTTGATAACAAATTTATAACGGGGTTCTGGCAAAGGTATACGCAGATATTTTTACGATAGTGATGGGGTGTATGTGCAGATGGTTTTTTGATAGGCGAATCGGTTCTCAACGTAAATCCGGGAGCGTTTGCATGTCCTTAGGCAATATATTTTTTATGAGATCGTGTGTTTGCCACAACGCTAGAAGATCTAGTTCTTTAGTTTGCCCGCATATGGGTGCATTCTCAATTTCAACATAGGTGAAAAAAAATGGAGAGAACAGGCAAGAGGTAGTTCCTCACTATTTTTTCACCACAACGCGGCTTCATTCCATTGAAATTAAATTTGATGCTATAGAATTGTAAAAAGAAATGTGCTCCGGGAATAGCGTTATTACAAACGTCTGCTTCTGGTAAGTTCACTTCAGTTCTGTTTGCAAAAGGCAGAAAGCACTAACCAGCTAGTTTTTCGTGTGAAATATTGTAATGTTAGTCAGTGTAATGGTGTGTTGAGCATGTTATAAAACACGTTATGCACATGTCAGCGTGCAATGAATGCATCACAGTGAATCAAGCATGCATAACCAAGTAGTAACGTTAATTGACTGACAATCAGGATCCGAGGGTTGAAACAAAAAAAAGAAAGCAGGTACACTTAGCGGTTCTTTTGCTTTGTTAGACATAATATTATTTGGATCTAACAAACATTCATGCCAAAAAAATATAATTACGTGTTCGTTTTCTTTGCCAGACACATTATATTAAGATCTATTAGTCATGGTAATTGGCATGATGGTCTGTTCGATATATTTGATATTGCGTCTCAAAAAAGAAAACAAGCCCTTACATGTACACTTCTTTTCTTCATAGCGAAGGTCTCGTTCAGGTGCAATTGGTGCTTCCCGGTAGCCGATGAGCGATTATTGGTCAGTTTCCGGCTCGTAATAGGTTCATGTACTACGTGAAGCAAAGGAGGCACAAAAAAGTGTTTCACAAGTGCCGTCACGACTACTGGTTGCACATACTGACGCCCCCCCCCCCCCCCCGTTTAATGCACATATACCCCATAAAGCGTACGGAGAGATCACCACTATGGTCACTCAGTTGGTAGAGCATTGGGCGAGTCGTTCGAAGGTTGCCAGTTTGGTTGTTGTCCACGGAAAGTTATCTTTTCGTCCACTTTTCGTTATTCACATTTACAACACGAAACCAAAATAGAGAATGTTGTGAAATGAAGGAAATTTAGGAAAATTAGCAAAATCGTGAAAAAAATGGTTGGTGAATAATTGGCATAGGTAGGTTCATGAAATGATGTGCCTGGAGGATGTACCCACTCTTTGTAAAGTTCTGCGTTGTTGAATGTGACACACGGTGGTGGAAACATGTTTGCTCTAAGACATATCTAAGCGGAAAATTTGCATCTCCCCGAGTATTATCCGAACCTCCAGGAATTACACAAATGAGTAAGGCACATACAATGTGGGCTCTTACTGCAGAAGAAATGACATATGTCATGGTATTTGAGCCCAGGCTCTTTTAAATTATTGCAATGTGCAAAGTTCACCAACGACATTATTTTGCACAATAGAAGAATGCTTCATTTTTCAATAAAATTGCTAACAAACCTTTGTGCGAAAACATCCGGATCCAGTGCGAAATCTCATACCCTCCCTTAAACGTGCTTGTTTTTCCTTTACACTCTTATAACAGAACAGTGCAATATTTATCCCAATGTGTACATCATTACTTGGCCAAGAGCAAAATTTTTCTTAACTAGAAATTACAAACAGTACAAACAACTTTTAGCGAAAATCTAACACCCCCAGGACTCTCTCTAACATGTAGACTTTCTGCTGATTTTCTCATTATTAGATTTCCAATCCAATGGCATAATGTGCCTAGTTGTTATCAGGTTAGCCTATTACAACAATACGTAGAGTGTTAGTACAATATTGTTACCTAAAGGCTAAATACTTCATTAAAGATGTGTTTTATTTACGAAATTACAACGTATCACAAGTTCTGGACGCATACGGAAAGATTAGTGTAGATTCTTTAGTAGGCTCTTGGCATCTTCTATGACAAAATAATTGGCTGCTTTCAAAGTATAGTAACCTTTCTGAAAAAAAGCAAAGTGTAGGAGCCCATATCTTTGATTGATATGTGGGGTTTAACGTCCCAAAACCACCATATGATTTTGAGCACATATCTTTCTGTGAATAATCTTCTGGTGAAACTTTATGGTATTAGGGCAAGGAATTAAAACACACAATTCACTCCAAAATATAACACTGTTTCACATATTGTGGTTTTATATTCCTTCTGCAAGAAAAATATTATTTAAGTTTGGCTTTTGTTATTCTATGGTAAATTGAGACCAGAAGTCTCGATTTAATGTGATGACATTATGTGTTAGATAACATGCACTGACATAATGTGTTAGATAAGTACACTTCTTTCAAAACATGTCACAGTCTAGAAAATTTATTTAAGGTAATGGGTCTGAGGGCTAATTTGTTTATTGGCTAAGATGGCCAGTGGAGTGATAAACAGCACAAAAAAGAGACACATGTGCAAAAACTCACAAATCATTTCAATTTTAGAAGTGCGTGAAGCATTAAGCAGCTTAATTTTTTTAATGAGGACACATGTCTGTCTCCTAGGGACTGTCTTTTCATACTGTATCATTTTTACTGCTCTCCTTGCTAGTTTTTTTTTCTTGGAGGCATGTTTTTTGCTGTTCATTTGCCACAATTGGTATCAGCAGCACCATCGTGTATATATGTTAGGTGCCAGTACTTGAATAAATACGTCCAATATTTCCAGTAACTGTGTCTGCGAATATCACATGTGTCACTTCTGTAAAGTTATGTTTTAGAATTCAGTAGCAAGGTTCAGTTTTGCAACACACATTTTTTTTTCAAATGAGCAGGTTGCATGAGCAACAGCTAGTGCGCTTTACTTGCACTGCATGTCTGATTGAACATGAGAGAGAGCTGCATTAAAATGCACCGTTTCGTGTTTCATATTTCAATAATTTAAACAACCTAAGATATTTTGACGTTAGTTTACTATCAGTATGGTGGGGAGAACTGCGCTTTCGAATTTTGATGAGGGAGAGATATCGAAGGCTGTGAAGTTTTACGGACTGGGGAAGATAATCAGACAAGATAAACAACCATTTCTGAAATACAATTTTGTGTTATTGGTTTTTACCAGCTGAATGAAGACAGCATAAAAAAGAGCCCCTGCTATGCGCATTTCAGTTTCCTGAATTGAGGAGCGGCACTTAAGGAACACCTAGCCTCTAAAAGCGTCGTGAGCACTATGCGTGTTAACAGCGTGCAAGCTTGTAAGGCGGGGAGGGGCAAAAGACCCTAGGGTGAACGTGTGGTGTAGCCAGAAGCAACACCCCGTCACGAAACGGCTAACATTGAAACAAGTTTGCTTAGCCTTAGCCTACGCACGAAACAGAAGACCGCTGCACAAATTTTACAGGCGAGACAGTTCACTTAGTCAAAAAAAAAAGCAGAATGCACCCGTAGTAGTTCAGGTGACCATGTCTGCTTCATTGACTGGCAGCCCAAACGAACGCGTGATAAATAGAAAATCGGAGCGACCCAGCTACGTAGGAACGCAACCAGTTTCAGCGACACTGTTACCTTAAAACCCAGACGTTTCGGCGTGATTTCTACAGCATATAGCTTCATTACGGCATCACAAAAGTACTACTTCTGTGGACGCTGTCATTTTGCTTGAAGATAAGCAAACATAAAAAATACCGGATGCGCTTTTACATCGCGTAACCACCTTCAGCCAGTAGTGGCGCCGCACTTCTTTCATACATTTTTTAGGATAGTATGCGGAAACACGCAGCCCAGAGTACGGAGATAGGAGCCTCGCAGACAGGCCAGTGTGGCTGCATGGTGTCCAGAGGAGGACCAATGAACCTAGAGAGCAGGAAACTACTCTGTGATGGCTATCCTAGCGGGCCTTCTGAGACAGCTGTGGGGCAGACACACTTTCCCGTGCAACCTGGCGTGCCGTTTGAGTACAAGCAGTGGCGTCTTGGGAGTGAGTGCTATGTAACTGTTTGCGTAGTGCACGAGAGGAAAGTCTGGAAGGGTAACACTGGAGGAGGAAAATCAATAAATAGAAGGGGGAGAAGCCAGCGGTGTTTTGGCGTCCCAAATTGTATGCGAAAGTCACATAGGGCAAAGTACTATCCCAATCAAGATAATTTTTGGGAACGTAATTGGAAAGCATACTTGTCAAAGTTCGATTGAGGCACTCGGTAAGACCATTTGTTTGCGGTTGGCAGGCCGTAGTGGGCTGCTGACGGGTCTAACACCAGCGAAGGATGTCGTTTAAGACTTTTGAAAGAAATGGGTGGCCATGATCAGCCAGCATCTGTCGAAGAACGCCACAGTGAAGAATGATGTCATGAATCAAGCAGTCCGCCACATTAGTGGCACAGTTGTCGGTAGCACTCGTGTGATAGCATATCTTGTTGCATGCTCAGTGGCTAAGGTTAACCACTTTTTCCCAGTCGGAGACGTTGGAAACGGTCCAACGAGATAAAAACCGACGTGGTCGATGGGGACGGTGGGAATGTCGGTTGGCCAGAACCAGCTGGTGACAAGAAAGAACGCTTGAAGCGCTGGCAGGACTGACAAGCAGCACCGTGTAGACGTAGAGAACGGTACAGAACCCCACACCTCCATCAAATGTCATGGGAGTAGAAGTATGCATAAAGGAAGTTTATTTACAGAATATACAGGAGAAATCGCAGGCCGCCTGAGCAAGATTGTGGGACATGAACAACACGAACATGGTCACGCTCGTCATCTTCATCGTCTGTCTGATGGTTTCGCTTTCCCAATGTCTTGTAACAATGTGTTGGTTTCGAGACATTAAACCTCACATTAAACAGTAATAAAACCGAGAATTAATTTTTCACAGATCAAAACAAAGAATTTTCGTGCATCGTGAGACGAACAGCCTTCAGGCAGGACCAAAACCAAATCTGTTTCAAACAATATAGAAGAACGAGTATAACCATAAGCTGACATTGATATCCTAGTGTCCAGTAGAGTTGACATGGTTAGACAATGAACACCATTGTACTTACAGTCTCCGCAATTTTCGCATGCTTTTTTGAAAAGATTCCTAGATACAAAACCACAATAAATATTTGTACTACCCTACAAAACTTTTGGATGGAACTGGATGTGGAAGAAATAGGTGTTAGTACACATTGAAGTCATCAACATGTACAAACACTGGCCAACTCTCATTATGTCTATTGAGTGCACTCAAGTATCGCTGCGTTAAAAATCGACATACTTTTAAAAATAACTTGACTTGTAGGAGGTCTCTTATGTAGAACAAATATTATTACAGTGAAAGGCCATGACTGAAACTCGATTCAATAAATGTTGCAGTTAATTTGAAGTTACGTCCAGGTCTGGGCGCAGCCCTGTGTATTTCTGTGCAGAAAATATCTCAAACGATTCCAACTGGGAGCCCCTTGTCTTCGTCGCTGCTCGCAGAAGTCGCTCCAGAGTTATCGCACCAGTTCGCAAAACCGAACAGAACTAAATATACTGGAGGTTTAAAACAATGGTACAACAACATGTTTCAGTAGATGAGATTATGATTCTTGAACTGGAGCCTTTGGGTAAGCAAAGAGCGATGATCATAGAGTCACGATGGAAGAAATAGCGAAAGCAAATTACTCACTAGTTCTTATGCTGATTGTATTAACTCCGTTATTTAAATGAACATGTTTAGAAGCATCAATATTAGTATATGTTTTAACATCAAGGCTTACGGCTCACATACACGTCAGTGCCTGTATTTAGCGTATCAATGACCGGGCGATTCTGTTCACTGTTGAAGCTTCATGTACGTCCTTTGCGAATTCACCTGCTACGAATGTGTAGTAGCACGCTAATGAAGTGAGACGTGGCTTTGGATTCTGCCCATGCATTGTGTTGCAATGTCTATTTATTCTAGTGCGCACCAATTCATTCGAACGATTTCACTGTCTCCTTTCAGTACAAATTGACCATTGCTTACGTTGTGTGCGTGTTATCTTTGGCTGTACTTCGCCCACAAAACAATTTCTCACAAAAATTAAAGAGCCACGTACAATCTTTTCTGTAAAGTGTGTGTTAACATATCCCACAGTTATATTGGCAAAGGTCATTGAACAGAAATAAGAAGAAATATTCCTTATGTTCATCACTTTCCTCAGCCTGTTTCACATGACACGCTTTCATTCTACAACTCCAATTATCCAACCTTATATATACCAGAGCAGTGACCCAGACAATGCCATGCAGGTGATCTCTGCACGACATGTTTGCAAGACGGAACGATCCACTAGTGCGTCGATAATAGACGCCTCAACGCACTCACTGCCGATTTCATTTACCTTTTGCCAAAGATTCTAGATGCATCGCAGGCATTAACCGGAAATAAGTACTCCTCTGGCATAACTTGAGGTCTTGATTTTTCATCACATCGTCATGCATTCAAATGACACAAAGAAGACAGCCCTTGTTACGCCCTCGGGTCTGCACGAATTTCTCACGATGCCTTCTGGCCTTAAATGTGTCCCATTTACTTGTCGGTAAGTCGTGAATACAATCGTTGAGATTAGTGAGAGAGACAATGCCTTTTCCGGCATGAACGACTGCGTAGTCTTTAGCAGGACTTCTGAAGGCCATGTTTCACACCTTGAAAACATGTTTACAATATTTGAAAAAGCAGCTCTAAAGTTCAAGCCTCAGAAGTGTATCTTGCTTTGTTCTGTAATCAGTCACCTCAGGCTCAATGTCAAAAAAGGTTGTGTATCTTCTGAATAACTAAATCTGGCAGCTGAATAGATGCTGTGGCCTCCTGAAAACGTGCAGAAACTACAGTCGTTCATCAAGCTTACCTCGTGGTTTACAAAGTTTATCCCGAAAACAGCCTTATCGCAGCACCCATTTAATCGCTCCTAAAGAAGCCTATACTTAGTCTTGATAAGAAGACCAGCAAATTCTTTATGAGACATTATAGCATGTTCTGTTAGCCACCTGCCCTCAAGCTACTTTCGCAGAACCCAGAATTCGGTATCCAAGTACACACAGATGCCTCTCACCTTGGTTTAGAAGGTCTACTGCTACAAAACGATGAAAAGCGACACTGCTGTCTTCTACTATACTTGAGTAGATATTTCAAACGCGCAGTTGCAAGTTTTTCTTCGGCGATGAAACTGGGAGCTCTTGCTGTGAAATGAAAATTAGGTGAGCTGCGACTATACTCAGCTGGCCAAATATTCAATTTGTCAGCGACCACCATACACTGTGCTTGATTTTGCACTACAAGAGCGGAAACCAACTTCTTTTTTGTTAGTCTCTGATTTTTCAGGAGGTTAGCTTTGATGTCATGTATAAATCAAAAATCTTCCTGCACAGAGGACCAGATTATCTTTATTGGGAGCCCTTCCATTCTTGATTATACAAGCCAAATTCTTGCAACAGCATAACAATCTCTGCGATCCTGTGAGAACATGGGCGTGAAATAGCATCAGGGCGAACTCCGGAGGTGAAATCGCTGTCACGCAAACCGACAAATACCCTCCGCCACTGCCTTACGGCGTACCGTTAAAGCCTGTTTCGGAAACCACCAACAGAACCTCCGCTGCCATTACCATTTCGGTCGACTATTATCCGGTGACAGCGCTTGTCGACACGGGAGTCGATTACTCGGTGACGAGTGCTTCGTTGGCAACCCGTCTACACAAGCTGCGGACCACGCGGAACGGCCCTCAACTAATCGCCGCTGGAGGACACCTCGTATCCCCTATAGGAAGGTGTACCGCCAGGCTTGAACTTTGGGGGTTGGCTTTTGTAGTGTCATTCCTCGCACTGCACAATTGTTCTCGACCGGTCATTTCGGGTATAACTTTTCTGCAAGAGTATGGAGCCATAATTATTCTACGTGATATGATCGTCAGTTTCGCTAACTGTGTTTCTCTAGATTCCGACATTGAGAATAAACATCGTGGCGTCGCCTTACGCGTAGTTGATTATTGCGTCACGTTGCCACCTCGCAATAGAATCTTCGTGCTTGTTGATCAGTGTCCACGGGAGCAGTCAATTACTTGCATCGCCGAAAGTAACCTGACGTTATTGCTTGATCGGGAAGTCGCCATTGCTCGAAGTCTCGTTCAACTCCGAAATGGCCAGACTACGCTTTTCGTTACGAACTTCAGTGGCGAATACAGGCATTTCGCGAAACACACAACGATAGCTTACTTGGATGCATTGGATAATTTGGACGCCTTCCTTTTGATTACGATTTGATTACGACTATCTCGACTGAGAACAGCTGCGATACGGACGTGACTAGTCACCTCAACGTCAATCGCCAGTTAGAAGAACCCAAGAGGGCAAGGCTCCTCGTCTCCTCTCATCCTTTAGTGACTGTTTTGCCACTACGTCGAAAGGGCGGCAGGCCCCTCTAACGAAGCACAGTATTATCACTGAGCCGAATGTCCGACCCGTGCGCCAGCATGCTCACCGCGTGCCGCAGAAGGACGAGGATGCATCTGTCATCAAAACAAATGCTCGACGACGCCAGAATTCAACCATCGACTAGTCCTTGGGCGTCACCAGTTGTGTTGGTTAAAAAGAAAGATGGTTCACTATGACTTTGCTTCGCCTACCGCAAACTGAACAAGACAACAAAAAAGAGTCGTATATCCTCTTCCTGGCATTGATGACTCCTTGGATTGCCTACGACACGCCCGTTACTTCTCTTCCATGGATCTCCGTAGCGGATATTGGCAGGTTGAATTAGATGAACGGGACCGAGAAAAAACAGCATTTATTACACCTGACGGTCTCTACGATTTAAAGTTCTCGCTTTTGGCCTGTGCTCCGCTCCAGCCAAAATGCAACAAATGATGGACACATTTTTATGTGACCTGAAGTGGCACTCTTGTTTAGTGTATTTAGACGACGTAGTCATTTTTTCTACGACTTTGAACGGCACATTGTGCAGCTTGAGGCGGTTCTTCTGGCTATTCGCACTGCCGGCCTCTCTCTGAAACCGAAAAAGTGTTATTTTGGATATGATGAACTCAAATTTCTTGGCCATACTTTCAGCAGCAGTGGTGTTCGCCCCGACCCTGAGAAGGCTACGGCAGTTTCTTTGTTCCCGATACCGAGAACAAAGCATGATGTACGGCGCTTTCTGGGCCTTTGTGCTTATTACCGCCGCTTCGTGCCGAATTTTTCGAAAATCGCCGACCCTCTACGACAACTCGTCAACGACAACGTCGTCTTCGTGTGGGGTCCCAAACAATCCTACGCTTTCCACGACCTTCTACAACGCCTACAAACACCGCCGATCCTTGGTCACTTTGACACCAAAGCAGACACGTCCGCACTGACGCGAGTAACCTAGGCCTCAAGCTACTCTTGTGCGATGTCAAGATGGCGTGGAAGGCGTATTCGCCTACGCTAGCCGCACGTTGTCGTCTCCAGAGAAGAACTACTTGACGACTGAAAAAGAAGGTCTAGCGGTTGTATGGGCCATTACGAAATTCAGGCCCTACTTGTACGGACGCTCTTCCGAATCGTCAGTGACCACTACTCTCTCTGCTGGCTAGTGAATCTGAAAGATCCTTCGGGTCGTCTCGCAAGATGGAGCCTTCGGTTACAGGAATTCAATTTAACGATGGTTCACAAGTCTGGCCAGACACACACCGACGCTGACTGTCTTTCCCACGCACCCGTCGAGATCGCTGCAGAAGACAAAGATGAAGACTTCAGCTGTCTTGCTGTTCCCGCATCATTAAATTTGGCTGAGCAGCAACGCGAACACTCAGAACTGCAACCACTGATCAATTACATTGAGGGACGTCGCCCACAACCACACGTCAGTTTGCGCGTGATTGGTAATCTCTCTATCTACGCCAAGACATCGTCTACAAGCGCAACTTTCATCCTACAAAAACTATTTACTTGATCATCGTTCCTGCTGCGTTCTTCCTGCTGCGTTCCTACTGAACAGCAACTGGGTACCACCCGCAGACTAACGGGTTAACCGAACGCCTTAACAAAACGATTGAAGATATGCTTTCAATGTATGTCGCAAAGGATTAGAAGAATTGGGAAAATATCCTCCCGTATATAACATTTGCCTACAATACTGCTCTGCAGAAAACCACCGGCTTCGGTCCTTTTCGTCTGGTTTACGACCGCGACGTCACCACAATGCTTGACACCAAGCTGCAACCAACTCTGCCGGAAATGATTACCCCGGACGCAGATGTATTCCTCCAGCATGCCGAAGACACCCAGCAGCTTGCTCGGTTTCACATTTTATCGCGGCAAAATCAAGATGCCCGATGGTACAATATCCCCCACAGAGCAGTAATATGCGAACCCGGTGACCTAGTCTGGGTTTCGACTCTTCTACGTCAACGTGGACGCTCGGAAAAGTTGTTATATCGGTACTTCGGACCATTAGGAGTTTTTCATCGCATCCGGAAAGTTAAGTACGAAGTTGTCCCAGCAGACACACCGCACCATTCTCGCAGACCACGTTTCTCGGATGTGGTTCACGTCTCCAGGATGAAGCATGACTATTCGCGTTGACTGCAAGTCAACGACTTTGTGATGTGGCACTTGCCTTCAAGATAATTGTACATTTTTTTATCACTTCTTTTTTCCCATCTCTTTTTTCTGCTCAATGGACACATACAATTTTTACTACCTCTTGCTGTTTTTCGGAGACGCGACATTCATGCGATGATTTTTCTTCTTCGTTTTTCTTTGGGGAGAGGGTAATTCCACGCTATTAGCTGTAGAAGAGGAGAGCGAAGAAGTGAATGGCTGCTGTGGCTTAGTAATCAGTCGTCCACTTCGAGTCCCTGTCTTCGTTTCCTCTAGCGACAAGATCTTCCTTTCCCATTCCATCTCTCTACCATCTCGATCACATCGCCCCGTTTTCCACGCTTCGTGGTCCCACGGTCCCTTTTCGTAAGACCCGACTACGCCCCTGCATGGCACCTCCGTGGCGCCTAACCAATTGCCACTGTTGATGCGAAATATATCCCTGTCAGTCGGTGTGTGTCAGCTTCAACGAGAGTTCCACAGCCCACGTCAGTGGAAAACCCTCTATCCATAAAAGTAAAGCAAGAAAAATGTAGAAACTTCAAGCTTCGAGAGGAAACTGGAGTACCTGTCCGATGACGCGTGTATTATGAGCGACAAAGAGTCTCAACGCTTAGAAAAAGCCCGCCTTCTCTAATGGCTGACGCGTGGATTTAAAAGTGCTGCACCGAAAAGCCCTTGCGCGCCCCGATTGCCTCAGCTTCCGGTGCCCGAAGACCCGAAGTCCAGATCGAGTTCCGATGCTTCCACCCGGTTTCTCCCACACGATTCTCCGCAGCGCCATCTCTTCGTCCCTGAACGCCACTGGTGGTCATCAGGGGAGAAACGCAGTAATGAACCCGGGAGCCGAAGAGACTGACGGAATATCGGGCCTGCAGCCCGTCACAGGCGCTACAGCAGGGTCGCATGTATAGAACAAACAAAAGGTGCTCTGCTGCCACACATGCCATAGAGAAGAGAGAAGAAATGTAGGAAAGGTAGGGAGGTTAACTAGACTATGCGTCCAGTTTCTACCCTGCACATGGGGAGGGGCAGAGAGGAGTAAGAAGAAAAAGAGAGAGAAAGAAAGACACATGTCACATCACACACACAATGCCGAGTTTCACAGGTGGTCCCTCAATGAAGTTGCAGTCAAGTATCTCAGGAGGGCTCGTGTGGCTTTCTGTGCTGATGTGCGTTCATTAAGTAGCCCGTCTTCTAGTTTATTCAAAGCATACTGGAGAGTGGCGATCTTCATCAAATTGGGCACAATGGCACAAGAGATGTTCAATAGACTCTATACAGTTGCAGCTTTCACACATGGATGAATCTGTAATGCCAATGCGATGGCTGAATCATTTAGTAAACGCTACCCCAGTCCAGAGCCGGCACAGCATGGTAGCGTCACGTCGAGAAATCTTGGATGGCAGTTGTTTCGAGAGTAATGACTTAAGGTTCTTAGAGCGATGATTGGAGTCTAGTGGAGAATTCCAGTGCGCAAGCGTGGCATTATGCGCGATATGACGAAGTTCTCTAGCTGCGTCTACTCTTGACATGGGTATTAACAGTTTGGGCGCTCCATCGTGGGCACATCGGGTAGCATCGTCGGCGAGGTGGTTACCAATCATGCCACAATGGCCCGGCAACCATTGTAAAACAATGTCGTGTCCTTGATCAGCGGTGCGATGACAAATTTCATTAATACGATACACCATCTGGTGGTAGTTGCCACGTCGTAGACTTCGCACACAGTGAAGGGCTGCCTTGGAGTCGCAAAATATGGCCCATCTTAGGGGATTCTTGCGTAACAAACTCTACAGCGGCTCGAAAAGCGGCGAGCTCAGATTCCGTAGATGTGACGTGTGATGTTGAATTTGACGGTGATTGATCGAGATGGTATGACAAAGGCACCTGTAGAGCTTCCCGAGGCCGAACCGTCCGTGTAAACACGAATTCGGTTAGCATACTACAAATGCAAGAGGTCCAGTGAGATCTGCTTGAGGGCTGCAGATGACAGACTTGCTTGTTACATATCCCTGGCACTTCAAGGTGCATAGTGGGTCTTTTCATGCACCACTCTGGAGATAGTGGTATGATTGCGGGCGAGAATCTCCCCGAGATGCAATTCTGGTTAGCAGCAACAATTTTGGAAAACGCTGCCTATGGTCTTTCTAGTGGCAAGCTAGCAATGTGGTGGTTAGGCACTCTGGATATGTGACGGATATGTGTCTGAAGTGTGTCGACAGTTATATATGTCGTGATCGGATGGTCTTTAGCAATACCAATTGTTGCTAACGTATTAGCGCACTGAGGTATACCCCCAAGCTTGTGCGGAGGACTTGGCCTTGAATGCTTTGCAGGACCCTGATGTTAGTTTTTCCGGCATTAGGAATCACAGGCGTGCTATGCCACAAATATCCTAAGAGCGCTATGTACAGGTGAAGCATAGATGACACTGATGTGCGCCACGTTTTACCAGCGAGAAATCTCATCACGTGTGTGATGGAGCTGAGCATTTTCTTCAAGTGCGAGATGCGTGCACTCCACGAGAGATCTCTGTCCAGGAATCGGTGACGTCTCGTATGCGAAAGGTTCAGGTTGTCGATGGAAACAGGATAACAGGAAACACATACGCTGATGATTTATGTGTCTGGGCTTCAGCAGTGACACGACCCCAGGTACACGCATGGTTCCAAAAAGCAGCGAGAATAACGTCGACGTACCTTCACCCATGCCATAAATCTGAAGGGCGCGCATGGAGCATTGCCACCGTATTCTGTGCGTAGACAACAAGCCGCCACGCAGTCCTGCTGTTTGCGCGGTGGGTCCGCAAAAACGGTCGACACAATTTTTCCAGAAACTCAATTACGAAACACGCATTCGTTACACCGGGAGTTTTTTTCCCGATGCGTGGGTGAAGGAAATGGACGTGAACATCTCTGAATGCTGGGGCTCAGTCCGCGTTTGCGGTGACGTAACAGTAATTTAGCACCATTAGGTACAGTGGTAAAAAATGAATGTTTTGCCATACATGAGCACTGCCAAATTTATCTACATATTCAATGTACAATTTATATGTTCTGACTAGTTAGTAATCTTCTGCGTATACTTGTTACGCCTACAAAATCACTAAATCGTTTTGCCACTGCAGAAAGTCGGCGAATCTCCGCATTTAGATTTTTCTTTTTTCTTTGGGCCACGACTGATTGAAATAATCCAAGCACAGTTATCTCTTCTGGTGTACTTTACAGTGTATTCGTTTATTAGTTTTCTCTTTATCAGTTTTTCGTTTATTGGGACCTCAAGGGTCTCAAGGGACACTTAAGGAGGGCTGGGCCGAAAAAACATAACAGGTGAAGCGAAAAAAGAAAGCAAATTGGCACAAAGAATAAAAAAATATAGAAAAACAGCAGTAGATCATAATTAAAAATATAAAATATCGCTTTTTACGGTGTTTTTAAATTCATCGAAGTGAGATGACGTGGCGATGTGGGCGAGAAGGTCGTTCCAGTCATATGCTATCTGAGGGAAAAATGACTTCTGGAAGGTCTTTGTTTTTGATCGTACGGGATATACTGCGTAGAGGTGATAACATTTTATGTCCGATGTGCAGGTCTGATGAATGCATCGCCTGGTGGCAATTCATAAAAAACTTATGATACAAGCACAAGCGTAAAATTGTACGGCGAGAGGCAAGATGAGGAAGATTAAGCTGGTGTTTGACTGCTGACACACTTTTGTTATTTGAGTTATGTGAAATAATAATTCTGGAAGCGCGGTTCTGAATGAATTCGAGCATAGTGCAGAGGTTAACTTGATGAGGATCAAAACTGGCATTAGCATACTTCATTTTAGGCCTGATGAGTGTTTTATGAGCTATTGGTTAAGTATAAGCAGGTGACGAAGCAAGGTTGATTAGCTTAGCTAGTGATGCTAATGATGTGTAAAGGCCATGTTAGATCAGATGAGATATGAACACCTTGGTATTTGGCAGTGTTCGTAGCGGCTTAAAGATAAAGGTGTAGAAAGTAAGTGCTAGCGACGTAGTCTATACGACGTTGAGAAGTAATTAGGAAAGATTTGTTAACATTTAGCGACATTAACCAATCCTCACACCATTGCTGTATTGTGTTAATATCTGACCCTAAAACAGAAGATTGTGAGGCATTATTCACAGCGTGATACAGCTCAAAATCATCGGCGAATGGTATACTAGTAGCGGTGATGTTACGCTGCAAGTCATTATTGTAAATTGAAAAGAGGGGGGGACTTAGTACAGTACCTTGTGGAACGCCCGAGTGAATGGAATAACAAACGCTTATTCCTATCAATCATAATCGCAACACATTCTAGTGCTTCCTGACACAAAGCCATATCTCAAGGTAGCAAATGCAGCAATACCTTGACATTGAAAGCATAGTAATGCCAATAACGTATTATGATCACTGCATACTTTCGGTACAGCGCAAAGACGCGAAGTTTAATCGACAGCAGTAGGGTAACTAACAACTTCATTTTCTCCTTCTGCTGGATTGTTCTTAGCATGATCGTATCTGCGACATTCTCTAAGCAGCATAGGACTTTTTTACGGCCGTCTTCAACATTTCTTTGACGTTTTTGTCGGTAGCTTACTTCAGTCATTGAGCACTTCACCCGCTGCATTTCCCAAGACACGAGAACAAAAAGCCACAGAATATTCCGCGAGCGTAATCAAAATTCTTACATCTATCTGATAATCATCATCATCATCATCATCAGCCTGACTACGTCCACTGCAGGACAAAGGCCTCTCCCATGTTCCGCCAGTTAACCCGGTCTTGTGCTTGCTGCTGCCAATTTATACCCGCAAACTTCTTAATCTCATCTGCCCACCTAACCTTCTGTCTCCCCCTAACCCGCTTCCCTTCTCTGGGAATCCAGTCAGTTGCCCTTAATGACCAGCGGTTATCCTGTCTACGCGCTACATGCCCTGCCCATGTCCATTTCTTCATCTTGATTTCAGCTATGATATCCTTAACCCCTGTTTGTTCCCTAATCCACTCTGCTCTCTTCTTGTCTCTTAAGGTTACACCTACCATTTTTCTTTCCATTGCTCGCTGCGTCGTCCTCAATTTAAGCTGAACCCTCTTTGTAAGTCTCCAGGTTTCTGCTCCGTAGCTAAGTACCGGCAAGATACAGCTGTTATATACCTTCCTCTTGAGGGATAGTGGCAATCTACCTGTCATAATTTGAGAGTGCTTGCCGAATGTGCTCCACCCCATTCTTATTCTTCTAGTTACTTCAATCTCGTGGTTCGGCTCTGCGGTTATTACCTGCCCTAAGTAGACATAGTCTTTTACAACTTCAAGTGCACTATTACCTATCTCGAAGCGCTGCTCCTTGCCGAGGTTGTTGTACATTACTTTCGTTTTCTGCAGATTAATTTTAAGACCCACCTTTCTGCTCTCCTTGTCTAACTCCGTAATCATGAGTTGCAATTCGTCCCCCGAGTTACTCAGCAATGCAATGTCATCGGCGAAGCGCAGGTTACTAAGGTATTCTCCATTGACTCTTATCCCTAACTGCTCCCATTCTAGGCTTCTGAAAACCTCGTGTAAGCACGCGGTAAATAGCATTGGGGAAATTGTGTCCCCCTGCCTTACACCCTTCTTGATTGGTATTCTGTTGCTTTCTTTATGAAGCACTATGGTAGCAGTTGATCCCCTGTAGATTTCTTCCAGAATGTTTATATATACTTCATCTACGCCCTGATTCCGCAGTGTTTGCATGACGGCTGATATTTCTACTGAATCAAACGCCTTCTCGTAATCTATGAAGGCTATGTATAGTGGTTGGTTATACTCTGAGCATTTCTCTATTACCTGATTGATAGTATGAATGTGGTCAATTGTTGAGTAGCCTGTTCGAAATCCTGCTTGTTCCTTTGGTTGATTGAATTCTAATGTTTTCTTTACTCTGTTAGCAATTACCTTTGTAAATAGCTTGTATACTACAGAGAGCAAGCTGATCGGCCTGTAATTCTTCAAGTCCTTGTCATCTCCTTTCTTATGTATTAAGATGATGTTAGCGTTCTTCCAAGACTCTGGTACTCTTCCCGTCAGGAGACACCTCGTAAACAGGGTGGCTAGTTTTTTTAAACACAATCTGTCCTCCATCTTTCAGCAAATCTGATGTTACCTGATCCTCACCAGCAGCTTTGCCCCTTTGCATGCTCTCCAAAGCTTTTCTGACTTCTTCTATCATTACTGGTGGGGTGTAATCTGGGTTACTGCTAGTTCTTATAGTATTAAGGTCGTGGTTGTCTCGGCTACTGTACAGATCTCTGTAAAACTCCTCCGCTATTTTAACTATCCTATCCATATTGGTAGTTATTTTGCCTTCTTTGTCCCTTAGTGCATACATCCGACTTTTGCCTATCCCAAGTTTCCTCTTCAATGCTTTGACACTTCCTCCGTTTTTCAGAGCGTGTTCAATTCTCTCCATGTTATACCTTCTTACATCGCATACCTTACGTCTATTAATCAACTTCGAAAGCTCTGCCAGTTCTATTTTGTCTGTTGTACTTGACGCTTTCATGATTTGACGCTTCTTAATTAGGTTCTTCGTTTCTTGGGAAAGCTTGCCAGTGTCCTGTCTAACTACCCGGCCTCCAACTTCCACTGCACACTCCGTAATAATACTCGTCAGATTATCATTCATTGTATCTACGCTAAGGTTGGTTTCCTCACTAAGAGCCGAATACCTGTTCTGCAGCGACACTCTGAATTCCTGTACTTTCCCTCTCAGTGCTAGCTGATTGATTGGCTTCTTGCGTATCAGTTTCTGTCGTTCCTTCTTCAAGTCTAGGCGAATTCGAGACCGTACCATTCTATGGTCACTGCATCGTACCTTGCCAATCACTTCCACATCATTAACGATTCCAGGGTGTGCACTCATTATAAAGTCTGTTTCGTTCTTATTTTCGCCATTAGGGCTCCTCCATGTCCACTTGCGGTTTTCTCGTTTTCGGTAGAAGGTATTCAAAATCCGTAAATTATTGCGTTCTGCGAATTCTACTAGTAGCTCTCCTCTGGCGTTTCTAGTACCGATGCCATAATCTCCTACTGCCTGGTCTCCAGCCTGCTTCTTCCCTACCTTTGCATTAAAGTCGCCCATCACCATAGTATACTGTGTTTTTACCTTACTCATTGCCGATTCCACGTCTTCATAGAAGCTTTCAACTGAAGCGTCATCATGGCTCGATGTAGGCGCGTAAGCCTGTACTACCTTCATTTTGTATCTTTTATTCAGTTTAATTACGATACCTGCCACCCTTTCATTAATGCTATAGTATTCCTCTATGTTGCCCGCTATGTTTCTGTGAATTAGGAACCCCACTCCCAGTTCTCTTCTGTCTGCCAAGCCCCTGTAGCAAAGGACGTGCCCATTCTGTAGCACCGTATAGGCCTCATCTGTCCTCCTAACCTCACTGAGCCCTATTATATCCCATTTAACACCCTCTAGCTCCTCGAATAGTACAGCTAGACTTCCCTCACTAGATAAGGTTCTAGCGTTAAACGTTGCCCAGTTCAGGTTCCAATGGCGGCCTGTCCGGATCCAGAGATTCTTAGCACCCTCTGCTGCGTTGCAGATCTGACCGCCGCCGTGGTCAGTTGCTTCGCAGCTGCTGGGGACTGAGGGCCGTGAGTTATTTGACGTAAGCATGTGGGAGGTAGTGGCCAGATACTGCACCAGGGTGGCCAATCCTTCTCTGGTGAGGGAGTGCGTTCTCGGCGGTGTTTGCCGGTGAGGCCGCACCCCAGGCCTCCTAATGCAGTTCCATCAACACGCGGATTTTTTTTTGTTTTTTTTTAATCCGGTTGGGAACTGCGCGGTACCGGGATTTGAACCACGGACCTCTTGCATGCGAGGCGGATGCTCTAACCACTACGCCATCGCGGCTCCCGATGATATCTGATATCTGATATCCCGATGATATCTGATAATATATACATCCAAAAAGACGTAACGTTCTTGTCCCGAGGCTCTGTAGCATTCAGCTGAGCACCGCGAAGAGCTGACACCGTGACAGCGCGTACAGCGTTACGCGAGTAACTCTACGCGCAACCATTAGCGATGCCAGCAGCCCGAGGGTTGTCGCTGATTCACAAAGACTCCATTTTCATTTCGGTTTCACTTTTAAATATTGCTTGCCCCTGTAGCACCAATAGTACTGCATGCACCTGAACCAACGCGACAGTGGGATAAGGTGTGAAAGTACATATATCGACACGAAGTACGTGTGAAAAATGTATTTTGGAAATCCGCTCTGTACGTTGTGCTTATTGCAGTGCGCGCGTAAATTGAGTGCGTCGGAAAATTGCGCGAAACTAAAAGTAAGAAGATTATTTGGGTATGCGCAAACAAAAACCAGGTGAACACTGATAAGGGCAGTGCCAACACGTGTCAAATATCATCCAGCCCACCCTCTTGTGTTGCGTCAAAGGCAAGCCACCTACATATACTTTTTTATTGCGACAAAGGCTTGCAATTAGGCGTAATATTTTTGTTAAGTATGTGCTGTTAGGCCGTTGTTGTGTATGAAGTGAAGTACTGTCTTGTGGGCTCTGTTTTCATGTATACAGCACTTGTAACTGGCTGTGTCGCAGTAGCGAAGGCCGGCTTGAGCTCAATCGTCTGCAAAAAAAGGCCCCGTATCTGCATGTTACACAGCAAATGTCGTCGAAAGATGGTAGTCTTGCGCCTTGAGAGAAAGAAGAAAACGTTAATGTGAAGTTATGCGCAAGAAAATCGGAAAAGAAAAGCATTGAAAACGCTTGCCTCTTAGTGCGAGCGTTGCACGGTCAGCACAGCGTTATAAACGTTACGGTCCTTAGAATTGCTCATGTATGCCTTGTCTAGTAAAAGATTTAGATACAAAATATTGACTTGTTGTATGGTCTCTCATATATGCGCAATAACTATTTCTAATGGACAATCGCACAAGTACGAACGCTGAACCTTGGGCAATATTTATTTATTGATTTAATACTGTAAGCCTTTCTCAGGCTCATACAGCGTGGGCAGGCAAATATACAAAGTCGCGTAAAAACCAGGCAATATTGCCACGTTCCATTTCTCAAGTTTTGTTATCGCCCCAAAACACCACACAATTCTCAGCCCAAACCGCGCCTGCAGTTTTCGAAAAGCTTCTGGACTTTAGTAGATCATTTTGATAAGGTCATGCCCACTCTGCGAACTGTACAGATTATTCTGGAACCTACGCCACCGCCAGCGATAACGCTAGAACATTCGATGGCAAGAGTATAAATGCCGACGCACTTCGCCGCTTGTCAGGAGTTGATCGACGGCCGACGCTCCGTTCACTGCTATCTGTGCAAGACTGCTTCTGTAATCAGGCTTTCCGTTTACCGGGCACAGGTTCGCCTAAAGAAGCAGTTACATTCCAACACAAAGTATCCTGTCTTCGGCCACGTTACGACCCTGTGACATCTGGTTGAGGTGCTGCTTCGTTCATGTTCCGGACGCCTCCGTCAAGCCGTAAACCCAGCCCACGTCACGGAGAAGACACCGACGCCAACGAAGAGCACCGAACAAGCCGCCGACAGCAAGGGCTCCCACTGGAGTACGGGCCTCTACAAGACAAGGCGCGGAAGACCAAGGCCATGACCTCGACTGCAGTGACAATGAAAACCGCAGCCTCCCAGCCCGCGATCGTCATTCATCAACCCAGGGAACCACCAACGTTCCGTGGGTCATCGTTTGAAGACCCGGAAACCTTGCTAGAAACATACGACCGTTTGGCCGCCCTCAACCACTGGGACAGCGAAGAAAAGCTACGTCGTGTGTACTTCTACCTGGAAGACACCGCAAGGACCTGGCTAGAGAATCGGGAGTCCAAGCTCCGACCGTGGGATGTCTTCTGCGGCGCATTCCTGCAAACGTTCGCGAGCATCGCTCGCAAAGAGAGGGCCGCTGCTCTACTGGAGACCTGGGTTCAGCTACCAAATAAAAAGGTTGCCATTTGGACAGAAGAGCTAGATCACCCGCGTATTCCGTCACGCTGACCCAGACATGCCTGAGGAGAAGACAGTTCGTTTCCTAATGCGAAAGGTCAAACAGGAGCTCTTCGGGGGACTAGTGAGTAATCCACCGAACACCGTCCAAGATTTTGTATCTGAGGTGACCACTATCAAAAAAAACCCTGAGCATGCGCACCAAACAGTATAATGGTCGCCTGACTCCAGAAGGCGCTGCTGCTCAAGCCAGTGACTCCGAAGACCTGCGTGAAACGATCCGAGCGATCGTGCGGGAAGAGCTGCGCAAGCTGTTGCCTTCGGCGCAGCCTCAAGTGAATTCAATCGCCGACATTGTGCGAGAATAAGTTCGGCAAGCGCTTCGAATTTCCCAAACACTGCTGCCCAAGCCAGAAACTATGAGCTACGCCACCGCAGTGTGCTACGATGCTCCTCCCCGTCCACGCCAACACGCCACTCTGTCGCACTTCCGTCCCCAGACGCCACCGCCGCCACCACCCCCACCGACGTCCTACCGTTCGCCAGCGGTCCAGCGCATTGCGCCGAGGAAAACGGACGTTTGGCATGCACCTGACAACCGGCCGCTATGCTACCACTGCGGTGAGGCCGGCCACACATACCGCCATTGCCAGTTCCGACAGATGGGACTGCGTGGCTTCGCCGTCAATGCACCGCGTCCGCAGCCAGGAGAACGGCCACGTGACATCGCCGACTACCTGACAGAAACTCAATGGACACCACGAAGTCCTTCCTGCTTGCCGTCGCCCAGCCGCCGCATGTCACCGCACCCCCGGCAGTACTCTGGCCCAACGCGGGGCCGGTTTTCTAGCCCGTATCCGGGAAATTAGGTGCAGCAACCAACGGAGGTGCGGTTACTGTGCGACGAACTAGCGAATATTCTCCGAGGACAACGACGCCGTGACGGAGCTTTCCGAACACAACGCCAACCAGGCAAAGCCCTGACGGCGAAAGCTCACTTACCGAAGGTGGCCTGACGACGCAACATAAAAGCATCGGAACAAGCCGATGCAGCCGTGACCCGACGCCACGCCTTAACTGTAATGCGAGATGGCGACCTAGCGACCTCTACGTTCTTATTGACGGCCACAGTGTGACCGCTCTCGTCGATACTGGAGCCGACTGTTCCGTCATCAGCGGGGCGTTCGGCGCGAAGTTAAAGAAAGTTAGGACAGCTTGGGAAGGCCCCGAGTTCCGCACAGCCGGAAGTCATCTCGTAACGCCTGTAAAAATCATCACAGCGAGAGCCACCATTAACGGCCGTATTTATCCTACAGACTTCGTAGTCCTTCAGCGTTGCTCGAGAGATGTCATTCTTGGTATGAACTTCTTGTGCTTGCATGGTGCTGTCATCAACCTAAGAACAAAGTCGATAACGTTATTCACAGGAGAAGCACTACGGCCACGCACGCCGTCAAAAAACCATGCCTTGAATGGGCGGGAAGAACAAGTCACCATTGCGCCTCGCTCCAGCGTCATTATTTCAGTCGGTGCGCCTAAATCACCTGACTTGGAAGGCGTTGTTGAAGGCAGTCAGCATCTGTTGGTCACCCGAAATATTTGCGTCGCAAGAGGAATTGCAGAGCTGCGAGGAGGCAAACAGCGGTTGTGCTCACGAATTTCGGCAATGAGTACAAAGATGTGAACAAATGAACAACAGTCGCATACATCGAAGATATTGTGGACGCCACCAGTACTTTCGCCCTCGCCGATTCTACGGAACCTGCTCAGAGGAACCAAGCCCCTCCCACAGCTTTCGACGTCAATCTCAGACTTGCGAATCATAAGCAAGAACAGCTCAAGGCCCTGCTTGTGCATTACAAAGATTACTTTTAATCGTCATCAAAAGTTCGGCAGGCTACAATTACGAAACATCGCATCATAACCGAAGAAAATGCCAGACCACTCCGTCAGAGTCCGCACAGGATTTCGACGCGAGAACGTGAGGGCATGAAGAGACAATTGACGAAATGCAGCGGTATGACATCATCCAACCGTCCAAGTGTCCATGGGCGTCTCCCTTTGTGTTAGTGAAGAAAAAGAATGGGACCCTACGTTTCTGCGTCGATTATCGCCGCCTAAAAAATCACAAGAAAGGACGTTTATTCTCTCCCACCAATAGACGACGCGCTTGATTGGCTCCATAATGCCAAGTACTTTTCGTCAATGGACATCAAGACTCACTACTGACAAATTGAAGTCGACGGAAGAGACAGACAAAAGGCGGCGTTTATAACACCGGACGGCCTCTTCGAGTTTAGGGTGATGCCCTTCGGCCTTTGCTCAGCGCCTGCAACGTTTCAACGCGTTATGAATATAGTACTGGCAGTATTGAAGTGGCAGACTTGCCTTGTGTACTTGGATGACGTCGTCTTGATTTCCTCGAGATTCGACGAGCATCTTCGGCACCTTGAAGCTGTACTTCAAGCCATCAAGACGTCCGGACTCACACTGAAGCCAGAATAGTGCAGATTTGCTTACGAGGAGCTCTCGTTTCATGGGAACGTGATTAGCAAGTCTGGAGTTAGTCCCGATTCACGGAAAACAGCCGCCATCGCCGACTTCCCGTCGCCCACTGACAAGAAGGGGGTGCGCCGATTTCTGGGCCTGTGCGCCTATTATAGGCGGTTCGTGAAAAACTTCGGCCGCATCACCGATCCACTCACTAATCTTAACAAGGCCGTCGTGGAGTTCAAGTGGGAAACGCCGCAGGAACACGGTTTCCAAGAGCTTAAACATCGCCTCCAGACGCCTCCGTTACTTGCTCATTTTGACAAGTTCGCCAACCCAGAAATACATACTGACGCAAGCAGCGTAGGTCTTGGCGCCGTTCTTGTGAAGAGGGCTGACGGACTTGAAAGGGTTATTAGTTACGCCAGCCGATCGCTATCCAAAGCAGAAGCAAATTATTCCACAACAGAAAATGAGTGCCTCGCCATCATCTGGGCTACGTCAAAATTTCACCCCTACCTCTACGTCAGGCCCTTCAAAGTTGTGAGCGGCCACCATGCCTCGAGTTGGCTAGCCACCTTGAAGGACCCTTCAGGTCGCCTCGCACAATAGAGCCTGAGACTTCAAGAATATGATATTTTCGTCGTTTACATGTCCGGCAAGAAACACTCCGACGCCGACTGTCTCTCTTGTGCGCCTGTTGACCAACCACCGCCCGATGAGCCGGATGACGACTAATTCTTGGGAACGATAACTACCGACGACTTCGCTGAACGACAGTGGGCCTACCCGGAACTTAAGGCCCTAATAGAATACCCCGAAGGCAGGACCGCCAAAGTTCTTCCTGTGAATTAGTCTTCTGCAAAAGAAAAACTTTCCACCGCTTCGAGCCAAGTACCTCCTTGTGGTACCTTCAGATCTGCGACCAGAACTCCTGCAAGTCCTGCACGACGATCCGACGGCAGGGCACCTCGGCGTTTCTCGCACAATCGCGAGGATACAAGAAGGGTGCTACTAGCCACGTCTTACCACCGACGTCACTCGTTATGTGAGGACATGCCGGGACTGTCAGCGACGCAAGACACCACCGACAAGGTCAGCGGGACTTTTGCAGCATATTGAACCGTCTCACCGACCATTCCAGCAGATTGGTATGGACCTACTGGAGCCGTTCCCGACGTCGGCTTTCGAAAACAAGTGGATCGTGGTAGCTATCGACTACCTCACCCGTTACGCCGAGACAAAAGCCCTGCCCAAAGGCAGTGCATCCAAAGTAGCTAAGTTCTTTGTCGAAAATATCGTCCTACGTCACGGCGCCTCAGAGGTCCTTATCATCGACAGAGGAGTGGCATTTACTGCTGACCTAACTCAAGCGATCTTCGCATACAGCCAGAAAAATCACTGCCTGACAACAGCGTACTACCCACAGAACAATGGCCTCACCGAGCGGCTAAAGAAGACGATCGCCGACATTCTGGCAATGTACGTCGATGTCGAAGACAAGACGTGGGACGCCAATTTTCCGTACGTGACCTTCGCATACAACACGGTGATGCAGAAGACGACGCAGATATCTTCATACAAATTGGTCTACGAAAGGAGCCCGGCAACGACGCTCGATGCCATATTACCCAACGTCACCGACAAAGAAAACCGCGATGAGAGTGAGTACCTTTAACGCGCCGAAGAAGCCCGACAACTCGCGCGTCTCCATATCAAGAATCAACAGACTACCGACCACCGCCTTTAGAATCTTCGATGAGGCTTCGTGGAATACCAGCCCGGTGAACGTGTTTGGGTGTGGATGCCGATACGCCGACGTGGACTAAGTGAAAAGCTTATGCGACGGTATTTCGGACCGTACAGTGTGGTTCGACGTCTCGGCCCACTTGATTACAAGGTTGTCCTCGATGGCATCACGAACTCTTAACGACGCCGATCGCAACCTGAAGTCGTCCATGTCGCGCGCCTCAAGCCATTTCATGCGCGTTTTTTTTGTATTATTATTGTATCGTATTCTATTCATTGTACTTTCTTGCATTATGGTTGAGCCTTCATCTTTAGTTGAAGCATCGGGACAATGACTTTTTCAGAGGGGGGCAATGCCACGTTCCATTTCTCAAGTTTTGTTATCGCCCCAAAACACTACACAATTCTCAGCGCAAACCGGGCCTGTAGTTTTCGAGAAGCTTCCGGACTTTAATTAATCATTTCTCTAAGATCACGTCCACTATGCGACCTGCACAGAATATTCTGGAACTTACGCCACGCCTGCGATAACGCTAGAACATTCGATGGCAAGAATCTAAATGCCGACGCACTTCGCCGCTTGTCAGGAGTTGATCGACGGCCGACGCTCCGTTCACTGCTATCTGTGCAAGACTGCTACTGTAATCGGACTTTCTCTTTACCAGGCACAGGTTCACCCAAATAAACAGTTAAATCCCCACACAAAGTATCCTGTCTTCGGCCACGTCACGACCCCGTGACAATATCGCACATAACAAAAGAGAACAGAATCACAAGATGCTGGTGAAAAGAAAACTTGAACGATGAAACCAATCCGACAAAATCATGGCCAGGTCACAAAACATCATCGAGGTATCAGCAGGTGGTACAGTGATCAGTGTTTGGAAGCGCTCACAAACATCAGAAAACAAAAGTTGCTTTTACTCTTCATAAAATAGGCTTTCTACCTTCCGAACAAATGCATCTGCAGAGGAAAAATCAACGTTTTCACGTGGCAGTTTGTTCCACTCTTCCACTGCTGATGTGAAGAATGAATATTTAGAAGTGTCACAGCGTGACATGAATGGTCTGATGCCCTTATTATGGTTTGTATGAAGGAAGTGATGGTTAGGTGGCTTTATATAGTTGTTTTTATCTATGTTTAAACCGTTGTGATACAAAAGAAAAAGAAACTTTAAGGAAGAGACACGGTGAAGGGCTGCAAGGGTTGGTTAGCACGCCAGCCTGCGCAGCTCAGTGACACTGTCGTGCCTCGAATATTTAGAAAGGATAAAGCGAAGGGTCTTGCGTTGGACAGTTTCTAATTTGTTGTGAAGATAGTTTTAGTGGGGGTTCCAAACAATGCTGGCGCACTCAAAGATCGGCCTTATGAATGATATTTATGCTATCAGTTTTACATTAGAAGGCGCCAATGAGAGTTTTAGACGCAGGAACCCTAGCTGGCGATAGGCTTTTGTGTATGGGCTGCTTATATGTGCTTCCCACTTGAGTTGTAAACGTGACGCCCAGGTATTAAACAGCGTCGTTTTTTGCAATGTTTGTACCGACCAAATTGTAACTAAAATGCCGGATCGTTTTTCAGCGAGTTACGCTAAGGCATGCTGTTTTCAACGCGTTAATTTTCATTCCCCACTCAAGGCACCAACATGCAATATTAGCAAGGGTGGTGTCAAGTCTAAGCTGCTCATCAGCTGCGCGGATAGTGGTGTAGATCACGCAGTCGTCAGCGAATATTCTCATTTTAGGGTTAGGCACAAGGCACATATAAATATAAATAACATATATTAGGAACAAGAAGGGTCCTAAAAAGGAACCTGGTGGTACTCCGTAAAAAAACTTCCAATAAATCAGAGGCTGTGTTCTTTACGGTTACATACTGGCTTCGATTTGATAGATACATTTTTATCTATGCTATTATGTTACTGGTAATACCAACAGACACAAGTTTGTCAATCAATTTTCTGTGAGGCAGCCTTTCAAAAGCTATGGCAAGGTCTTTAAATATGGCGTTGGGTTGCAATTGTGAGTTAATTGTAGTTACGAAGTCATGCGTTATTTCCAAGAGTTTAGTAACAGTAGACAGGTTTTTACGGAATCCGTGTTGATTTGGATGTAATAAGTTGTTATCTTCTACATAAGTAATTATTGCCTTGTTGATTACATGTTCCAATAATTTACAGCAGCAGCTAGTTAGTGAGATAGGCCTGACTGATTATATGGACAGCTTACTCCCGGCTTTATGAATTGGAATTGCTTTTGCACACAACCAGTCTTCAGAAAAAGAAGCTGTTAGCAGGGATGCTTTAAAAATTGCTTCAAGAAAGGAACATAGCTGCTCTGCGCAGCGTCAAAGGAATACATATGAAATATTGTCAGGACACACTGATTTCTTAACATCGATCGGCAACAGCAGGTTCAAGATACCTTCCGTAGTGACAACGACCTCGGGCATTGAAAAAGGATGCACCGGAGCAACAGGGCTGCTTTGTGCGTATTCGCGTGTAAATACCGACTGAAAATACCTATTGAAAGCATTCGAAACTGCCTGCGCGTCATCAACAATGACACCCTCAATTTCTGCTTCAATTGTTGGGTTTTCAGGCCGTGCCGAGAAACACCAAAATTTTGTGGCTGATACGTCATGAAGTGAGATAACGTATGTGGAAAAAACGTTCGTCTTTCATTTCTAATTTCTGCCATAAGCTAAGATGCAAGTTCCTTCAAATTTACTGGATTCTTCTTGGCTTGCACATTCTCTGTACACTTTTTTAGGTGAATAATACGGCGATTGATCTAGGGTGTTTTTCTTTTTGTGCGTTTCAGTTTCCTTGGGATAAAATTTTGTTCACAGTACGTAATAATTTTTCTTCTGTTTAATCCACATACCATTACCACCCTCACATTCCTCAAGGGAAAAATTCTCTAGTGTTGTGTCGCGGTAATCAATAACACAAACATCAAACATCTGGTGTAGTCTTTCACGGTTATCTGTGAATTTGTGCCACCGGGTTTGGGATTTAAGCATTTGAGGTTAAAATTTATGAGTAACATTTTGTGGTCAGATATTCCATCTTGTACAGTGGCTTTACCGGATAGCTTATCGGAAAGAAAAGCTGGGTCTAGTATGGAGCGAGTGTTTCCTTGAACTCGGGTTAGTTCCTGGACTAACTGGTACAATGAAAAATTGAACGGTAAATTGCATAATAGCTCGCTGTTGGTGTTATTTCCAGTACTTGTTAAGTTTTCCTAGTCAATAGTGAGATCGAAATCTCCCGTAAGTATTAATTTAATACGGGGGGTAACCTTATCAACCAAGTAATCATGTACTTGTAAAAGGTAATCATCAGACGCATTTGGCTTTCTGTAGATACCACCGATCATTACTGGAGCATCGCGAGCAAATATTGTGCACCAAGCGCTTTCGTGATTCGTGATACCCTTTTTTTACGATATTGCAGGCCACGTTGTATTGCAATGGCGACCCCACCGCCACGACCGTCACGATCTGACTGAAGTAGGCAGTATGACGAAGGAAGAATTTCAAAATAAAAAATGTCTAGGTGCAGCCACGTTTAAGTTATCACGGCAATATCAGGAGTGTACGAAAGTAACAATTCTTCTAGCTTGTCAGTTTCGTTAGCAATGCTACGGGCATTCAAACATACCAAGAGAAATGTTGAGGCGGCGTGTGGGTGTCACGCGTTGCTCTTCGCGCAACCATCGTGAAGTGCCCTTCTAAGGGAAATTCTTGCAATTTTTGCTTCATCCCATACGTACGAGTCACCATCTATCTTCAGTTTATCGAATACAAGAGTAACCTTGGCACCGTTGTCCTGATCTTCCTTTGCTAATTGCCACAGTTTTTGGCGCAGGTCCCGAACTCGTTCGGAAAAGTCTTTGGATATTGATATTGCTGTTCCCTTATGTTGGCCACAATTACGAAATACTAACATTTTTTCAGAATAATTGTAGAGCTTAAGAATTACTGGCTGCTCACGATTTTGTGTTTTCCTGCCGATTCTGTGCATGTTCCTCAGATGTATCATTCACCTTGAGGATGTCATTAAAAATGCCCTTAACGATCCGCTGTTGTAACGATCCGCATTTTGTTCATTATCACCCTCTTCCACGCCGTAGAATAGTTTGTTATTCCGGCGGCTCCTGCTTTCCAAATCTTCTACCTTAACCGATAGCTCTCGCAACAGTTCATTTGTTTCTACGCTCATCACCTCATGGTCGGCGAGCTTATCCTCCCATTGCTGCAGGCGAGCTAGCTCTTTTTCTATGGCGGTTATTCTTTCATCTAGGTTGCCTACCGTAGTTTCTACATGTTTTAAGTTTTAAAAAAGAGCAGTGAGCGTTTTATAGGTCTTTAGTTGTTTCTTTAGAATTTTTTGAGGAGCTGGCTGTTTAAGGTCGTTTCAGAACTAGACTCTGAGTCTGAGCGGGGTCGAGGGTTTAACTGCACATCACCTGATGTTAACAGCAGTCGCCTAATAACGACCAAAAAATCCCAGAATGAAGAAAGCAGACTTTGTGGGCCCGGCAGCACTACTAAAGTGAGCGAATTGTCTCTAATAGAGCAGACAGAATGTTTGTCACCCACCTGGACGAAAAAGTAGAAATTCATGAGCAACCGCCCGAACACGGCAATATTGGCGGGCTCTGCGGATGGCGTCGGCTATTTGGATATTGGCCGGTCACTCCGGTGCCTTTTAGGGTGCACGTAAGAGTGGAAAAACAGACAAAAGTACAAACAGACGACAAAGTTTTTGCGTCGAAGGTCCCCAAGAAAGACTATCGTCTTTAATAAAGGCTCTGCGTTGGTTCTGAGCCCGGCTTGGTCACTCTGGGTTAGTTACTACAGTAATGACGAGGATGGGATTCGCAGTTTATGAGCGTTGAATGTAACTACCCACCACGACGAAATGTCTACGGGCATGACCACGACTACGAGTCTCGACACCCCAAGTTTCGAGGAAAATTAAGATAAGTGAAAGATTTATTTGATTCACCTAGAGGCATTCCTTGAAGCAAATGATATTAACAAAGCACGAAAGAAAAGAGCATTTTTCATTTCGAGGCTATTGATTGATATGTGGGGTTTAACGTCCCAAAACCACCATACGATTATGAGAGACGCCATAGTGGAAGGCTCCGGAAATTTCGACAACCTGGGGTTCATTAACGTGCACCCACATCTGAGCACACGGGCCTTCAACATTCCGCTTCCATCGGGAATGCAGCCGCCGCAGCCGGGATTCGATTCCGCGACCTGCGGGTCAGCAGCCGAGTACCTTAGTCACTAGACCACCACGGTGGGGCCATTTCGAGGCTATCAGCGAAGGAGGTAGGCATAATAGCGGGACACTGCGCTCCCCGTAATGTGAATGAGCTGAGTTACGAAGAAGCACTCACTTTCCTAAATGCCAACTTTGCGCCGAAGTGTAACGAAGTTGTCGCAAGTTACAAGTTCTTCACTGGGGACGAAACTGCCACTGAATTTGTCCGAGACTATGCCATTAAACTACGCAAGCTGGCAGACAAGAAAAATTTCGGCACCGGCCTCGACCATATGCTTCGTGACCGTATCGTTTGTGGCATTCGAAATCACGCTGTGCAGCAGACGCTGCTCGAAAGACGTGAGCCCACGATCGCTGAAGCGACAAAGATTGCTACGGCTTTTAAAACCACTGCGCAGGTAGTTAGCGCCATGACGAAACAGGGTGTGGCAGCGGTGTGCAGTTTATGTAAAAAAATGGGCAGATTCCACGTACATGGGGAATCGATGATATGCGAAGCTCGAATGATAAATGCTAATATGTCACTTTAAAATCAGCACAACGTTACGAGTGGAGGTTAATGATGCCTTACATGACTTATGTGTCATGATTATCATGTTTGGATGTGCCGTTTACCTTCGTCATCTATTCAAGTCACGTGATACCAAATTTAGAATGTGTATTTAGTTCAGTAGATATTTCGTGCCGACTACAACCGGCGCGAAATGCGACATGCTGCATTTTGCACCGATGCATTACCCAGACAACACTGCGTTACCTCTTGTCGTGACGGAGAGACGCCCGACGTGCTGAAACGAGCATGCGTCAAAGCAACGCAGCGTGGCGCGCGCTTGCGAGCATATCACGGGACTGTTGCCTGTCATGGAACACCGGCGTGACGCGCCGTATTGAACAACGGTGAGCACGCGCACAGCGTCACGTCGAAATCTATTGGCACCTCGACTGTGGCATGTAGTCATGTTCTCAAATGACACGCATCTCATGAGTATCATGTTTGCACCAGTACCATACCTTCGTCACCTATTGGCCTCGAGCGCATCAGCGGCCGCGAGCGCATCACGAGCGTGGCAAGTACTCATGTTGTTACATGACACGCATGTAATGATTTTCATGTTAGGGTCTGTTGCTTGTGTTTGCCATGCAATCATGCCTTACCATACCATTTTTACAACATGCCATGTGAATGAAACTGCCGCAAGAGCTGCATAGCCAGGTAAATCATGCCCCGCAGGGGCGCCTGCGCAAGTGGGCTTTTGGTGTGTAGCGACACCACGGACCCGAGCTAACGGGGGAGTTTCTACTCCCTCCCACGCCTAGCCGTGCGTGGCTTTGCCGTGTCCGGGGAAAAGGGGATCCTGGGGGTTGAGCCGACGCTGGGTGATTGGACCTTTAAGGCCCCCCGGACGAGGTAACACACCCCTTTGGCCCCGGCTTCACGTAGACGGCACCCCCGGATTGACCCGCCCGGGGGGAATCGGCAGTTGCCTTTTCCTGTCTCCACCTCACATCTTCGTCTTTCCTCTCACTTTAAATCTTTCCTGTCCTCTACTCACTTCCATTGACTTCCGTGTTTCCTGGCGGCAAGGGTTAACCCTGTGTGGTTATCCTACCTCGGATACACCATATTCGGTTATAGTGGTGGCGTACAGCTGGCGTCTGCGGGGCCTGTACTTACAGACCCTCTAGCGTCCCCTTGTAGGACTCCATGGTGGGTGGCTGGCACCGCTGCCGAAAGTAAGCATTTACTAATGGCTTGTTCCTTCCCCCCACTCCCTGATCGCCCTCAGAAAAGAGGGCGCACCGATGAAGTTTTCCAGTTTTTTGGTAACCAGAAAGTATCTTTTCCCCGATTTCATGTTATTCACGCTGACACACCCGGCAAATCAGTGCGAACACTTTCACCTTTTCTAGTATCAAAGTCTTTGACGGAAATCTTTGGCCCAGGATATAAAGCTTCGAGAATGGCAAGTGGTGATCTCCTGTTGAAGCTCCGTGACCAGAAACAATATGAAAAATTGCCTAACCTTGTGAAATTCGGAGATACCAAAATAATAGTAACCCCACACAGAACCATGAACACCACCCGTGGCGTTGTCTCAGATGATGACCTGTTAGGGCTGACGGAGGCTGAACTCCTGGAGGGTTTCAGCGAACAGAATGTCATAAACGTAAAACGAATCAGCATGAGGCGTGATGGCAAAGAAGTCCACACTAAACACCTGATACTTACCTTCAATTCAAGTGTACTGCCCGACTTCGTTGAGGCTGTGTATATCAAGCTTCGAGTTAGGCCATATATACCAAACCCCCTCCGATGTTTCAAATGCCAACGGTTCGGCCACAGTTCAGAGAAATGCCGAGACCACCTAACTTGCGCGAAATGCAGTGCTGAAGAGCACACATCAGATGCCTGTGAAAACTCTCTTCACTGTGCGAACTGTAATGGGGAACATGCCGCATACTCGCGGTCATGCCCGTGCTGGAAAAAGGAAAAGGAAATTGTCACAATTAAGGTAAAACAAAATATTTCATTTAAGAAGGCACGAAGGCAGGTGTCCTGCCTACCGGAAACTAGCTTTGCCGAAGTGGCGCGTCAGGGGGCAGCGCCACGACGGCCCCTGGCGCCAGTCTGGCACACGCGTAGTGAGCCAGCGGTGACGCCATTCGCCCCCTCGGCGGTTGAAGCCAGTGCTGCTCCGCCATCCAAGAAAGACCCACCAACCTCTGGGCTGGGGACCCGAAGGTCTCGTCTTTTGAGGCGAGGCCCTCAAAACAAATGCAGCGCTCGCAAGAGCGCCTGTCCAGCGCCTCGCAAGAGGCAATGGACACAACACCGAGCGTGAGGGCGCAGCCAGCGCCTAAAGATCGGCGCGACTCCGTCGACCGATGCAAAAAAAGAAAAATCTCGTGTCATGGCCCCTGGAAAGGGTCCGTGAGCTAACTTTCCATCCTTGAACACACAGCACAAAACACATCTAAAATGGATACACAGATCTTACAGTGGAATGTGAGAGCACTTCTCCATAACCTCGATGATATTAGAGAACTTCTTAATAAACATACTCCAAAGGTGCTGTGTGTTCAGGAGACACACCTCAAGTCCACACAAACAAACTTTCTAAAGCATTATGCCATCTTCCGCAAAGACCGTGACGACGCTGCCGCTTCGTCGGGCGGTGTAGCTATAATAGTTGATAAAGGTGTTGCCTGTAATCAATTAAACCTCCGAACTTCTCTTGAGGCAGTTGCTGTCCGAGCAGTGCTGTTCGGGAAGCTACTAACAATTACCTCTATTTACATTCCCCCGTGCTATCAACTTTCAAAGGCACAATTTCAAAGCTTCATTGATGAACTTCCTCCGCCATATATAGTCGTTGGTGATCTAAATGCACATAATCCCCCATGGGGCGACTCCCGTTTAGATGCGCGAGGACGCCTAATAGAACACTTTCTGTTTTCGTCAGGTGCATGTCTACTAAACAGAAAAGAACCAACGTATTATAGCACTGCACATAACACATACTCTTCTATTGACCTGAGTATGGTCTCAAGTGCTATAATTCCATACCTGGAGTGGTTCGTTCTCAAGAACCCTTTTGGGAGTGACCACTTCCCGATTATGTTAAAGTTAACAAAAGAAGATACACGCTCGCCTGACTTTCCTCGCTGGAACACCAAGTCAGCCAACTGGGAATTATTTCAAGAAATTACATTTTTAGACGGAGATGAGATTGCTGATTTTAATATAGACGATGCTGTAGCATACTTAACAAGTTTCATTAATGACGCTGCAGTGAAATGTATCAAGCAGACCAACGGAATGACCAATAAACGTCGCATCCCATGGTGGAACGACGATTGTCGGAAAGCACGCAATAGACAAAATAAAGCTTGGAGACTACTCCGAAATTACCCGACGGCTGAAAACCTCAACAATTTCAAACAGGTTAAGTCCCAAGCCAGAAGAACGCGTCGTCTTGCAAAGAAAGAAAGTTGGAATAGGTACATCTCCGGTATAAATTCTTACACCGATGAAACGAAGGTTTGGAATAGGGTAAAGAAATTAATGGGTCGGGAGTCACACCCCCTACCCTTGGTAAGTAGCCGAGGGGAGAGCCTGGAGGAGCAGGCGGACTGCCTAGGCGAACACTTTGAATGCGTCTCGAGTGCATCGCACTACACAGAAACGTTCTTAAGATTCAAAGAACGCGAAGAGCGGCAACCCTTTAAATCTAAACGTCTCTCCAGGGAGGCTTACAACTGCCCATTTTCATTAGCCAAACTTAAGGCATCTCTTGCGTACTGGAACAACTCGAAGCCACGTGGCGATCGTATAACGTACGAAATGATCAAGTATCTTCACCCAGAAGCACTAAAAACGCTCCTAACCCTCTTCAATACCATGTGGGAAGCTGGATATATTCCATTGTCATGGAAAGAAGTGATAGTCATCCCGGTACTTAAACAAGGCAAAGATCCATCCTTGGCCGCCAGCTACAGGCCAATAGCGTTAACAAGCTGTTTGTGCAAACTATATGAGAAAATGTTAAACCGGCGCTTAACCCAGTTCCTAGAAAGTAACAGTATACTAGACCCCCTTCAGTGTGGTTTCAGAGAGGGGAGGTCGACAACAGACCACCTTGTTCGCATAGACACATACATCAGAGATGCATTTATTCATAGGCAGTTTGTACTTTCGGTATTCTTAGACCTGGAGAAAGCGTATGATACCACATGGCGATTCGGGATTCTACGCGATCTTGCCGCCATGGGCGTCCATGGGAACATGCTAAACAAAATTAAAAGTTATCTGTCTAACAGAACCTTTCGCGTAAAATTGGGACATGCTCTCTCTAGATCATTTACCCAAGAGACTGGTGTTCCGCAAGGGGGCGTGCTTAGTTGCACACTCTTTCTTGTAAAAATGAACTTCCTGCAGTCAGTCATTCTAAGTACGATGTTTTATTCGGTGTATGTTGATGATGTGCAGATGAGTTTCAAATCATGCAATATGTCTATCTGCGAACGACAAGTTCGACCCGCAGCGAGAAAGCCGTTCTCTTTCTCGCTGCGGGTCGATTAGAAAGCCGTTCTAATCGACCCACAGCGAGAAAGCCGTTCTCTTTGCGTGTGAGAAGCTTAAGTGAGGAAATGGGTGTTCCGCTGCTAGAACTTTGTCCTATGCCCACAACAAAACATTTACCGCCGTGGCAGTGGAAGCTCATACATTGTGACACTTCCTTTGTCGAGATCACTAAACATGCACCAGAAGCACATATTAAAATGCATTTCCGACAAGTTCAGTCCAACTACTCATGCGTAGAGCCACCCCTGCATGCTTCTAAGTCGCATGCAGGGGTGGCTCATGCAGCTGTCTGACCATTCTTCTCGGAATCCGCTGTGCTGCACCCGGAAACAAGTATATTTACGGCTGAGGGATATGCACTATTGTCGGCTGTGAAGCATATACGGAAGTCAAACATACGAAAATCTATTATATTCACAGACTCATCAAGCATCGTAAATGCATTAAGATCCCTTTTCAGAATCAGAAACCCGGTTAAAATTGAGTTGTATTCCGTCCTATGTACTGCGTACATGTCCAACCAGCATGTTACTATTTGCTGGGTTCCTGGCCATAGAAGCATCGAGGGCAATGTGTTAGCTGACCAAATTGCCACGTCAATTATATTGCGTGCTATTAACCCCACCGCTACTGTCCCTGCAACAGATTTAAAACCCTTCCTACGTAAGAAACTGCGAAACCACTGGCAACGCTTGTGGGACACAAAAATAAATAATAAGCTTCACTTGATTAAGCCGCGGTTGGGTTACTGGCCCTCCGCTACAAGGACACGGCGAACTGATGTCCCATTCTGTCGCCTCAGAATAGGACACACTTATGGTACTCATAGCTTCCTGCTGACTGGCGATGAACCTCCTACTTGTGGTAGATGTGGTGAGAGGCTAACCGTCCTCCACGTCCTCCTGGAGTGTCCGGAAGCTGAAAGTGAGAGAAAAAAATATTTTGCTTTAGCATACCGCTATAATCTTCCTTTACATCCGATTATGTTCCTCGGCGAAGAGCCGCTTTTCGATGCAAAATCTGTTTTAAGCTTTTTAAAAGATGTAGTGTTGAATGTTTTTAGCCCAACATTGAATGTTTTTAGCCAAACAGGTTCATAGCGCATCCTCTGTTCAGAGGATACTGCTGTGATAGCAGCTTTTAATGAGCCCAGGCCTCCATGCTCTTGTTTTAAGGGTTCTGTCGAGGCACTGGTGCTCCATGCCAAGTTTTTATTTCACATACATATCACTTTTAAACCATTTTATGTCTCCATAGCACACATCATTTGTCATTGCCATAATCTTACAATATATATATATTTTTACGCACCTACAGCGACTGTTTTTAGGCCCATTTACAGCCACATCATATCTGTTTTATCTACACTGCACATCGTACAATTCATTATCATCGTTCTGGTGCTCTTTGGCCACATCTGGCCCTTGCGCCAATAAACTCCACTAATCCATCAGGTAAATCATGACATTCATGACATATATAATATGATTTTCATGTTATCACTTGCGGATATCTTCTTCATACAATCGCGGTGCGCCATGTCAAGTTTGGTATTGATGCCATCATCGAAACGGCCAGGAGAGCTAAATATTTTTGATGGAAAGACAGATAGATAGATAGAGTGTAGCAGGCAGGCTGGCAGTGCTTACGCCGTTGTGAATGAGAGCACTGCATCTGAAACAGATAAAAGTAATATTTCAAACATGTTTACTGTACAAGACACACTGGAGAAGCAACTATTACTACAGGTGTTTCACAGGGTCATCCGTCGGGGGGGGGGGGGGCGTGCCCCTCAATATTATGATTGATACGGGATCACCATTCTCAATAATCGCGCAAGAAGTGCAACTGAAGCATTGATTGACTAAGCTGGTCGCGCTTATCAAAATGCAAAAAGACGCTCAGCTGCTACGTGGGCAAGCTGCCCATTGTCGGTGAACTGTAGCTTCCTGCTCAGTTCTCATGCAAAGCTATCCCTGCCACTTCGATCGTTATAGAAAGTCCTAGCCTTTTTAGAAGGGATATAATCCAAGCAATGTAAATATTTCCGAGCGAGCTCCTTAGAACAGTGCAATTGATGTCAGTAGCTTGTGACAGCCTCTCCACAGAGTTTCATGTACTTTTTCAATCTGGGCTTGGAAGAGTTCAGGGGCCTCCGAGGAAATTCCACCTTCGAGAAGACGCCCACCCTAAGTTCCTCAAGGCACGGCCCATTCCGCACGCTCTTCCTGAGAAAGTGGAAAGAAACCTGGAGTGCTCAGTGATTGAAGGCAAATTGTCGCTTATTGCACATGCAGAGTGGGCGGCACCAGTAGGGCCGGTACTAAAGAAAGACGGGTCCCTTCGCACATGGGCAACTTTAAAACCACAATTAGTTCTTTGTGTGTAACTGAGCAGTATCCAGTACCTAACATCGAGGATATTTTTGCTTCACTTCGTGAGGGATCTCCTTTCCCTACATAGGATCTGAAGGACGCGTTTGACTAGGTTCCCTTCGATGAAAAAGCGAAGAAGCTGGCCGTTATAAATACGCTCAAGGGGCTGTTTTGCTATAACCATCTTCCGTTTAGAGTCGCCTCGGCTCCCGGAATTTTTCAGCGCCGCATGAAAACCGTCCTAGCTGGTCTTCCAGCCATGCAGGTGAACTTGAACGATGTACTAATAGCCGAGCTTCAAGACGGAACAACTCTGTTCTTCGGGATATCTTACACTGTCTGCAGGTAAGTGGTGTGAAGCTGGAGGCAGAAAAATGTCACTTCCGTATATACTCAATCATTTACTTGGGGCACCGGATCGACAAGGATGCCTTGCACACGTTGGAAAAGAACCTTGCAGCAATATGCGATTCGCCCCGCCGCGGTGGTCTAGTGGCTAAGGTACTCGGCTGCTGACCCGCAGGGCGCGGGTTCGAATCATGTCACGCCTCCCATCATGTCACAGTCATCTCCAACCTTATTTTGGCATAAGACTGAACCTGTCCAGCACCGAAAGCCTGCTCTACTGGGGTCATATAGTTATCATATTGCAAAATAACAAAAACAAAAAAAAAACAAAAACGCCGACCAAGGTGAAATACACAAAAATTAAAAAGCAATACAACAGCAAAATTTCAAAGGGACCTCCAAAAGCTGCTAGCAGACGTCTTTCGCTTCGTGCCGCCTACACAAAAGTCTTTATATTACTCTCTTCTTTGTAACAATGGATCAGAGCCAGCTATGTATGGACTGCCTAAGATTCACAAGACAGGTGTCCCAATCCGCCCGATTGTAGATTTTACAAGGTCGCCTCTGAACAAGCTTTCAGCTTACCTACACAGGACCGTCTCGCTGCTCGTTGGAAAAAGGGAAACACACTTAAGGAATTCCAGTAATTTCATTGATAAGGTGCGCGACATGGTACTTGATGACAATGATGTTCTAGCATCGTTTGATGTACGGTCGCTTTTTACAAATGTACCTGTTGGTCTGGCGATCGACGTGTGCAAGACAGCCCTTGAGTCAGACCAATCATTGTCGGACAGAACGCCCATCGATGTTCCTGATCTGTTACGGTTGCTTAACTTCTGCTTGAAGAACACCTACTTTATATTCAGGAGCAAATACCACAAGCAGGTGCATGGCACTGCAAAGGGATCTTCTGTGTCCGTCACTGTCGCAAACCTTACCATGGAGGCTGTTGAAAACCGGGCTCTCACTTCATTTGCTGCCCCGCCCAAGACTTTCCTTCGCTATGTGGATGATTGTTTCTGTGTTTCGCAACGGGATGCCCTGCCAGTATTCTTGGAAAAGCTAAATTCCGTGGAAGCTGCGATACTTTTCACCGTGGAAGAAGAATCAAACAGCTGCCTTCCTTTTCTTGACGTCCTCGTGAAACGAGACGGTAGGCGCCTGACTTTCAGCATGTACAGGAAAAAAACACACACCGGTCGTTTTCTAAGCTTCAATTCTGTGCACCCATCCTGCCATAAACGTTCTGTTGTGTCTACACTCGTAAAGCGCGCTTAGAGAATTTGTTCTAAGGAAGAAGATACAGTAGAAGATGTTGAGTCCGTTCGACGGGAGCTGGCTACTTGCGGATACCCGCTTTCCTTCATGAACTTGGTGCATCGACAACTGCAGCGGCCGGCTCAGTCACACACCATTGCTACAAGAAAACGCGCATCGGTGCCTTACGCCCCAGGCTTCACCAAGACTCTCGCTCGGGTATTGCGCGGAAACGACGTCCAAATGGCTCACGTTTCGACACGAAAGCTCCGAGGCCGTCTTACAAATGTCAAAGATAAGTTGGACAGACATGATTTTCCCGGCGTGGTGTATAAAATTTCTTGCAAAGACTGTGAATACGGATACATTGGCGAAACGGGCAATTACAAAAGAAGGCTCCGAGAACATTTTAATGACGTCAAGAACAAGAAAGTAGCTTCTAATGCACTCGCACAACATGTTGCGTCTACTGGGCACGCTATTGACTGGGATAAAGCCTGCATCATTGCCACGTAAAGAAACTTGTTACCTAGATTGCACATGGAATCTCTGGCCATTCAAACTACTGCGCATACGTTGAATAGAAATATTGGGACACTCTCCCCTGTGTACGCGCCATGTTTGCAACACGTGATAAAACATGCATAAGAAGAGCGCACTACGAAATTTGCGGTCACTGTGAACAAGGCTCCCGTGTGCGGAGCCGAAACGTCTTTTTAAATTTTGTGTATTTCACCTTGGTCGGCGTGTTTGTTTTTGTTATTTTGCACTATGTTTGTCCCTGACCATACGGGATTCCGTCGGACTCTTGACTATAGTTATCATATACAGCAAGGCGTGGGGGGGGGCAGCTATTCGAGCTACACCGGTCACACCAGAGAGCATCGGCGATGAAATGACCGACTGGGAGGACGTTGTTCTGGTGGCCAGGGTTGGATGGTGAGATCGAAAGTCTCCCTCGTTCATGCATGTGACATGTACAAGCTCGAACAATGCCGCATCGTCAGAAGCCTGTCAGCTGGCCAGAAACAATAATGAAGTGGTCACGGCTTCACATTGATAACGCCGGGCCATTATAGGGGAGCATTCTGCTGATAGTCGCCGATTTACACACGAAGTGGATCGAGAACCTCCCGGTCAGATGGGCAGCTAGCGAAGTCACAATTACGCGGCTTCGCGCATTATTCGCGCGTTTTGGTCTGCCGCAAATTCTTGTGTCGGATAACGGGCCCCAGTTTGTCAACAGTCGGACCAGTTCATGACAGATAACAACATAACGCTTATACGCAGTGCCCCTAACCACCGACAATCTAATGGCCTTGTGGAACGCGCAGTTTGCGCTATCATGAAGGGTCTAGTTACATTCGATGGTGAACGAGCTTGAAGTTAAACTAGCACGAGTACAGCTAGGCTACCGACGCACGCATCTACCGTGTGGAAAGTCTTCTTCGAAAGTGATTCTTAATTATGAAGTTCGCCCACGGTTGAATACTTGTGTGCCATCTTTATCTCGGAGTCCTTCGCGGCCTTCCAAATCCCAGCCTGGCGGCCCGGTGTGGGTGCGCTATTTCGAAAATGGGAGGCGGTGGTGCCCAGGCGTAATTAAAGGCACTCAGAGTTCGCGCCTCTGGAAAGTCAGCACACCAGAAGGGCCAACCCGGCGTCACTTAAGCAAGATTCGTCCGCGACTGTCACCCGGGGCTCCAAAGGCGGACACTTCTGGATCAGTACCGCCCAGCTGTGACGGCGCGAAGCAGCAAGCGTCACCATGGGAGAAGCGGTTAAGCCCGGCCATTCCAGCACGCAAGAACGCTGTTCCCGTTCCCTCTGCAGGTCACCAACATTTATTCCAGCATTGGCGGCTTCCCCACGTCCTTAAGTCTCACGAAGGTCAACCCGAAGAAAAAAACTTTGCCAAAACTCAACCTTTAAAAGCAAGGATGAAGTGAGCAGGACTACAGTGCCAACGCGTGTTAAACGTCATCCACTCACTATCTTGTTTTACGTCATAGGCAGGCCGCATATATATACTTATTCGTCTGCAAAATAAAGGTCATTCTGCGTTCGTTTTCAGCCTGGCTTGGTCACTCTGGGTTAGTGACCCAGAGTGAAGAAGACGACGAGAAACATCGGTACTATGGTGCTGCATCAACGACATAAAGGAAAGTGGGCCAATCAGGAATGATTAGGAAGATTTCAGGGGCCAATAGATGGATACCACCATGAATCAACATCACCATCACTTCCTGACGCGGCAACCCAGCAAGCCCAAGTGAGAAGCTCTCAGATTTATCCGTGGAGGGCCACGACAGTCGTGAAGGGGTTCTTGGTCGGTACGGCAGAAGCAGAGGGGAGGCAGTTCTCCAGGATCACGGTCATGGTTTGCCACGAATGCCTGGCAGAGGTAAAAAGTTGGAGAGGCCTGGTTTGCTTGACCACAAACTTCGACGGTCCTCGGAGCCAGCGTGAGTATACCGCAGCCACCAGGTCATGGTCGTGCTTTGCCCCGAGTGATTGGCCCATGGTGCTTGCGTCCGAGAAGACTCACCGACTTCACCAGCCTTGACTTCTACACCTCACCACTCCGTCGGTGCCTACATCTGAATGTCGTCTTGCTCTTCGACTGGTCGCTCCAGCGACGGCATGGGCGTGCACGTAATTGCTCACCGTGGACGCCCCCGACGTCTCAACACTGATACTCAGCGGTGAGACTATTCCGGTTTCGGTTCTACTAGACTCAACGTATTTGCACAGCGCAAGACTACCAGTAGTTACGACGTAACTACAGAAGAAGAGACAAGGACAGTAAGAGTGCAGTGCTTTTTCTGTCCTTGCTTCTTCTTGTGTAGTTACGTCGTAACTACTCGTAGTCTTGCACTGTGCAAATATGTTGATTCGCAATCACCAACTAGCTCAAGCATCTGTGTTGTAAATGTACTAGACTTTTTAGCGTCTGCTCATAGCATTGTACTTAGGATGTAAACTTTATTGTGACCTTTAGAGCGTGTTGTACGTCTTATTTTCATGTGTTGTTTTGATAAAGCAAAGGAAGCAGAAAGAAGCCACGCCCTTTTTATTGAGAGCGTTGCTATACGTCCTCGACGCAGCGTCTATTTATTTAAAAGAACCTTATAAGAACGTGTACTACGCGCACGCCTAATATGCCGACAGCAGTGCAACGATGGCATAAATATTTTATGCAAGCAACGGAGCAGTCATTTAAATGTATTTGTGCATAGCACAAAAATAACACTGGCTGCGCAGGAAGCAACCCGATGGCGACAGATATGAAGCAGCGCTGTGGCTAAATATGGGGCTACGACGGTCAACATTTCACAAGGTTGTGATAACATTGAAAATGTAATGCTATCACAACATCGCTCTTGCCACAATGTTAAATATAGGTGAAAGTTGAGCAACATCTGACAACATTGACGCAATGTGGCTAAAGGTTGCATAATATTCAACAACATTTGCAACATTGCGGCAAGGTAAAGGAAACATTTTGAGGTTCTAGGGACCACGTTCTTCCGCCGTGTACTTGCAACGGACCGCACTCTTTCAACTTGAACACTCTTTCAATTGTTCCTGAGCTCAGTTTGCGTATGCTTTCGGTCCTAGCAGTACTCTGAATACAAAAATATTGCATATCAGCAAACTTTCTGCGTAACTGACAAGCGACAGCTCATGCAGCGCGTGCTCGATTTCTTGCCGGGGAGGTTGCCCTCAGCAATGCCAAATTGGGTACAAAGTTTTTCAGAGGCCACACACAGATCAACTAAATGGACCAAAAGCAATAACGACTCTGCAGTGTGTTGTTGGAAGGAGGCGTGTCATACAAACTAGGCTTATAATAGCGGGCTATGTGTGTACACAGGTCCACGCCATTCACTGCACAGCGAGAACTCGGTCATGCCAGCATCACAGCCAGCGACACTACCGCCATTCTTTTCAAAATGGGATATAATGACCGTGACGCAACGAATGAACAGCGGTAGCAAAGCTTATATCAAGTGAGCGTGAACGCACTGATACGAGGTTAATATAAATAGCTCGTGAAAGTTGGAATGAACAGTGGTCTGAAACCTGTTGCGACAGACATCAACAACCGCCCGACAAAAAAATGGCGTTCATGTGAGGAGGAGACAAATAATGAAAAAAATTTAAACGTTTCTTTTCAATAGTTTTATTTTATTTGTTATATAATAAAGAACTCAGACGGCTAAAACAGATATTTGAGACCAGATAGAAGCGTTGGCCTAGGAAGCGAAAGCAGCGGCAACGTCCGGGCCGGGCGCCTTGTGCTTAGCGCTGAAATTGTGTTTGCCAAAGCTTTGCATGACCACTTACTTCTTCATTACATATTTCTCTCTCGCTAAAGACGGAGCCAAGTAGGTGTTCTAAGGTGTCATGAGGACAGGTGGTTCGTGAAAAGGTTTGAGACATTCCACGTTTACGATTTCGCTGCCTCGGCGACGCAGGCCCGCAGTGGGCGTGAGGTGTTCCATGAGGTAGTTGACAGCCCAAGTTAGGTCTGTGATGTTATAAGGTTCATGGTACCGGCTGACAAACTTTGTAGTGTACAAGGAGCAGCATTGGAAGACACTCACAAACAAACAAGAGAGTTCGGAGAAAACTGGTAGTGGGACCGTCGGTCGTCGTGATGAAATTTCTGTAGCCCTTGTTCTTGTGTTTTGAGGCTGTGAGCTAATTGCCGAAATTCTTCCGCATACCGAGCGGCTGGGAAAAACGGGTGTGTCTTTGGATAAGTCGGGTCGGTAGGAAACGATGGCGTCGACTGGAGATGATGGCTCTTGACCATAGAGTAAGAAGAAGAGAGAAAAGGCTGTCGTTGCTTGAGGCGTCATGTTGTAAGCGTACGTTCTGTAGGGGAACAAAACCCTAGTCGGTGTGGTTGGAGGCGAGATACATAAAAAGCATGCCGCCAAGAGCGTGGTAGAAACTTTCGGTGAAGCCGTTTGTTTGTGGGCGATATGCTGTAGTTCAGCGGTGAATCAAATGGTATTCAGCGAAAAGTTCTTGAATGACATCCACGAGAAAAACGCGGTTTCGGTCATTCAAACGTTCACAAGGAGCGCCGCGACGCCGAACAAAACGTTGCAGCAGGATAGACATAACGTCACACGCCATCGTGGCTGGTAGAGCGGCCGTTTTTGTATATCTCGTGAGATTGTCAATTGCTGCAATAATGCAGCGATTCTCAGCTGATATGTATGGCAGAGAACCATAAAGGTCTATTCCAACCTGGTTGAATGGTCGCACTGAGCCCGGTGACAGCTGCATTGGTGCAGTAGAGCGGTTAGGATTGTACTTGCGGTGTTGGCACTCTGATTAAGATCGAATGTACTTTTTAACGAATGTGTGCATACCGTGCCAATAAAACCAAAAACGTAGCCTTCTAAAGGTTTTAAACAAACTGGCGTGGGCACACTGATGTGGATCGGCATAAAAAGCAGCACATATGTTGGCACGGTGATGCCTGTGTATGACGAGTAGCCATTTTTGGCCGTCAGGTTGGTAGTTGCGGCGATAAAGGATTCTATCACGAATGGCGAAGTTAGAGGCTTGTCAGTGTATCGCTCGAGATGGCGGGCCGGCGAGGGTTTCAGAGACGCATTCCACTAATCTTTTCGCTGCTTCAAAGCCATGTTCATGGGTTCTGATAGTGGAAGTAATTGGTCTTGAACAGAGGAGACACTCCCAATATCAGTAGAAACAAGCAAACTGAAGCATTGGCATCAGCACGCTTTTGGAATGAGCAATAAATGACACGGGTGTTGTACTCTTGGAGCCGTAAAGCCCATTGCGCCAAGCGTCTGGAGGGATGCTCGAGGAAGCAGAGCGCGTGGTGATAGGTAACAACATCGAAAGGCCAGCCGTATAGATAAGGCCAAAGTGTGGTAATGGCCCAGATGATCACTGGGCATTCTTTCAAAATTACAGATTAATATGCTTCTGTTCTTGTAAGCGTGCGGCTCGCGTGCGCAACAACAAATTCTTGGCAGCCAGGCATTTGTTGGGCGAGTACAGCGCAGAGAACAACACCAATAGCATATATGTGGATTTTCGTGGGAGCGCTTGAATAAAAATCCCGCAGTATGGGTGGTGTTGTGAGCAGTTCACGGAGCTTCGCAAATGCACTGCCGCAGGCTGGAGAACGCGGATGGATTGCGGTCTCCCTGAAGTAGGTCTGTCAGAGGTGCCATGATCGAGGTGAAATCCCGGACGAATGGTGGAACTATGAGCGAAGCCCAATGAAACTACGCAGCTGCTTGAGAGACGTCGATCTCGAGAACTCGGGAACAGGACTAAGCTTAGCGGGGTCACAGAGAACATCATCCGTCGGCTCGATGTGTGCGAGAATGGTCAGCTTGCGTGCTCCAAAGTGACACTTTAAGTATAGTTGGAGGCCTGCTGCGGAGAGGCAGCGTAGGACCTGCTACAAGCGACGAAGGTGGGTGAGACAATCGGGCGAAAAGGCCACCACATTATCTAAGTAGCAAATAAAAGCACGTGTTCCATTTGAGGCCTCTTAGAACAGAGTCCATCATGCGCTCAAATGTTGTCGGCGGATTGCATAGGCCAAAAGGCGTTTCGTTGAATTCAAATAAGCAATCTGGTGTAACAGAAACAGTTTTTGGCATTCATGCTCACTTGCCAATATCCAGAGCGTAGATCAAGGAAGAAAAAGAAGCCTGTACCTCACAAAGAGTAGAGTGCGTCATTGTTCCGATGCAATTATAAACATCCTTTAGTGTTATTTTGTTTAGACGACAATTATCTACGCAAAGGCGTTTTGTGCCATTCTTCTTTTCAACTAAAACAGCCGGCGATGCCCAAGGACTGTTTGATAGTTGAACCATGCCGCACTTCAGCAGTCACCTGCTTGTTCATCGATAGGACGGCGTTGAGTCGGCGAAACACGGTAGGGTTGCTGCCGTAGTGCTTGGCAATTACCGGTGTCGATCTGGTGGCATACAGTGGACGTTCGACCTAAATTCAAAAGAAGGCTGTCAAAAGATTACTGAAACTTGTCAAGGAGGCTCAAAAGCTCAGACCTCTGTTGGGGTGTGCACAACACGCGTTTGCACAAGTCAATGACGTCCTCTACGTAACTGATGAAATTCTCACCAGGCAGTTGAGATCTTGACTGAAGGCGCTGCTCCGCACAAAGTTTGCGGACAGAAGGACGACCGAAGACTTCGCTCAACTTTCCTTTGAATGCTGTTCAGGCTGGAACGTCGGTTTATGGTTCCGAAGCCACAAGTGGCCAATGCCACTGAGGTAAATGGCGATGGTGGCGAGTCTCGTGGCTTTGTCCCATTTGTTCAAGACCATGACGAGTTCTTAGGTAGTCAGCCACTCGTCGACGTCATAATCGTCAGTGCCACTGAATATGAGAGGGTCCCACTGATGGACGGCGCCGGAGCACACGATGGCCTGGAGAGCCATAGATGAAGGGTCTGTCACAGATGCAGTGGACATGGCGGCAGGTCAAGTCCGGCTTCGCTACATCAGGATTATGAGGAGCGCCAGAAACCACACCAAATATAATAAAGAACTGAGACAGCCAGAACTGTTATTTGCGACCAGATAGGAGCGTAGGCCTAGCCAGCCAAAGCAGCCACAACGTCAGAGCTGATGATGTGCTTGCCGAGCTTTGCATGACGCACCACTTCTTCATTAAAGTTACAAAAAATAGTAGATTATTCAAAACTTTAGTCTTTGGTATGCGGCTGAGCACCCAATTTTGTCGTTTGGTTCGAGAAACAGCGGGCACATGAAGGCAGTTTGGAAACATAAACCAACGGTTTAGGGGACCTAGCCAGGCAAGGTGGTATCAGTGTGTTTAGTTCGGCGTGTTCGTTCTGCGCACTAATAGGTCAACGAGGGATCTCTCACTTATTCGCAGTGGTTTTTGGGCACCATCAGTAGTTCGCTTATTTTTTGTGTGCTGTTTCCTGACGTGACATTTAAGAGCTCAACTAGCCTGCAGAATGTAAAGATAGCCACTCGTTTGACTGCCGAGTGCTTGCGCTGGTGCACGGCTGGCGTGCCCTCGCCTTTCGTGTCTGTGAACGCGACAGGCTAAGCGACTAGACACTGTACTCTACTGCTGCCATTTGAAAGCTGCTGTTTCATTGCAGTGGTTTTCAACGATTGGGCAATGTGAGCTTTCGAGCTACTATGCTATTATGCTCGTGAACAGTTGTCTCACCATTGCCTCTGCGAAGTTCATGTGCATATGGATAGTGCTTCATCTGCATAATAAAACAATTTGCTTCCATATTCTTTGTTTTTATCACTCTCATGCGATTTGCTTCCATATTCTTTGTTTTTATCACTCTCATGTGATTAGCGAGCCACAAAGTGCAATAAATGTTCGTAACAAAAATGCACGTAACAGGTCAGCAATTAGCAGGAATTTTCATTTCGCGCCCTGTAGGGCAAATAAGCACGTCGCTACCACTTCTTGTTATGACGTCTTATTATTATTAGTTTTTTTGCTGTTAGTTGTTCCCTACTCACGTGGATGGCAGTGGTGGCAACGAGCCGCCGACTACTGATTCCATGGGCTTCTGTGGAAGTAACGCTACCAGTTTACGTATACTTTGCTGATGTTTCGAAACGGTGGGCGTAGCAACATCATTGGCACCGAGCCGTCGAACGCGCTGAGTGGACAACATCCACCGCAATGTGTCGCCATAGTTTTCTGTTACTCGTGCATTCATAAGGTAGATTGAATTATTTTGCTGTTCACAATATTTCGGGATGGTCAACTTTTCGAGTGGCATTAGCCAATCATCGTCCAATACTGAGCTTTTATAGCTTGCTTCACGACCTAGTTTCACGATCATCCACGTTACGCTTCACTGTGGTCAGAGTTCTGCGTTGACAAGTCAGTGTATATGAAAAGTGTTGCTTGGACAAAAAAGACGTGCAAAAAGCTTTTTTTTTCGTCACATTGGTTTGTGTCTTCCCCGTATTGAGATCGCGGTGCTTGGGGAAGTTCTTTTCCGCATACTGTGTTGTAACTTTTGTCGCTCGCATGCTGACGTTCGCTGTAAAGATAATTTTTCCTTGCACGATGATATAGATATAATTCTCACTTTTAATAACTACAATGAATTGAGTGGAGTGACCCAAGCACATCAACACGCCGAAATGACCTGGCCGCATGCAAGCACTGTCGACTGCTTTCTTTTTTTTCTCTTGAAAGAAGGATATGCAAGCTAACCTGAAAGGCAGCCTTATTCAATGGAGGTCTAGACTGAGGTTTTCACCGCATCTAGGTTTTCACCAGTTTTCACTGCACATGCGCCGACGATTCGCGTCGTTTGCGAAAATTCTTGAAGCACGCAGAAAGAAGCCGCCTTTGCTTCTTGCTGTGTACTTCAACTAAGATGTTGGTAGCGCCACTGCCGGAAACCAGCGCGTGTGCAGCTCATCTGGTGAGTTCGGCCTATTGGAGCGTGTAAGAAATCTGCGTAACTCCACTTGAATGAACGTAATATAAAAGCTTTTGTGGTGTTGAATTCAAGATAATAAGGCCTCTTTAAAGGCTAAGCATAAGTATTCACCATTTAAAAGTGCAACCCCTGCGTATTCTTTGGAGCGAAAGAAAGTTTTCAAAAGCATCATCACAACAAGCTTGGTGCTATGATTCACATATTATTGCTTTCCATGTTACGTGCACTCTGTCAATTTTTTATTGCGTATGTAACCACTATTTGTACATGATTATCGTAGCTTACAACTAAGATTATGGCACATTGCCAGAGTAGGAGACAGCTAAAGAGTAAATTTTATATCTTTTCAGGGAGTCGCCAACGACGCAGAAGGCCAATGGATGAATGTGGGTTACATAGATCGTAAGTATGCCTCCAATTTAAGAACTTTACAACTTCAATTTTGGCATGGGCTCCTACTGCATTTTTGCTTAGCTGTGGGTAGGTTGGTGAATTCATGTGGTCTCTTTCTCAGTCAGAGCATTGAATCACGTTCTTCGTGGCTTATGAGTGCTATGTAAGGTATTGAATATTGAGAGGTAGAGAAAAATACGGCGGTCAGTTAGGAATTTCAATGCTCACCACTCATTGCTAATACACAGGAAACATTTTCGTTCACCATCTTTGGATGTTGTAGTTCAGATTCATTCTGCAGTTACGAAAAAGCATACTACAGCTGTGGCCCTTAGCGTACTATTAAAGGCAATAGTATTGCTTCGGATACATTACGGAAACTTTCTCTTTGTCTGTTTGTCTGTCAACCGAACTGACTCTGCTACTAGGCCAAAGTGAAACCACTCCCTTAGTGCCCACCGATCTTGATTGGGTGTCTGCGTTTACACTTGTTTAGATTATCAATCAAACTAAAATATGACACACATCTCACGCGCCACATACAAGAAGCATTCATGGGTAATTCTAAAGGCCGTAGTGTTTATTACTCTGCGCTGATAATGTGGCGCTATCCACGAACAAGCGCGTGCTTCTTACAACTATGGTGCTGCCACCTACCCGTGGCTGAGCATTCCACAGATTATGCCCATTGAGTTTGGGAGCACTTGCCGCGTGCGCGCTATATCACAGGCCATGCAGAGATTTTTTAGTTTTAACAGATTACTGTCAGATGGCACTCATGCCTTGCGTAGCGCCTCTGCGATTCAATTCACGTACCATTATTCTCCACAGAACAATAAATAAACATTTTCTGCTTTCAGTTTTCATACTAAATCAACCTTGTTTCCACAAAATTTGTAGTGAACCACGCAGATACGCGGTCATTTTTAGCTTGTATTTCTAGTGTAGGTATGCCGTATTTCGACAATTTTATTGGCTGTGTCGTGTCACTCACAAACACTCTCTCCTAATGCGTAGCTTATTCCACAAAGTCGAGGCACTGCTGAGGATTTCGCCGCTGGTCTTGAATAATCTCAATACACGTTTTGAACAGATCGCCCCACTGGCTGTCATTGTTTTTGCTTAAGCAGTTCTCTAATATAAAAACGTCCCTGCAATTTTGAATGCAATAGCAATACTTTGGAATGTAACGCTGAGAACGGCAAGCCGATCTAAACGTGCAGTGCACTTCTCACGCACAAAATAACACACGAAGGCAAGACACACATGATGAGAGCAAAGTAACAACGTTTACCGCTCGACACGTATTGCGCTGTTGAAACAAAAACGACGCACGAAACGTAATCGATAATAAAGCAATCGTTCCGGAGAAAGTTGAAGGCACACAATTTTCTCCACCAATTCATGAACGCGCGCTTAAAATTCTGACCCCCCCCCCCCCACTCCACAGGGCAAAGTACGCGTGAGAGATAAGCGCGCGTCGGCGCATCGGGACGAGATAGGCACCGAGCGCGGGTGACATTTCTAAAGACGATAGTCTTTCTTAAAGAGGGACCTTTGACGCCAAAATTTTGGGGCCCTTGTCAGATGTGCAGAACACGCAGCGCGAAGCGCTTTGTACAAGAGACTCACGTAACTCATTAGGGAGTTTATTGCTGGGTACGCATTCTGTTGAGGGGTTGCGGGCTTGGGAGCGCGCGGCGTCGCGTGCGCAACCCATACCCCAACCGTAATAGAGAGTTTTAGTGCTGGGTACGCATTCTCTTGGGGCCTTGCGGGCTTGGGAGCGCGCGGCGTTGCGTGCACAACCCATACCCAACCGGAATGCCTTTTAGTTGACGCCACGGTGGCACGCACGCAAACGCAAGCCACACGAAGTATACACGCGCCCGCCGAGCCATAGCGTCTTGTCGCGTAAGTATTATTTAGGTCTTTTTATGATTTAGAATGTTAAATTAAACATACATAGTGATCAGGACACTTTTTTATTGTGTACAGTAATCTGGTATACGCGAAAAGTAAAAAATACAAGGTTATTGTCATGAACAAGGTTATTGTCATGTCAAGGTGCAGTCATGAACATGTTAGCTTACGCGTAATGACAGTGTACTAGAAGTATCGCGTAATGTTTTTGAGGTGAAAATGAATAAAAAGGTTACTCATTTGTAATATTGCGGCTGCGCAGTTTTTGCACCAGATGTACAATGCACATTGTTTCTGCAATAACAAATTTGTGGTTGTCTGTTTCACTATGGCCGCGCTAGATGGCGCCCCTTAGTCAGCTGGTCGGGGGCTGGCGTATGTCTTTTAGTTTCTATGTTCCAGGCCATTCTAGCTTAGGAAACCTGGCTGAAACCATGTACTCGCTATAAGTGCTCGCACTTTGGCTTATTTTAACTCGACGGCTAGAGTATCCGCAGTGCGGATACCGTGAGTTCTTGCGAAGGTGGACCGCGCGTACGCATGGCCCCATCGCCCCAGCGATCTTGCGACGCATCTGTTTGGGGTTTCGCGCATGCGCAATACCGCCGCCCCAACGTCCTGCGTACGCAAGCCGCTCGGGCACCCAGCACTAAAACTCCCTAATGCCTTTTAGTTGGTGCCACGGTGGCACGCACGCAAACGCAAGCCGTACGAAGTTCACACGCGCTCGCAGCGCCATAGCGTCTTGTCGCGTAAGAATTATTTAAGTATTTTTATCATTTAAAATGTTAAATTAAACATACATAGTGATCAGGACACCTTTTTTATTGTGCTGAGTAATCTGGTATACGCAAAAATGTAAAAAATACAAAGCTACTGAAACGACCGTGCCGACATCTTGTGACAGTTTGTGCAACCACAGTCATGAATATGTTAGCTTACGCGTAATGTTTTTTGAGCTGAAAATGAATAAAAAGGTGACTCATTTGTAATACTGTCGCTACGAAACTTTTGCACCAGATGTACAATGCACAATGTTTCTGCAATAACAAAGTTGTGGTTGTCTGTTTAACTATGGCCACTCTAGATGGTGCCACCTATTGAGCAGGTCGGGGGGCTGGCATATGTTTTTTAGTTTCTATGTTCCAGGCCCTTCTAGCTTTGTAAATCTGGTTGAAACCGTGCAATCGCTATAAGTGCTCGAACTTTGGCTTATTTTGACTCGATGGCTGGAGTATCCGCAGTGCGGATACCGTGAGTTCTTGCGAAAGCGGACCTTACAAGGCGGCCGATCCATGCTGTCCGAGATTTTGCGCGTTTGTGCCATGCTACTTGTAGAGTGGTTAGCCACTATAATATTTGCACTTGAAACTTAGAAGCCAAATTGGTGGCTCTGGCCAGCCTCGGCTTTGTTCGCCGTGAAGGTAACATGATGCGCCAGCGTGTGGACGGGGCAGCTTATCTCCGCTAAAAAGGGCAGCGTTGTTTACGGCCGCGCGGACGCATGGCCCCATCGCCCCAGCGATCTTGCGACGCATCTGTTTGGGGTTTCGCGCATGCCCGATACCACCGCCCCAACGTCCTGGGTATGCAAGCCGCTTCGGTGCCCAGCACTAAAACTCCCTATTATCCCATCATCATCGGTACGTTGATCCCGGCACTTACTCTTTTTCATGGTCATGTGAGGGGGACGTTTTGCTTAGGGCAGACGGCCATACCCTGGCAAGGGGGCCACTGCTCGGTGCTCTCGGCGTACAAGCCAGGGAGACCCATCAAAGTGACTATCCATCACGGAAGCAACTTCGGTTGGAACGCACAAAGCGAACGTACCCTGGCAAGGTAGGCTATCGCAGCACGTAGGGCGTGCTGTGGTCATAGCCAGTCCCCTGACCACTAGGGCCCAGCGAGACTCTACAGCGAGGTTACCTTTTGGCACTGTGGCTTCAGTCGCCACGCGCAAACCGGACGTTCATGAATCCTCGACTGAGGGACTACCCTTAGACGCGGCGACATTCGGCACCACACACGAAGCCGACGCACCCAAACACGTAAAAGGGCGGCCCTTCGGTGTGGTAACTTCAGCCACTACACCCAAAGTGCTCGTGCCCCAACATTAATGCGTGGCTGGGAGCCTGCGACGTCCCCTCCGGATGGATGGACTACCACTCGGCTCAAGGCGCTTTGCGATCACGGCCCGTCTACTTACCCCTAAATCGCAGTCATACACAATCCGTCCAGAGGGGACTACTGGACTACTGTCTGGTGCAGAGGCAGTTGTCACTGCACGCAAAGGAAACGTACCCTAGAAAACCAGCACGGCTGAAAGCCGGCTTCGACCTTCGCGAAGAAGGGAACAACCCTCCACAATGGCGAAGACTCGCCAGGCGTGGAGGAGGGGCCAACACGTACCCAGGAGGTGAAGACCAACAAGGCGACAGAATCACCATAGTACATGCAAAACTCGAGCGAGCAACTACATAAACTAAGCTCTGGATGACTGGCCCACTAGGCCTAGTCGTGGAACCTTAGAGACCGCCATCATTCGAAAGCTTTGGTTATCTGCCCTTCTGACTCACCAAAAATCACTGCTGGGCGGTGCCACATCTCATAAAACTTCTTTGCACCTAAGTGAAGAACAGACCAGACCTCCCTCCTTACTTTTGCAAGTACTTCGTGAAAGCCAGGTCGTTTCCCAATAAGACGGCACAACACCGTGCCACCCACATTTGGTAGGAGCACTCAACAAGCAAAAACATGTACAGCTTAACCGCTTGTCCCGACCGAGGATGCAGAAAACGAACGGTGTTGAAAGGAACACCAGGGTGGCCAAAGAAGCTAGCTATCCTTCGATAAAGGGGGGCTGGTAGTGCACACTGAGAGGATGTGGGAACCAGGTTCTCCATGCTGCCACAGAAGGAGCACGTTCTTCGTTGAGGAACTCTCGTGAAGGGCATGAACATTATGGGCAGGCACCCTTTGGCCAGGCGATTCATGAATGTAGCGTGCCTGGCGTCCAGAAAAATGCAAGTAATGAACTGCCAGCTAGGTCTATGGCGGGACAGGTCAAATGTTCTGCAGTTTGCAGGTAACTCTGGAGTGAGTCTATTGATTAACTCGTCGAGTTTAGTCGAAGCTGAATCCTTCGCGGTGTCAGCCTCTTGGAGACGGGCGAAAGTAGAAGCGGCCCCTGCACAGGAGGCAGAAAGCAATCCCACTCGAGGCAGCGAATTCAAAAATGCTCCAGGCGAGAACAGCTTCAGCCACGTGCTCTGAAAATATAAGCGAAACAAACAAAAGCGAAAAGTTTCTTTTCCAGGAGAATCTTGATATATGGAATAAGTGGCATAACCGAACCTACATACGCAAGAAAACTAAACAGTGAACGAATTATCGTAGCCCTAGCTATAAGTGGACAAAACAAGGCACCAAGTTCTCGAATCCTGTCAGTCAGCTTTTTCCTAGCTGACCGCCAGTTTTCAGTAGTCAGGCAGTCCGGTTCAAAATAAAAACCAAATATACGTAGGTACTCCTTTACGGCAAGGTCGTGCATGGGACGTGGGCTGGAGGGAGCGCAGTTCAGTCACATGACTGTGCTCTTCCATTTATTTATCCTGGCACCGCTCACCGAGAAGTACCGCTCCATAACAGCCAAGATGCTGCAAACTGTTTCTCTCATCTCGGACGACAATAGAGAGGTCATCTGCATAAGTGAACATTCCCACAGGGGAGGGGGGGGGGGGGCTCGCAAAACGGGAAATCTACCAATGATGATGTCTAGAAAGCCGTTCAAAGAGCGGCTCGAATGCAAGCACCTAGAGAACAGGCGAAAGTGGATCGCCATGCCTGACTCAACGGCACACAACGAAAGGCTCGGAGATGCGATATTGTATGAAAGCAGAAGAGCTAGGACGAAAATAGATAGCCCTGACAATAATAATGAACTTGCCTTGAAGCGCGCCTGCTTATGAACTCTAAAGAGGCACTTATGAGTGATGATATTGAAGGCTTTCTCTTGGTCAAAAGAGCAAAGAATTCCATAAAGGTTGCGCGAATTCCACCATTCTATACGATTCCTTACAGCTAAATCATGAAGCTGACATTATCTACCTTGGACGCATCATGCCGGGTATGGACCAAGAACAGTAATGAGTGCTGGAGTGATTTGAACAGACAGGCACTTAGCTATGAGCTTGAAGTCAGAGTCAGTATGAGCTTGAGTCAGTCTGAGCCTGTAGACAGAAAGTATGACACTTGGCTGACCAGCAAGATGTCTAAAACGCCGTTGTAGCTGCTGCAGATGCTGCTTTGGCTTTTCGACGGAATGCCTTTGAAAGACGACGGAGACTGCTTTTTCTTCATCGATACGCAACGCTGCAGCAATGGAAGCTTATAGTGCGCACTTTCTGGACTTGCTTCGCGGGCTTGACATCACCAGCATCTAGTCTACAAAAGGAACAGTGCGAGAACATCAGCTTCAGAGGGCACGGCACTTGGCTGACGAGAAAGATGCATAAAATGTTGTTGCTGCTATTGCAGATGCTACCTTGGTTTTTCGTCGGAATGCCTTTAGAAGACGGTGGAGGCCACTCTTTCGCCATCGATGCGCAGCGCTGCAGGAATGCCAGCTTGGAGTGCGCACTTTCTGGAGTTGCTTCCGCGGGTGGGATGTCACGAGCATCCAGTGTACAAAAGGGGCAGCGCGAGAACATCAGCTTCAGAGGGCACGGCACTTGGCTGACGAGCAAGATGCCTAAAATGCTGTTGCTGCTATTGCAGAAGCTACCTTGGTTTTTCGTCGGAATGCCTATGGATGACAGTGGAGGCCACTCTTTTGCCATCGATGCGCAACGCTACAGGATTGCAAGGTTGGAGTGCGCACTATCTGGATTTGATTTCGCATGTGTGACACCACTAGCATCCAGTCTGCAAAAGGAAAAACACGAGAACATCGTCTTCAGAGGGCATGGCACTTAGATGACGAGGAAAATGTCTTAAACACTGTTGCTGCTATTGCGGGTCAATTACATCTCTACGTAGTGTAATGATAATAGATACTTGTTACTTCTGCCGTGCCTTCGTAGATGTCGTGATATTCTAAAGAATTGTCATTCTGTGCTGTTGCTGCTTATGGTTGGGGACGTTGAGGACTCCCCCGGCTTAAACAGTGGTAAACGTTTGCAGACAATTCTTGAAAAACAAAGTGCTTTAGATAGCAAAATTAATAGTATCAGAAAAGCAATTGCTCAAGGTAATGCGAAATTAAAAAAGTTCAAAGAGTGCTATCGATGTTTGATGAAATGAAAGATAGAATAGATAAATTGGAGACCATCGTGCGAGATAAAAATGAGAAGCTGGTTATGAAAATAGAAGCAGACGAAATATACTCTTGGTGTTTGGCCTCACTGAGAGCGCGAACGAGTCTGGGCAAGTGTTAAAGAGGCGCGTCGTCAAGGACATTTTTTCAACTTTTTGGCATAGAAGTCACTACGATGGAAAGGATTCATCGTATCGGCAAAGTAAACCCTGATAACCCAAGTCTAGTGATCTTGAAAATTTACGATGGTAAAAAAAAGATACCATCTTTAAAAGCTGCGAAAAACTGAACAGAACTTTGATCAGAATAAGCAACGATTAATCGAAAGAAACGGTGCAAATGCGGAAGAAGTTGTGGTAAAGTGCTGCCATAAATAGGGGGGTAGGTGCGAAAGTAGTTCTCGTGCATGGTAAACTTAAGATAAACGGTGACTTATACGCAGGGAATGACGTCGAAGGCAAGCGCTATTAGCTCTCGGGCAAACATGACACATAAAACAAAATGAAGAAAGAGCGTCGTACCAATTAGGTCAAACGAATCTGATATCCGAGGCAGCTATTTTCAGACACAAAGAAATTAGCTAACATTGCTTTCATTCGATGCATGCTGTGTAGTGAACAATACTACGCACCTTGAGTACTCATTGCTCTCACACGATCCTTAAATATTCCCAATAATGGACACATGGTTGCATGAAAATGTGCCGAATGATTGCGCTGTACCTCCCAGTTACAATATAATTAGAAAGTACAGAGACTCACATGGAGGTGGGGTGTGAACAGTTGTTAAAGGTTCTCTTAATGCTTCTTTGCTTGATTGTGAAGGACCAGAAACTCTCTGGTGCAGATCAACTTGTGACAGTACTGTTTTCCTTATAGGAGTTGTATGTCGGCCACCGTCAAGCTCCCCTGAGTTCCTGAAATGCTTGAACAAATTTTTATGTGAGCATGTAAATGGGAACACTAAGTTGGTAATGACTGAAGATTTTATTATTCAACAATTAAGTTAGAAACATTTTTCGTACAGTGGTGGGGAACCAGTAAAAACTGAAAAAAAAATGCTAGAAATTATGTTTACCTACAATCTGAAGCGAATAGTGCTTGAGGATACCAGAACTATGCCGACGTCAAGGTCGTTACTAGACTTGGTGTTTCTATCCAATAGGGTAAATTATTACAAAGTAACGGTGGAAGAGGGTATATTGGATTACAGAATGATCTGTCATGAGCTGTCTGTTCGAGCAACGCGATATGCGAGGAGCTATATGCAAGTAAAGATTAAAAACTATGCTAAGGCCGACGGTACTTCGATTCTTGACTTTTTTGGGGTATAATTTAAAAACTTTGAGACCACCTCTGGTTTGAAATCTGTAGAAGAGCAATGGCAATAATTTATTTGGGCTATATGTTACTTCACGGGTGAGTTAGTGAACTTTAAAAGGTCCGGCAAAACGCGCACCTGGCTAATCACACGACGAAACTGACAGGTCTAGCCTGCCGGCTTGATCACGGGCACGCTGGACTACCAAGATTTGATCTTCAAAGGCTAGATTTCGCAGGAGCGTGTCCCACTTTTCCTTGTTGAACGTCGGGCCCACTGACCAGCACTCCAAAAGCCCGTGAGGCAAGGTAGCAACCTTGTCATAAACTGCGCAAGAACTGTTTGTGTAAATTTCCGGAGAGATTATTTTAAGGAACGCAGGATTAGGGTAAGAGTTGTTTCGCAGGAGTCTGAACATGACCATAGCACTCTGTTTATCTTGGTATGAGGTGGCGGCGAGAGCCTTCTACATAAATAAAAGAATTTTGTTGTCTCAATGGGCTTGCTAAGAGCGTCCCTGTGTATAGTAGGATAGTCGCCCAATCCGAGGGCAGTGCGGTTGGTAAAGCGATGTGCGACCTTGTGGGCAGACTCGTTAAGGTTCAGAAGAACCTCCTCCGTTGCCCCGTCGTGAGCATAGAATCACAAGATGTTGTGTGTTGTGCTGCCACTGTTTCTGAAGCCTCTCAGAATATGAACTATTTGCCCATTTACCCGGCTTTTCTGAAATGTCCTGTCGGCTGCGTTAGAGTCGCTATACGCCCTGTCTCTCCGACCATCTTGCATGGCGAGCGCAATGGACCCCTAGGTGGCTCAGCCACCTAGGGGTTCGTTATCCGAATCGAGGCACAGTTGATGACCTTCCCTGCGTGTCCACAACGGAAACCGCGAAAGCCTTGCCATTTGGGTACTCGACGGCACCTACAAAGCTTGCCTCGATCTTGTTCTTCGAAATTAGCTTGTGATTGTTCTTGTGATTTTGTTCAGGCGACGATAATCGACGCAGAAGCGTAGGGTCCCATTCTTTTTTTTCACTAACACTACAGGGGATGCCCATGGACTCTTGGACGGCTGGCTAATGGCATCCCGCAGCATTTCATCAACTTGTCTCTTCATGGCTTCATGTTCTCGCGTCGAAACCCTGTACGGACTCTGACGGAGTGGTCTGGCCTTTTCTTCATTTATGATGTGATGTTTCGTGATTGGGGTCTGCCGAATTTTCGATGACGACGAAAAGCAATCTTCGTATTGCAGGAGCACAGCCTTGAGCTGTTCTTGCTTATCGTTCGGAAGTCTGGGATTGACGTCGAAAGCTATGGGAGAGCTTGGTTCCTCTGAGCAGGTTCCGCACAATAGGCGAGGGCGAAAGCACTGGTGGCTTCGACAATTTCTTCGATGTCTGCGACCGTTGTTCATTTGTTCACATGTTTGTACTCATTGCTGAAGTTCGTGAGCATAACCGTTGCTTTGCCTCCCCTCAGCTCTGCTATTCCTCTTGCGACGCAAATATTTCGGGTGACCAAGAGATGCTGACTGCCTTCAACGACGCCTTCCAAGTCAGGTGATTTAGAAGCGCGGACTGAAATAATGACGCTTGAGCGAGGCGGAATGGTGACTTGTTCTTCCAGCACATTCAAGGCGTGGTGTCCGGACGGCGTGCGTGGCGGTAGTGCTTCTTCTGTGGATATTGTTATCGACTTTGTTTTTAGGTTGATGACAGCACCATGGAGGCATAAGAAGTCCATGCCACGGATGACATCTCTCGAGCAACGCTGTAGGACTACGAAGTCTGTAGGATAAATACGGACGTTAATGGTGACTCTCGCTGTGCAGATTCCTGCAGGCGTTACGAGATGACCTCCGGCTGTGCGGATTTCAGGGCCTTTCCAAGCTGTCGTAACTTTCTTTAAGTTCGTGGTGAACGGCCCACTGATGATAAAATAGTCGGCTTCAGTATCAACGAGAGCGGTCACAATGGTGGACATCTGATGGAGGTGCTGTTTCTTCCATGTACCGGACGCCTCCGTCAAGCCGTGAACCCAGCCCACGCCGTGAAGACACCGACGCCAGCAACGAGCAGCGAGTTAGCCGCAGGCAACAAGGTCTGCCACCGGAGTACGCGCTTTTACTGAACAAGGCTCGGAAAACCAAGTCGTTGACGTCGACCACGGTGACCATGTCAACGCCAGTTCTACCTGCACCACTCCTGCTCCGGCTACCCAAAGAGCCGCCAACTTACTGCGGTTCGCCACTGAAAGACGCGGAAAGCTGGATCGAAAGGTTCGACCACGTCGCCGTCTTCAATGACTGGACAGACGAAGTCAAGCTACGGCATGTGTATTTCGCCTTGGAAGAGGCTGCTCGGACCTGGTTCGAGAATCAGGAGCGAAGCCTCACAACGTGGGAGGCCTTTCGCGCCAGGTTTCTCACTACTTTCGCAAGTGTGGTGCGCAAGGAGAAGGCCGCAGCTCTTCTCGAAACCCGCATGCAGATGCCAAATGGAACGTGGCATTATGCATTGCCAGTTTGTAGACCACTGATGTCACTGTTATAGGACGGTAGTTGTTTATCAGCTTTGTTCCCTTTTCCTTTATAGATCATGCTCATCCTACTAAGTAGAGTGCCTCGATGCGCGCGCCCCCACTTAGAGTGGTGTCAGCTTTTGCAAGGGCAGATGCCGCCGCCTCGGCTTCGGCGCCAGCGCGACTGCCATTTTGGCGCCTCCGGCCGGTAGTTCGTGCTTGGCGTGTGAGGTGTTGTTGGGCAGTGTTCATTTCCTTCCAGTTTTATGCACCCATCTCCGCATCACCATGCCCGGCTGCTGCGTGCCGCAGTGCTCGAATCACTCGAGAAACGGATGGAAGTTGTACCGGTTTCCAAGAGACCCAAAAAGAAGGCTTCTTTGGACCGTTAAAATCAAACGAGACAAGTGGCAACCGACTAATACGTCGCACGTATGCAGCGTAAGTAAACATTTTTTTAGTGCGACGTATTCTGACTGGTCAGCATTATTTAGGGCGCCGTTGTTTTTTATTTAGGTGCTCAATGTAAATGCAGGACAGCCAAACGTCGTGCAGGGTACTGTGCGGCGTGCTCGTGTTAAAAGACCACGCTTTAAGAAAATGCGTCAAGTACGGGTGCTTCGAAAGCCCCCGTGTTGATAACATTTCATGCTGGTTCAAGGGCCTCGTGTGTGCTACTACATTCATAGGAATTGCGACTAGTTTCAGTGCCCTTGCACGGGAAAGTGTTGCCTTGGCAGCAGCGTTGTGAAATCCTTCCCACCCCCTACCCGAGGCTGTTAATTTCGTGCACTGCGCTTCGCAGCTATTGTGCTCGCGAGACCGGCTGCCGCTGTCGTGACCGTCCGCCTCGCAGCCCGAAGACAGACTTCGTGAAATTGCCGTACTCGCTCGCCAACTCGCCCCGACAGCGTACGCGTCGACCGGGTGCTGGCGGAGTTGAGCTGAACGAAAAGTAGGCAAGAGATGGGGACGCAGGAGGTGTAGTTAAACAGATGAGAATTTAGAAAGTGGAGGAGGGAGAAAATTATATACAAGGGCACAAAACGGGGAGTGAGTGCAGGCCGCGTGCCGGCGAGCGAGTACGGAAATCTGACGGCGCCTGACTGCTGCCTAGCTTCAAGAGTACGGCACGTAGAGTTCACGTAATTCACATAAGAGGAAATTGGACGTGAAATGCGCGCATATGGCCTCGCAGGGAATTAACATAGGCTCGGGTGCGTGGTAGGGGGATTTCACAACGCTTACGAGGCCTGCCCATGTTTATTCGTGCACGCGTTCACACTGATCGGTCGAAATTTGAACGCCTCTTGTGAAATCAAGCCGTTTGAACATAAACATGCTGTTCCTGCGAAAAACTCGTAATATTACGAGGCAGGACTTCTGCCCGCCTTGTGTGTATCGTCGTATGTATACTTGGTAATCAGGAACACTTCAGTGACAAACAAAACAAGCGCTGTTATGGAGTCTTGTCATTTTTACCTGACAAATAAATTCGATTGCATTGGGAACTTGGAGGCTTGGGTACAAAGCTTTTGATAGAACGAAATCTGTAACGCTCGCTATAAAATCAGACCCGGTACTTTGTCGGTACAATAGACTAATATTTTATTCACAGGAATTCAGGAATCCTTACAGATTTTCAGTGCGAAAATTGAAAGGGTTATTATAACAGCAGGCTGGGTCTATGATCGCTCTCACTGAAGTGGCTTACGTGAAAGCGCGCGTGAGCTCAATTAGTTTCCTTCTTTTTGTGCTTCAAAGTTGCTGCTAGTTCCTGCTGCGAATCATACTGCATGCATACATTAAATCTTGTTTATTGACAGTGACAGACATTCGTTTTTCTTCTGCGAGTGTGTTAATCTCCAATTCTGGTTTTATTTGCAGGCTCACTTTGAAGAGAACAACTATGAGCAACATCGTGCGGATGGCTGGAAGAAGTTGAAACCAAATGCCGTCGCAACTTTGTTCACATTCAAACGTAAGATTGAACTTTTTTCTTGCATTACATAAAGCAGCACCAGTTGCAAGTACTCTATGTACCTGGGATTTCTACGAAGCTAACACCAAATAGGTCCTCATATGCTGCGTCCACATTAGTGCATAATTTCTGGAAATGCAGTCACGGACAAAGCTAGGAAATGCGAACACAAAAATGTGAACCAGACCACGCAAAATTGAAAAATACTGCCAATATTAGACGGTCAATTAATGGCACGCTATTAGTGCATTTGGAAAGCTACAATTCCCAACTTTATTTTTGTGATTATGTTGCATCACTTTGACTTGCATGTAAAAAAAATTGCGATACTTGAGTGTTGTGGTTTATATTTCTTGTTTGCATTTTTTGGTCATGACTGTATATACGTCTGCATTTCAGTGTTTACAGGCATGACCCACTGCAGAACGGTTTTCCGCTACTTAGCACACGGTCGTGTACTGCTAGGATGTCAGGTGCAGTGGCTATGTTATTTACAAAGGGGGAAAACGGAAACCATTATGTATATGAGATCCACGATGCACGAGCCTCCACTACAGTGCGCCTCATTACCTGCGTTGCGTTGGCGTGTTAAGCCCTACAATCAAATAATCAATAAACTGCATAGGGAGCGAATGTCAGTTGAGCCCTCCACAACGGCGCACACGTGTAGCTCTGGCATATGAAGCTCCAATTTGAATTAGAGCCATTTATTGTGGGGAGAAATTTTCAGCACAATTTAATTATGGTATTTTAAGACTTTCCCCTATTCCTTGTGGAAAGGGCGGGGGAAAGACAACTGTCTTCCTCACGTCAATAACTAAGCCGGTATCTGCTGCATGTGTTACATTTGTAAAATTAACAAGCTAGACATGAACTGGCATTGCTTGAATATGTTCATGAATACATACATTTCTGCTTGCAGCACTGCCTAAGGAACGAAAGCCACCAAAAGAAAGAACTGTGCCTGCACCCTCCAGCAACGAGACAAACAAATCTCCTCCTGGTCTGCGTCAATCTCCAGCTGCAGTTAAAACTACCCTAGAGACCCCACAAAACCACGCCGTTCCTGAATCTACACGGCAAGGAACATCGTGTTATGGACACGACACCATGGAAGTTGACGACGCCGTTGTTGAACTGTCAGCGAACACTAGTGATGCAGGTTCAAGAGAAGTTAATGCAGTGGCTGGTGAAACATCAAATTCTACTGCAGAATCAGCAGAACTGAAGAAGAAGCTTGCTGACCTTACAAGAAAGTACTCTGAACTTCAGCAACATCATGACAGAGCCAAGAACACCATTAGTGGTCTCAAGAAAAAAGTGCAAAAACTCGAGACTGAGGCAACAAATATTTCGCAAAATATGAAATTTCTCAACGACGATCAAGTACGCGCTCTCTCAAGGATCAGCAGCTTGGGGAACTCTTGGTCTCCGCACACTGTCAAGCAAGGCCTTCAAATTAAGTTTGCTTGTGGAACAACCGGATATGAAACTTTGAGAAAAATGGGATATCCTCTCCCATCCAAAAGAACGCTCGCACGGAGGATTCAAAATTTGAAGTTTCTCCCAGGCGTTCTTCACGAAGTGATAGACGTTATGAAATGCAAAGCCGAGACCATGGAGGATGTAGAAAAGGACTGCGTCCTTTTTTTGCATGAAATGGAGATAGTGCCGGGGTTTGAGCTAGATCGGGCTGAAGACGCACTTCTCGGAGGAATAATTCTTCCTCCGAAGCCTGAAGAGCCTGCGGTTCATGCTCTGGTATTTATTTTGGGCGGACTTAACCAGCGATGGAAGCAGGTGATTGCATATGAATTTACCGGAAGAAACATCGATGGCGGCTTGCTGAAAAACTTTGTGTTGGAGCTAGTACAGCTGTGCAGTAAAATATCTCTGAGAGTTCGCGCAATCACATGTGACATGGGCTCGGCAAACCGCGCAATGTGGAGGGAATTTGCCTTTTTCAGTCACAGAGATTCTTCCACGGTGTGCTCCATACCTCATCCGTGCATGGACGGGAAGGAACTTTTTTTCATTGCTGATCCGGCTCACGTCTTGAAAAACCTCAGAGGCCAGCTCTTGAGCTCAGAAGTTTTCACGTTGAGTGAGGCCACAGTTGCCAAACATGGCCTGCCTTCTTCACAAGTCAACTTGGAATATGTTCAGGCTGTGCTCGAAGAAGATTCTAAAAGAGAACTGAAGGTAGCCCCAAACTTATCCGACATGCACACCAGCGCAGGCCACTTCACCAAAATGAAGGTTGGTGTCGCTGTACAACTTTTTCGGGAAGTTCCCTCAGCTATCAGATTCCTTATAAAGGAAGGAGTTCTTAAACAGGAAGCAGAAACAACAGCTTGGTTCATGGAGCTGATTTCAAAATGGTATGCACTGATGTCTTCGCGGCATCCAACACTGGCCCTGAGTCGAAGAAGTAGGGCTAAGTACTCCGAAGCCCTAGATACATTACACACAGCAATAGAAACCATCAGAACTATGAAAATGGGTGCCACATACCATTGGAAACCGTCGCAAGCAGCCGTACTCATATCAACTACAGTTGTACTTCGCCTCCAAGACGTTCTTTTAGGAGACGAAGGCTATGAGTTTTTTCTTACGAGCAGGCTCCAGCAGGACTGCTTAGAGAACCTCTTTTCTGTGGTGCGGCTTTTGAAGCCGGTTCCCAATGCCTACGATCTCAAGTGCGCTCTGAGACTTGTGAGCGTAAGCCAATTTTCGCATACACCGAGGACGACCAGCTACGAGCTTGAGGACAGGGAGTACCTGGTGGACCTGATATCCCAGGGGAAGGAAGCCTGCGTCGAGAAGGAAGCTCAAGAAATCGATGATTTAGAGATTTTGTTCATCGAAGGATTGTCGTCCACAGAATGCAGTATTCTCTTTTACCTAGGAGGATTTATTTTGAAGGGAATTTTGACATCTGTGAAGTGCGCAAAATGCAAAGATGCTCTCCTTGGAACTGCCAACGACGAGCATGCTTCGCTGACAGCGCTGAAAGAGTACGTTTCAGATGGAGGCAACCTCATCTACCCCAGCAAGGGAGTTATGAAAGCCTTGATAGACTATGAGGAGCATTTTGCGGCCATAAACTCTTGGTGCACGGACAAAGTAGTCACGATGAAGTCGCCGCTTCGTTCACTCACCGCATACCTAAACAAGGTGCACCGTCGCAGCTTGTGTGTATGCGCGGAGCACGAGGACAGTATATACCGACTGCTCACAGAGAGGTACGCAAGAATAAGGCTGCGCATTCACCTTCGGCAGGTTCCAGTCGGGAGTTGCAATGGACATGCAAGCAAAACATGTGCCGGCGTCAACCTCTCATGAGAAATGGACACGCCAAGATAAGCTGTATGCTTAAAAGGTTTCGGCTCACGTGGGCACGCTTTTGACTCTTGCATTTTTTATTATTAAACATTTCATTTCGTACTGCATTTGGTTTGTCTTGTATCTGACTTTGATTTTCACTAGTGGTACAGCGCAGTATTAAGGTGCACAAATAAATGACCTGTTCACTGAAATCGTGGGTGTCGTTTCATAAAGGTAGACTGGTAAAGCATGTTACTCTCGGGTATGCTGCCTGCACAGTGCATGAAATGGTGAGGCAGGGGAAGGTGGTACCGAATGTCAGATAATGTGTGTGTGTGTGTGTGTGTGTGTGTGCGTGTTGTGTGTGTTGTGTGTGTGTGTGTGTGTGTGTTATATATACACACACACGCGAGTATATAAAGTACAGCGATTCCTGCCTTTGCTATTCGGCTGATTCACAAAGACCCAAATATTGCATTCCTTTCAGCAAGCGTAGTAATAAAAGTTCATGCGCCCCTCCGTCTTAACGACGACAATGGTTTAACGCGAATCTTTTTGGTGTGGGAGTTCGTGGCTCATTTCATTCAGTCTATGTCAGCCCCTGGCGCATTGTACAAGCACAGGCCACCAGTTTGTATGACGTGCGTTGTTCCATTTAACAATTAGGCAACAACAGCACTAAGAGGCGTCCAAGTTGCACCAAAAAAAAAATCTCGCCAACGAGTACTTCTTTCCTACCATACGCGAGCACCGCAAGCGGTAGTGCGCTTCGCATGCTGCCCCACTACGGCGGGAGCTGTAATGGCGGCCGTCGTAGCAGACGACACGGCTGTCCTCACCCTCAGCGGAGCGCGCGGGCATCAAGGCACCCTACTACTGAGTTGGTGACAGCGCCATCTCACGGAGAAGCTTTTTGCCAAAGTCGTAAAAGCCTCTCCCCCTCCAAAAAAACTTCCAAAAAAAACTTCCAAATCTTGACGTAAAACTCGACTGTCAAACAATCGGAACCTGGGCTACAATTACGGTTCACGGATGTAAAGGCTGCGAATACTTCCTCTTCAACGAGAGGGATGTCACAAGTCTCAAAACTCTTGATGATCTTACCGAAGGGAAACGAGTATGGAGTCGGAGGCGGTTCGGCGTGAAGGTTTTTGTAGAACTGCCTTGCCACCTTCAATTTTCTATCCTGCGTTTCCACTAAACTGCTTGAGTTTGCATCGACCAAAGAGGTTATAGCTGAACTTTTCCTTACTAAGTGCCGACAAAGAACATTTCTGCTACTACATTAATGATCCATTCCCCACTGCTCCGCGCGTGCTGTGGCCCGCAAGCGGTCCCAGCGTCGCTGGAGCAGTGTTCTATATTCCAATGGAATGTGTGTACATTTGTCTGTTTGTCCGTGATAGCGATTCCTTTAACGGCACCAAACGATACCTGAAACGCCAACCTCACCCCCAGCGCCAACCAATATTTCTCAAGTTTCAGCGTTCATACTGGTGCAATTTTCAATTAAAAAGTAATTATGGCGCATGCCTGAGGCACCAATAACAACACCTCGATGCTTTTTTGTGCGACATTTTACTAGAGAAGTGTTTCCAACGCTTTGCTAAGACAACACGTTGGTCGCACCTGCCTGTCGCTTTGCATTCTACACCTTATCGCCTCCGAGACAGGCACGCATCTTTCTCACGGGTGGGCACGCTTACTTCGTTTTTGAAGATAACTGCCAGATGGTGCTGGTGTCTAACGTTGCTCGATGCGCTCCTTCGCCTTCGCTGCACGGGTCAAGACTCTCCAACGCAGCGCTTTCGGAATACAATGGACCAATGTCTCACGCGGAACATCAAATAAACGTTTTGTTCACTCTCTATACGCAAAAATGACATCTTTCGACGTCATTTTCAGTGAAACATGCAGGTATGAAGCCATTCTGTTTTCTTGAGTGATCACATGCAGGAGGCCCAAACTATGTTTAGCCAGAGTTTAAAAAGGTGCCAGTACAGGCAATCAAGACACGACGAAATGCATGTTGCAGACTGTTGCATCTATTTAGTCAGACTATTTTTGTGTCTTAAAATGGTGCTTAATAAGATATGTTTAACGACCTAACTTTTGAAAGAAGGAGGGTGGAAAAGCGATTCATTGAGAAAGTTTTATACCGGTTTGCGAACGTCTGATAAGATAATATTGAGCTTTATATAGGTAAGTATTTGTGTTGTCCGCCTAATTAAAAATGCCCACGAAATACAAAAAAATCCACGTGACAAACCTGTTCGCGCACCTGTGCGCACGCCGAGTTTTGTGCTCCCTTAAGTTCCGCGTACGAATGACCATAGCAGTTGCCCGATTGGGCCGTCTCTGCAGGGCCGCAACAAAGATGATGGCTTTGCGATGAACACGTTTTGACATTGGCCACAAAGGCAATAACCGCTACGATTGCTTATTATTGTCACGAACCAGGGCGAGGGAAGCGTGTCGTTTGTAGGCGGAACGTTAGAGAGCACCAGAACAACGACGTGCGTGGGTGCACCAGCGGGTTTGTCATTTGGTATTTTTTGTTTCACAGACATTTGTAGTTAGCAGGAAAACACTGATCATTAACAGATACCAGGTTCAGAACTGTTGCAATAAAATTAGGCCAGATTCAATGGGCGCATGATTGCAAGTCAGAAAAGAATACAAGGATATGGACGAGGGCACACCTATCTCGCACTCAGGCGTCTTCGGCATTACACCCTCGCTTCCAGAGACGCCAGAATTTGTCTGAAACTGTCAAGGCGCTCCTGGCTGGCATGAAAATCAGTGGCTCTGGGAATTTGAAAAAGTGAAAACATGCCCGTTCATGCTGCGCCCGCTTACAAAATGTCATCTGGGTACTACTTCACTGTCATGTGATGCGACAACAACCAGCCCAAGAGGAAGAGATTGCTGAGCACTGCCTGTGAAGTTGACAGTGCACCGCGGAAATCGTCCTGGTGCGGTGCTTTTCCATTGCACTGATTTCCGTCCACAACGTAAAACGCTGAGCTCCGTTGCCTTTGGATACAATGACAATCGGGGAAGAATCACGAGCTCAGTAAAGTGTATGAGTAAGTACACTTATTGCGTTTATTCAAGCGCAACTCTAGCTGTTCCACTAAAACGCTGAGCTCCGTCGCCTTTGGATACAATGGCATCGGGGAAGAATCACGACCTCAGTAAAGTGTATGAGTAAGTACTCTTATTGCGTTTATTCAAGCGCGACTCTAGCTGTTCCACTTTACAGCAGGGATTTGCGTGCAGTATGCCTGTAGTATGCGGCACAAAACTATTGCCGTACTCTTTCGCAGGTCACTTGTCAATAATAATATTGTTACGGAAAAGAAGAGACGCCGTATCGACGAGGCTGGTGATTAGGTGGATTCAAAACCAGTGGTAAAGGCGTGACCGGTTCACCAGTGATGATGATGATGATGATGATGAACCTTCGGCTTTGCTAGCACTCGCCCACAAAGAGGGATCGGCCAAGAACCGGGCTGCAGGATCATCAACTGTGTTCAGTCAGGCATTCAGGTAGTCTCGTTGCCGTAAATAATAACAATAGTGTGATCGAGCGGAGACAACTCTTCGTCTTCCTCGTCAGGCACACATGCGCGTCGCCCCCTAGAATATCAATATACATGCATGTAGCATAACCCTCGGTGACACAAGCGCCGTCTCAGCGCATGTAAATGTCACCGTTACTAGGAGAGTTGTAGGGCTTCAAGCGCGCAACTTGAACAATATCGATATCCTGTTGGGCACATGAAGGCAACGGGGTGGCAGCACCAATTTCATATGTTACAGGAGTAACCACACGAAGGACTCGGTATGGACCTGTGTAGTGAGTAAGCAGTTTTTCTGTCACGCCAACTTGACGGGTCGGATACCAGAGGAGGACCAAATAACCGGGCGGAAAGTTTATGTCGCGGTGTCATTGGTCATACAATCGCCGTTGCTTCGCTTGAGAGGTAAGAGGGCGAGTACGGGTGATTTCGCGTGCGTGAGTGGCACGAGTGATAGCGTCCATGGCATATTCACTGGTCGGTACTACATGTGACAGTAGGACAGTGTCTAGAGGCAATGTTCGTTCTCGGCCAAACAGCAGAAAAAAATGGAGAGTAACCAGCATTGTCATAGCGCGAAGAATTGTAGGTAAATGTGACGTATGGCAACGCGAGATCCCAGTCGGTTTGGTTAATAGAAACATACTTAGCGGCTATGTCTGTAAGAGTTCAATTTAGACGCTCCATGATCCCATTGGTTTGCGGGCGGTATGACGTAGTCAGCCATTTGTCTCGTTTTACAGGACTGCAAAATGTCGGCTATGACCTTCGACAAAAAGGTGCAGCCACGGTCTGTAAGCAGCTGCTGTGGGGCTCCGTTTTGCAAAATCACGTCTTTGAGGAGAAAGTAGGCGACATCTCTGGCGCAGCTTGTTGTAAGGGCTGGTGTGATGGCATAACGCCTGGCATAGTCGGTGGCCACGGCTATTCACTTGTTATCCGAGGAATGCAAGGGGAAAGGGCCAAGTAGGTTCCAGCGGAAGAACGGTTCTGACGGAATGTCAAGTAGTTGAAGGCGTCCAGCGGGAAGTGTCGACGGTGTTTTGCGGCGCTGACATTTTTCACAAGCCACAACGTATCCTCTGACTGAGCGTGCAAGCTCCGGCCAAAAGAAGCGTATGCGTATTCGGTCGTAAGTGCGTGACACACCAACGTGGCCAACAGTCGGAAGGCCATGAAGTTCATGTAGAACTTCCGGGCGAAGGTGTTTCGCAATGACAAGCAGCATGGCCTGTCCATCCGGCTCAAAATTTTGGTGGTATAATACATCATCGTGGAGCATGCATTTGCGATGGGACTCATTGGAAGATGGTGATTTGAGGTGCTCAATGGCAGCACGCAAGGACGCATCATGGCGCTGCTCGTCACCGATGTATGTCATTCGCGGAAGAAAAAAGACGCAAGGCTCGTTGTCGGCGTCAGGCATATTGCTCGACTCAGCAACCGGATAGCGGGACAGGCAGTCTGCGTCCTGATGTAAGCGTCCGGACTTGTACGTCACCGTGTAGGTATACTCTCGCAGTCGCAGAGCCCAGCGCCCGAGCCGGCCTGTAGAATCCTTCAGTGACGTAAGCCAACATAGTGCATGATGTTCAGTTTTTACAGAGAAAATTGTGCCATATAAGCATGGGTGGATATTTGAGAGTGCACAAACAAGAGCAAGACATTCACGCTCTCAAAAAAATAGTTGCGATCAGCACCTGTGAGGAGGCGGCTAGCGTAGGCGACAACTCAGTCGCGTCCCCGTTGGCGTTGGGCTAAGACAGCTCCGATGCCGCGCCACCAGCATCGGTTTGAACCTATTTTGAAGCGGATGTGTCAAAGTGGGCCAATATAGGTGGAGTCGTCAGTAGCATGAATATGTGAGAAAAAGTAGCAGCTTGGTCAGTACCCCACGTAAATGTGACGTCTTTCTTCATAAGCTTTGAGAGGGGTCGAGTGATGGTTGCGAAAGTTTTCACAAACTTTCTAAAATAGGAACAAACTCCTAAAGAACACCGGACGTCTTTCACTGACTGGGGTACAAGAAAACTGGTAACTGCATGAATTTTCTCGCGGTCTGTTTGCACACCAGAGGCATCGACAAGGTGGCCCAACACTGTAATTTGCCGGCGTCCGAAGGGGCACTTAGTCGAGTTTATTCCAAGGCTTGCAGTGCTGAATATGTCGAGAATAGCTGACAAACGCTCAAGGTGGGTCTCCAATGTTGGGGAATATACAACGACATCGTCGAAATAACAAAGATATGCTGACCACATGAACCCTTGTTGCAGAGAGTCCACCATGCCCTAGAACGTTGCTCGGGCGTTGCATAAGCGAAGTGGCAGAACCTTGAGCTGATATAGGTCGCCTTGAGTTACAAACGCAGTCTTCTCTTGGTTTTTTTCGTCGACAGCAATCTGCCAGTAGCCGGCCGGAACGTAGGTCTATTGAAGAAAAGTATCGGGCGCCGTGGAGAAAATCGAGAGCGTCATTGATGCGGGGTAAAGGGTAAGCGTCCTTTTTTTGTGATTCTATTCAGATGGCGGTAATCCATGCAGAAGTGCCACGTGCCATCTTTCTCTTTAACGAGCTCAACGGGGGACGCACAAGGGCTCGAAGAGGGTTCAGTAATTCCCTTGGCTAGCATCTTGGTGACTTCTTGTTGAATTACTTTACGCTCGGTGGCAGACACCCGGTAAAGTCGCCGAAGAATGGGTTGAGAATCACCAGTGTTAATGCGGTGCTTGACGAGTGAAGTCTGGCCGACTGGATGGCTGTCATTGTCAAAGATGTCGCGCTATGAAGCCAGAAGGTGGAATAGCGTGGCTGTCTTCTTATGTTTGAGGCCCGGGACGATTATGGAGCGTAAAGTCGCATTGAGGCGCGTGGAATCCTGCAAGTGATGTGGCTGATCGGGACATAAGGCTGCCGTAAAACAGGTGACATGGTTGTCCAGTAGGGGTCTTAGCGGGGCGACCAAAATTTCATGGGGTAGTACTTGTTTTATGAAACCGAAATTGATTACAGGTAAATATGTTCGGTTAGAGGACATGGTTACGACGGTGTGTGGCACAGTATTGTCATGCGCCAGGAGAAGATCAGTAATCGGCGTCACGATATAATCACCGTCGCTCACGGGAAAGGGTGTTGCCAATTCAACGAATGTGAGAGCTTTAGGCGGTATCTGGAAGAAATCAGTGGTGCACAAGCTGTTCGGGAATTCGGGGTGAGAATCCGGGAGGAGCGGAAGTTTTAGGCAGAGAGTACCGGCGGCACAATCGATCAGGGCAGAATGCGTCGACAGGAAGTCCATGCCAAAGATTAGGTCGTGAGGGCAATTTTCAAGCACCGTAATTAAAACGGGGACATGGCGGCCGGCAATGCTAACACGAGCGGTGCACATTCCAGGATTGGCCACAGTTGCACTAACTGCTACACGGAGAGCTTTAGTCCCTGCAGGCGTGTGACTTTTTGAGAAGGTGACACAGGTGAGCACTCATTATGGACACTTGAGCTCTGGTATCAACTAACGCCGTCAAAGAAATACCGTCCACATACACCTCAATCAAGTTCTTATTAGTGGGGAGCGTCAACGCAGGATTTGGATCAGTCGCAATAGATTCAGCACTACCTCCCGGAGCGGCATAGTCTAGTTTTCCCTCTGAGAGGATCCATAATTTACCGGCAACGGATAGCGGCGTGGTTGGGGTGATGGGGAACGACGGCGTTGAGGTGACGGCGAACGAGTGGTGGAGGGGCTGTTAGGAACGTCGGAAGAAGGGTAGACATGACTGGGCGAATACTGACGCGAGTACTCGTATGGGCGACAAGAGGAAAATGGGCTCCTGTTTCAGGGCGTTTCAGTGCTGTGGCAGTACCGGGAGATATGGCCAACTCGGTGGCCGCGGGAAAGAGATCGGTTTGTCGTCTATAATTCCCCATTCCGTCGGATTGCGTGATCGCGGAAGAAAATGTGAGTCATGGCGTGGTGCATTTGATGTCATTGGTCTGGAAGTGGGTCGGGAAACAGAGCAGGCCACAGGAAAGCCGAGCTTTGCGATTTCCTGGCTCACGACGGCTCGAATAATGGACACCACCGGAGGCGTTTGTGCGGTGCCATGGTTGAGCGGATGGGGAGGAATTGGTGCCGGACTTGACTCCTGATGCTCCCGTCGAACTATTCGTGTCACACTGTCCTGCATGGGTTGTGTGGCACCGAGATTGGTGCAGGTTGATGTAACAGCCGTGTTTGGTAGCCGCGTAAAGTCAGGTTGAACACAGCAGCTTTTGGCCATTTAGAAGCGGCGGAATTCCTTGATAATCATATCTACGGTCGTGACGTTGGTGTACACGAGCATGTTGAAGGCGTCGTGCACGATGGCCTTGAGTATGTTGCCCACCTTGTCCCTTTCTGTCATTTGCTCGTCCACTTTCCGGCCCAACGCTAGCACGTCCTGTATGTACGAGACATACGACTCAGTTGAGGACTGCACTCGAGTGGCGAGTTATATTCGCGCTTTCATTTAGCGACCGGACGGTTCCCCAAATATGTCAGCGTAGTCTCTCCTTGAAAAAATCCCACCTGGTGAGCTCGGTCTCATGGGCGTCGAACTAGACACGTGGGGTGCCATCTAAATAAAATATTAAGTTGGCGTGCACCATGGTAGGGTCCCATTGGTGTGTCTGGTTAACACGCTCGTACATACGGAGCCAGTAGTCAACGGTAATCCCTGGTTGCGCAGAAAGTGTACCGGGATCACGGGGGGTGGGCATCGTCAGGTATGTAGTGGCTGGAGCTACAGATGGAGACGCTGACGGGTTGTTTTCATTGGCAGCCATGACCGGAGACTGAACGTTGTGGCCACTGCGAAGCTTCGTGGTGAAGACAGGGAGCGTTCCACCTCCACCAAATGTGTTACGGGAAAGAAGAGACACCGTATCGACGATTCTGGGGATTAGATGTATTCAAAATCAGTGGTAATGGCATGACCGGTTCACCAGCGATGATAATGATGATGAACCAGCGATCGAGTGGAGACAACCCTGCCTTCCTCGTCAGGCACACACGCGCGTGTTATATTATATATATACATGCATGCAGCAATATATATATATATATATATATATATATATATATATACATATATATATATATATATATTGTTACCGCGAAGAGTAACTCACCGAGAGCTGGTCTTGCTAACGGATTAGAGAGCGCACAGTCAAGCTGGCCAACGGGAGAAGCTCGAGAGTTCAACCCACAACAACCACGTTGTCGTCTTCTTCATTTGGGTGCAAATTCAGCTGTGTTGGGGCGACAGTTCCATACACGTATCATCACACCGGCGCGTAAGGCACCGTCTCGGTGCCTGTTAATTGAGCGAGTCGGCGTTGTAGGGCTTTAGACGAGAAACGTGGACTACTTCCGTTCTGGGTACAGAAGCTGATGAGTTTGTAGTAGCGGCAATCTCGTAGGTCACAGGTGTGGCCTTACGAATGACTCGGTAGGGCCCAGCCTATCGCGATTGTAGTTTCTCGCAGAGGCCAACGCGTCGAGATGGGAGCCACAGGAGAACAAGAGATCGCGCAGAAAAAAATGGCCTCTCTATGTCGACGGTCATAAAGGGACTTCTGTGCTGTCTGCGACGACGATAACCAAGTGCGCGCTACCACGCGTGCCATCAGGGCCCGGGTGATCGCATCCTGAGCGTACGAAGTAGAGGATGGGTGGTCTAATTAAAGCAGTGTGACGAAGGGCAGTAAGGGATGACGTCCGAAGAGTAGATAAAAAGGGGAGTAGTCCGCTTTTTATTGACGTGACGAGTTATAGCTGAAGGTTACAAACGGAAGAGCTATGTCCCAATCAGTAGGGTCGGTAGATACGTACATGGCAAGCATGTCTGTCAATGTGCGGTTTAGGCGCTCCGTAAGGCCATTAGTCTGAGGGTGGTAAGATGTGGTGAAGTTGTGACGGGTAGCACAAGATCGGAGTATATCATCAGCCACACGAGATAGAAAGTAGCGACCACGGTCTGTGAGCAGGTGAGACGGAGCACCATGCTGGAGGATAATGTCGTACAGCAGGAAGTTGGCAACGTCGGTCGCGCAGCTGGTTGGTAGCGCTCAAGTGATTGCATACCGAGTGGCATAGTCTGTGGCCACTTCAATTCATTTATTTCCAGTTGTAGAAGTAATAAAGGAACCTAGTAAGGCCAACCCCACTCGGTAAAATGGCTCGGCTGGAAATTCAACAGGTTGAAGAAGACCTGCAGCAGTAGTCGTAGGCTTCTTTCGGCGCTGGCAGAGGTCGCATGATGCGACGTAACGGCGAACAGAGCTGTAGGGGCCCTTCCAGATTACTCGTCGTTGAATGCGGTAATAAGTTCTGGAGACTCCTAGATGTCCAGAAGTTGGAGCGTCGTGGAATTGTCGCAGAACATTTTTTCGCAGGTGATGCGGTATGACGAGTAAAAGTTCCGCGCCGTCGGGGTGTAAGTTGCGGAGGTACAAAACGATGTCTTGAAGTAGGTATCTGCTAATAGAAGGGTCAGCATAACGCGATTGAAGGTGGTCAATGATGGTGAGCAGCGATGGATCTCGGCCTTGTTCGTGGGCCACGTTCATAAAGCCAATGATGGCTAAAACGCAGGTATCGGATTCCAAATCAGTGGAGCTAGGTGGATCAACGGGGTGCCGGGAAAAGCAGTCAGCATCGCTGTGCAGCTTTTCAGATTTGAAAACAACCGAGAACGTGTGCTCCTGTATTCGAAGTGTCCATCAGCCGAGTCTTCCTGTAGGGTCCTTAAGCGTCGACAGCCAGCAAAGCGCATGATGGTCCGTGATAATTGCGAACAGACGCCCATATAAGTACGGACGGAATTTCGCAATAGCCCAAACGAGGGCTAAGCATTCCCACTCAGTGATGGAATAATTTTGTTCCTCTTGCGACAAAGGCGGCTAGCGTAGGCTTTCACACGGTTGGTGCCATTCTGTATCTGAGCGAGTACAGCACCAGTGCCATGGCCACTTGCATCGGTGCGAAGCTCTGTTCGAGCCGCTGGATCAAAATGAGCCAACACAGGTGGTGATGTGAGGGCAGTAATTAGCGACGCGAAGGATTGTTCTTGGTCCCTTCCCCAAGAAAAGGCCACATTCTTTTTGAGGAGATCCGTGAGGGGCCTAGCAATATCCGCGAAGTTGAAGAGAAAGCGGCGTAAGTATGAGCAGAGCTGAATAAAACTGCGAACTTCTTGTGTGGAACGCAAAACCCGGAATTCTCGGAATGCACGGACTTTGTCAGGGTCGGGCTGAACACCAGTGGCGTCAACAAGCTGGCCGAGTAGTTTAATCTGCCGGCGTCCAAATGAGCACTTCGACGAATTCAGTCGGAGAACAGTGCAACGAAAAACGTCAAAAATTGCCGAGAGACGAGACAGGTGGCTTTCGAAGGAGGGCGAGAAAACAATTACATCATGCAGATAGCAAAGGCAGGTCGACCATTTGAAATCGCGAAGAAGAAACCGCGAAAATACGCTCAAAAGTAGCCGGGGCATCGCACAACGCAAAAGGCATGACCTTGAATTGGTAAAGGCCATCGGGTGTGATGAATGCTGTCTTCTCGCGGTCGCGGTCGTCGACCGAAACTTGCCAGTATCCGCATCGAAGGTCGAGGGACGAGAAATAGTTGGCGCCGTGGAGGCAGTCGCGCGCATCATCGATTCGGGGTAAAGGGTAAGCGTCCTTCTTGGTGATCTGATTCAGGTTGCGAAAGTCGACGCAAAAGCGCCAGGTGTTGTCCTTCTTTTTAACTAAGACCACAGGGGATGATCAAGGACTCGATGAAGGCTCAATGACGTCTTTACTCAGTATTTTCTCGACCTCCGCCTGTATAACTTGGCGCTCAGCATGTGACACGCGATAAAGGTGTTTGTGGAGTGGACTGGCGTCATCGATGTCGATGCGGTGGGTTACGGCACTTGTGCGGCCCAGGGGACGGTCATCGACGTCAAAGATATCCAGGTAAGAAAATAGAACTCCCCGAAGTGCTGCAACTTGGGAAGGTAAGGGGTCGCTGCAGATCATTTTGTCGAGGGACGCCTTATATTGTGACGTGACGGCTGGTTTCGCCATGGTCTTAGTGTAAGAGGTAAAAGAACAAATCGAACATTCATCAAGGGTGGAAAGACCGGCTAAAGTTATGCCTTGGGAAAGAACTTGGGTCGACGTAGAGAAGTTCAGAGCTGCAAGTAGCACCGTGTTAGCATCAACCACTATAGTATGTGGCAGTGCGATGTGGTGCGTAAGGGTCAAATCAATGAGGGGAGCCACCAGATAGTCTCCATCAGAAACGGACGGGAAGGGCGACAGAGGAATGTGCATAGCAGTCTGGGGTGGTAGCCGTAGAGACTCCACGGATCGCAGCCGAGTGCAACTAGGCGGGGTTAAATCAGTGCACAAAGGCAATTCGAGCCGTAAGATACCGGTAGAACAATCGATGAGGGCGAAGTGGTGGTTAAGAAGTCAATTCCAAGGATGACGTGGTGTGGGCAAGCATCGAGGATTGCGAAGAGAACGGAAGTGTGGTGGTCAGCAACAGTAACGCGGGCAGTGCACATACCAAGCACCGATGTTGGACTTCCGTAGGCAACTCGAACAGTAGAGAACATAGCCTGTGTGAGAACCTTTTTCAGGTGAAATCGAAGTGTAGAACTCATAACAGATACTTGGGCACCAGTGTCAGTTAGAGCAGTAACAGCGTGGCCATCACGAACACCCGAAGTAAATTGCGTCAAGAATTTGTAGCCGATTGAGGGTTTTCGTTCCAAGTCGTCAATGCAGCGCAACCTCTAGGAGCTGCACTCGTCAGTTTACCAGGAAATGGCCAGAATAAGCCGGTGACGGAGAACGGCGGCGTTGAGGGGAGCGTGACGGCCGACCCTTAGGTGACGGCGAGCGGCTAGACCAGTTTCTTTACGTGACGACGTCAGCGTGGGACGGTTCGGAGCGTGGAGATGAATGGCGAGCTGAAGGGTCCTGAATATGGTCATCCGAAAAACCGCGTTGCGAATAGTGTACATGGTCCTGACGGCGGTCGACATTAGAAAAGCTTGGCCGGAAATACCACCTTTTGCGGCAATGGCGGGAGATGTGCCCAACACGAGAGCAAGAAAAGCAGATGGGTCGATCTTCGTGCGTGCGCCACTCAGATGGATTTCGGTAGCGTGGTGGAAACCGAGGAATCGCAGCTGCTGCAGCGACAAGTGGAGCAGAGTGGTGGTCAGAGTTGTGGACGGGAGCGCCCATGGGCTGCGGCATAAGTCTGGCGGGCTGGGGAACCTGGACGCCCAGGTTAGCAAACTCCTGACGTACGACGGCTTGAATAAGCGAGACTGTTGCCCAGTTGTCTTGCGCAGGGGGCTGATAAGAAGCGGGTGCCATGACTTCCAGCTCCTGGCGAACATTATTTGCGATACTGGCAGGAGGCGCAAGTGAATCCTCGCAAGACAAAGTCGCAGCAGTGTTCTGTAGTCTCGTGATGTGGTGGGTTATTCGCCTGCTTTTAGCTTGTTCAAATCGTCGGCATTCAGATATGATGTAGTCGACAGTGGCGCAGTTCTTGCACATTAGTATGTTGAAAGCATCATCAGCAATTCCTTTCAACAGGTTGCTGATCTTGTCCGCCTCGGACATGTTTTTGTCAGTCTTCCGACACAGTGCCAGTACGTCTTGAATGTACGTGACGTACGACTCCGTCGGTGATTGATTACGCGACGCGAGTTCCTGCCTGGCTGCCTTCTGACGAGCAACTGACCGACCGAACAAATCGCGAAGATTTTGCTTGCATGTGTCCCAGCTGGTTAGTTCTTCCTCATGCGTCTCATACGAGGCGCGTGCCGTACCCTGTAAGTAGAATAGAATATTTGCTAGCATAAGCGTTTTGTCCCACCTGTAGTGCTTGCTGACGCACTCGAATAATGCGAGCCATTCTTTGACATCCGTGCTGTCTGTCCTGGAAAACGTCCCAGGGTCGAGAAGAAAGGGGGGGGGGGAATCACAGGTGATGGAGCCGGCGCGGATGGCAAGGCCTGAATGCCAGTTTCAGGCATCGCGGCTGGACAAAACTGGCGTCCACTGCGGAGTTCCAGTGCCGGATTCTGTGAAGACCCCGCACCTTCCACCAAAAGATGTTACGGGGAAGATTTACTCACCGAGAGCTGGTCTTGCTAACGGATTAAAAAGTGCACAGTCAAGCAGGCCAACGGGAGAAGCTCGAGAGTTCAACCCACAACAACCACGTTGTCGTCTTCTTCATTTGGGTGCAAATTCAGCTGTGTTGGGGCGACAGTTCCATACACGTATCAATATATATATATATATATATATATATATATATATATATATATATATATATATATATATATATATATATATTCAGCAGGAAGTTCAAGGGGTCTGGTACGTATAAAGAACACAAGCGAGTACACGTACGAAAGAGCAATACTTTTATGCCAACGTTTCAGCCGTGGCACGGCCTTCGTCAGGGAAAACGGCCTTCGTCAGGGAAGGCCGTTTTCAGGGAAGGCCTTCGTCAGGGAAGGCCGTGGCACGGCCTTCCCTGACGAAGGCCGTGCCACGGCTGAAACGTTGGCATAAAAGTATTGCTCTTTCGTACGTGTACTCGCTTGTGTTCTTTATATATATATATATATATATACAGCTGTGTTTGGGCGACAGTTTCATACACGTATCAATATATATATATATATATATATATATATATATATATATATATATTGAAGGGCAAGGCAGCACAGTTGAGATGATTCTCTGCGGATATATCGTTAGAGCCAGGCCCTTCAAGAGGTCCGACTTCAGTAGCGGCCTCTGGCCGCAGTGAACTTGCTTCGGGTATCGCCCCGCCGTGGTGGTTTAGTGGCTAAGGTACTCGGCTGCAGACCCGCAGGTCGCGGGTTCGAATCCCAGCTGCGGCGGCTGCATTTCCGATGGAGGCGGAAATGTTGTAGGCCCGTGTGCTCAGATTTGGGTGCACGTTAAAGAACCCCAGGTGGTCCAAATTTCTGGAGCCCTCCACTACGGCGTCTTTCATAATCATATGGTGGTTTCGGGACGTTAAACCCCACATATCAATCAATCATTGCTTCGGGTATCGACAAAGTGTCTAACTTCTCGTGTGGTAAGCTGCAGCGCACAGCTGCAGCGCACAGCTGCAGCCTCGAGGTGGAAAGCCTTTTGAGTTTGCTCCTCGATACCGGCCAAGTTGGACGGGGTGCTGCATTGTCCTTCACCGACGCAACCCCATTCGCACACCGAGCTGAAGTGGAGCAACACCTCCAAGGTTCCTCTGAGCCCTCCAGCCGCGCGGCAGTGAGCTTCTCCGCTTGTACTACGAATGACGTCAGAAGCAGGTGCGACACGCCACTACAGCTTTCAGTACCCGCGCCGGCACGCGATGCCTTCATGTCAGTGGAAGCGGCTGAAACCAGCCCTCATACAGCTCAGTTAGAGGAGCCAGCCCCAATATCACCTTTACTGAGGCAAGTGGAGACACCAGCATCGCCTATGCTTGAACCGCCTACGGTGATGACGCCGGTAGAGCCCAAGGTACCCAGCGCGTCTTTTGCGATACTCTTTCGGCTACCCTCGTCCGGAGTTCAACGTCTGCTGCTGATTTTGCGACCCGTCCGAGGAGCGCTGTCAGGTGCATGTTTAGCTGCTTCCCACAGAGCGTCTCTCCATGGCCGAGACCGACCACAACGTTGCAGTCAGTCTCGACCTCCCGATAGACTTGTGTAAGACTCTGGCACCCAGTTTCAGCGTGGCCAAGGCCGACCTCCGAGATGCAGCCAATATATCGACCGCCAGATCTACCTTTGGCAGATACCGTTAAAAAATCACGGCCGAGAGCGTCGGCCGCAACGGGGCAGCCAGTGCCGGCCGCCTGAGTCCACAGCACTTTTTCAAGGGACATCGTGGCGTGCAAAAGGCTTTTTCCAAGAACCACGCATGAGTGGAACGGCTTGCCAGAGGAAATTGTCTCTAGTTCTCCCTTATCTTTTGTTAAAAATTTGCACAATTTTTTGTTGAACTAATCATTACTGTACATTTCTGATGCGTTCCGTACTAATTATTTTCTTTTGTTTTTATTGCCCTGTGTTACCAATAGCACTCTTCTCTTTCAACGTTTTGCTTTGTATTTGCAATTTTATGCCTTATTTATGACAGTGTTGTTTCACTTTGTTATGACTATGTTCTTTCAAACGATACAGCCTTTTATCCGCAACCATTTTTTTCGGTATATCGACTGTACTGTATTCTTTTGCTTGTTGTCCCCCCTACAATAATGCCCGTAAGGGCGATGTAGGTACATGTATAAAGAAATAAAAGAGCGACCAGCTCGAGGCAGCCAGTGCCATCCACCAGAGACGCTTCCCCCAAACCGTCGCTCCATGTTTCATTGTGGTCCGGGCGGACCACCACGATATAGTCAAGCCCACCCATCAGAAATTTTGCCGCCAGCTCTGCGCGCGTGCAGTCATGGCCGAGTGTCATGACCAAGAAAGACGCTGGCGCTTCGGCGCGCGGGTAGCTAGAGCAAAGAAGACGAAGAGGAGAATAAGAAGAGCTAGCCCAGGATCGGGTGTTGTCTCTTGTTATCTGTCTCGCTCATCACAATATATATATATATATATATATATATATATATATATATATACATATATATATATATATATATATATATATATATATATATATATATATATATATATATATATATATATATACATATATTTATAAGGGAAAGAAGTGAATACCTAAGGGCTCGTTTTTCCATGTTTTAACACAATATTAATGAGGTCTAACAGACAGTAATGCCAAGGATTGTACAGGGGAAGTTATTAGAACCAATGGAATGTAAATAGAAAGAAAGAAAAGTGGATGAAAAAATAACCAGCCGTGAGCAGGTTCCTTCTCACGGCTGGTTATTTTTTCATCCACTTTCCACTTTTATTTCTTCTTATTTACATTCCATTGGTTCTAATAACTTCCCCCGTACCTTCCCTGGCATTACTGTCTGTTAGACCTCATTATTATTGTGTTATATATATATATATATATATATATATATATATATATATATATATATATATATATATATATATATATATATATATATATATATATTACGACTCACGCGTCAATGCAAAGAGACGTGAAAGGCACGGAAAGTATGGCTTTCAACGCGGTCGAACTACGAGATGCCTCGAATGTCCCTAGGTGAATCTACGTGTGTTTTCGGCTGGCGTCAACATAGCATTTTGAAATCTTGTTATGGCTGGCTTTTTTGCACCAAGTGTGGGTTCCGAGTGCCCAGCAGGACTAGCAATTGATACACATGCTTAATCTGATACACATGATACACATGAGCGTAAGTTGGAGCCAGATTCTAGCGCCACATTGACGGTAGCTTACAGCACATATTCTGCCTTGGCACAGGCCAAGGCACGCCGCAGTTAGCGCTTTCCGCTGTTCGCGTTTCTTTCGGTCGGATAATACATACCTGATGTAGTTGCTTCCGCAGTCTGCAATGCGCATGCTGTATACATTCAGAACTGTCAAAGAAGATCTGCTCGACGTTTCACACGAAATCAGTAAAAAATTTCCAGCAAAGGAACAGCGCGAGAAATGTTTACAGCCTGACTCGGGTTTTGAAGTCTCGCATTAATTTTGCAGTGTATGCTCGCATGGCAATTGAAAGAGTGTCTTCGCTGCACTTGCAACAGATGGCGCCATGCGCTTTTTGATATGGCAGCAAGCACTGAGCTCGCTGTGTTCCGGTGTATACATTATTTCGTAAAGCTCACTTGAAAGCATCAATCAATATTTCAATCAATCAAACAATAATTTTATTTCATTTTGGTTACAAGGAGTAAAGGACTAAAAGATATAAAACGTAATGAGGTCCCGACCCTGTTCACAAGTCTAAAAAGCACCATTATAGGCAGAAAATCATGCATAAAGAATATTTAACTATACTAATCCATATACTATCGCAAGAAGTAATAAAAAGTTAACAAACAAAGGGCCAAAAATAAAAAAAGAGCACAGTTGAAATCTATAGTCTTGAAGTGGCACAAAAAAAACGCAGCAATAGAAAGGAAAGAATGGACAGATGTTCTGAGAGATATATTATTAAAGAACATATATCAGCTAAGCGAAGCGTTTATTTCAACGTTTCTGTTCAGACGTACAATCAAAATCTTCTAGGTATAAAAAGTTTAACAGAGAAGGTAGCCTGAAGAAAATTGATTGTTCGCCATAAAAAGTTGTTGGGGTGGGTACATTCCAAAGTTAATGCTTGTCCCTGGAGAGTCGAACACTTGTACTTACGATAGGTTTAGTAAGATTTGTGGGGGTATTGGTACCATGCTTAAAAAAGTCTTTATAGCGCAACATCAGCCTGAAGTTGTACACAGAGAAAATTTGAAGAATATAATATTTTGGAAAAAGACGTTTTTTAGAGGACAGATAGTGTTCAGCAGCTATATGTCATATGACTCTTTTTTTGTAGTAAGTGCAACTTGCGCAAATTCGACACACCGGTTGTACACCACACTAAGCTACAGTACAGTAACAAAGATAGTACCAGTGCATTGCGTCTCATAATTTTATCTTAGTGCGAAAATATTATTGCTTGATTGATTGATTGAATTGTGGGGTTTAACGTCCCAAAACCACCATTTGATTATGAGAGACGCCGTAGTGGAGGGCTCCGGAAATTTAGACCACCTGGGGTTCTTTAACATGCACCCAAATCTGAGTACACGGGCCTACAACATTTCCGCCTCCATCGGAAATGCAGCCGCCGCAGCCGGGAATCGAACCCGCGCCCTGCGGGTCAGCAGCCAATACCTTAGCCACTAGACCACCGCGGCGGGGCGAAAATATTATTGCATAAGCGCAAGGACATCTGATGACATCTTAGAGTGTAGGCTCTAAACATGCATTCTCTACGTATGATTCCGCAAAAGATATTCCAATGATACTAGCAGAATTAACCATGTCTAACTGCTGAGAGTTCCCCCAAATAACATTTTCAATTTATTTTTCAAGGTTTTTCCTTCAGGCGTATATAAAATAATTTGTGTTTTTGAGTGGTTTTGTTTGAGTAAACTCAGCGAATCTCAGAAATATATTGTTGACAGTGTTTTATTAGCCATTTCTTCTATCACTGTTTCCAAGCTCCTTGTAAAAAGAAACCGTCATGTCTTCGGCTTAAGAGACCAATGTTGCACTATTCGTGTAGTGTACAATACCATTTATATAAATAAAACAATAAAAGCGGCCCTAAAATACCTCCTTGAGGCACACAAACAAGCACCGGCTTCTCTGCAGATATTTTATTGTTGGCATCTACGAATTGTGCCCTGTCCGAAAGAAAGAATTTTAGAAGAGCATGCGCTGTCCTACCGCACACCATAGTTTGCTAATTCGTCGCAAAGAATGGAATGATCGAATAAGTGAAACGCTTTGGAAAAGTCCATGTACAAGCCTAATGCCATTCTGTTACGACAAAATGCATCTATAATTGCTTCTTCTTGAGTGAAGAGGGCTGTTTTAATGGAGTGATGTTCTTGAACCAATGTTGAAGATCTTGCAGCAAATTGTGGTTACTCAAAAATAATAACAATCTGAAGTGCAATAATGTTTAGAATACTTTTGAAAACACGGAATTATTAAAATAGGTTGATAATTTGTTATTTCCTCTTTATCACTATGCTTGTAAACTGGAACAATGCGTGACAACTGCATTTGTTGCAACTGACAACTGCAATGCGTGACAACTGCAATTAATGAGTCACATGAACCCTGGTGCGGCGGTAGCAGCGCACTAGTGGGTTAGAGTTCCTGTATATGCCCCTAGTTGGAGCTAGGCCCTTACCGCGTCCAACGCGCTGTCTCATCGGGCAACAAAGTGGTAGGGGTCCGGCGTCTTGGAACCACCAACGTAGTCATGCTCACGTTTGAACACGCAGGCATTCTAAGAAATGTGCTCGTTTTTGGAGAAGCTAACCCTGTACAATGCTACCGTGTGTTCATCCCAACCTGCTCTATTTGTGACAAGGTCGGTCACCATACCGATGTCTGCCTTAATCCGTTGAAACCATCCATCCACTGCCCAACATGCGGGAAGGCAGATGTCGACCTTTCCAACCATTGTGTCTAGCCTGCTGTCTGCTCTGTAATGGCCCTCACATCAACAGAGCAAGGTTATGTCCCAAGCGCTACCGAAGCCCACTGGACACACAATCCCGACCAGTATCATCGACTCGTGGGGACGCATGCGAGCAAACATTCGCAAACAACAATTGGGCCCGCTCACGCTCAGGACGACGCAGCACCTCCCGAGGCCACTCAGCTAGAGGAGCTCATCGTGCTTCATCCCGACCTAAATCTTGGTCCACGTCTCGGTCCAAAGCACGGTCCAAATCTTGGTCCAGTTTGAGATCCAAACGGGCTCCACAGCAAGAAACCACCCAGGAACCTCGGCGCTGCAGTCAGGGTCTACCCCAGATGAACAAGACATTGCCACCACCGGTAAGCTGGGCAGAGGTTGTTGCTCCCAACCAATCTAAGAACGATTACGACTCACAATCAATCGCACGACTACAAAAGATCATATTTAAACAACAGACGCTCATAAAACAGCAGAACAAGATAGAGCAGTTTGAACAACTAGTGAAGTCAGAAACATGTAGTAAACCACCCCCCAGCACAACCCAGCTTCATTCTACAACGGCACCCATGGAAACAGATACTCAGGCTACCTCGCTCGATGCAGGCGGAAAATCCCACCCAGACCAGATTGAACAAATCGTAAATAGAGTTTTCAAAATGCTCGCACCACTTCTAAAATTACAGATAGAGGAGGAGCTACAACAAATATGAGACCAACATTCGGCCTCCATACAACAAGTCAACGAACTAAGTTTGGCCGCAAACAAGGAAGCCGTGCAGCCCGAGCTACTTGAATTAGATGTCATCACCTGCAAATACAAGCGCAGCGTCTGAAAGCTTGAACAGGGGCACGGAAGAACACATGTTAAGCTACTCACGGGGCGCCGTGATATCTCCGCGACAGTGCATAAAACCGAGGATTCGGAGGAGACATCTTTGAACGCATAATGATGCAGCTCCCTCGAAGCCTAAACATAATACAGTGGAACTGCAGAAGCTTTCGCCGTAAGGCGGCATCACTGCACCAACGAATAGGAACGCTCGATGACGAACCCGACATTATAGCACTACAGGATACTGTAGTCCCCGATATCAAATTTTCGTCGAACACAACACATGCCAACAAACACAACACATCGGTCTGCACTTTAGTTCGCAACACCTGCACTGCGGTCACGGTAGATCTTGACCCACGTGATACGCAGCTTGAGTACGCCTTCATACGTCTTTTGCCTAAGAAATGCTCTCAGCAGCCTGTGTACGTGCTTAACATATACAGTCGACCCAAGTCTCATAAGCAAACCTTCCTTGAGGTCTTCCGCAAAGCCAAGATACAAGCTCTAAATGGTCCGCTGCTTATAGTAGGCGACTTTAACGCACGACATGCCTCCTGGGGTTATCCGCTAGAGGACACCAGAGGTCAAAAATAGTATGACCTCATGGCTCTCGAGGGTATCACTCTCCTCACTGAACCAGCCTATCCGACTCTCACGGGTAACAGTGCTTCGAGAGATACATGCCTCAATCTAACGATGGGTATCAACTTTCTCAGCCACGTTGGTAGAACTCCCAAGAGAACCTCAGGAGCGACCACTTCCTCATTAACACGTGTTTATCATATGGCAGACAAAAGAAACATCAAAAGAAAGTCAAGGTAATAGATTGGGGAGCTTTCCTCAAAACAGAAAACTTTCCCTTTCGTCAAACTCTAACATCTTACTCGGAATGGGCCGGCACATTATTCGAATTAAGAACGAGGTTATTAAAACTGCTGCACCTACCTTTGAAGCTCCAGCGGTCGATAGCCATCTCTTGCATTTATGGGATGCCAGCTGCCAACTCATAAGAAGCTGGAAATGACAAATGCTTGATCGCCGACTTAAGACACGTATTGTCGCCCTCACTGCTAAGGCAGAGAAATACGCAATAACACTCGCTAAAGAAAATTGGTTCTTGAAATGCGACTCCTTTACAGGGTCTCTCCATACGAAATCTGCCTGGCACCTTCTGCGTCACCTCTTTGAGCCAGACTCTACCAGAGGTGCTAAACAGAAGAAGCCTGCAGAGGGTTATACACGGCTCCCATGGCAACAATGTAAACTTACTCGGTGCCCTACAGTCGAAGTATGTCAACACTGCACGGAACCACGCATCCATATCCATTTATGACGGCCCCAATAAGCCAGACTTTTCAAAAGCGTTTACGATCGCCGAAATTAAAGCGGCAATACAAAGCATGATGAAAGGTACCGCCCCGGGACCCGATGTGGTATCGATAGGGCTGCTCTTCAACCGAAGCGATGACGTGACTCTGTTGCTAGTAGATAAAATGAACCAGTACTGGAACCAGGGGAAATAAGCCGAGCTCACTTTCCTCGTGAAAGCCGGCAAAGTTCTCCATAATGATAACGTCTGTCCCATATCTCTCACGTCATGCGCTGGGAAGGTGATGGAGAAGGCCTTACAAATAAGGCTAAACAAATATCTAGAAGAACAGGACCTCTTGCCTGACACTATGTACAGCTTTTGTCCCCAATTGTCAGTGCCGGACATCCCCCTTTAACTAAAACACGAGAATATCAACCTACCCAGCGGTACCACTCAAGCGGAAAGGGCCATTCTTGTAATTAATTTCAAGGGTGCCTTTAACAATGTTCGGCACTTCACTATCTTGAAAAACTTACGGGAACTCAGGTGCGCTGCAAAATTATATGCATATGGGCGGGACTTCCTTACAGACAGACAAGTCACTATCCACATAGGGAACCTTAAATCTCAACCTATCACCATGGGTGATTTTGGTACTCCCCAAAGGGCTGTTCTTTCCCCGCTCCTTTTCAATATCGCTCTTATGCGCCTCCCGGAGGCCCTAAATGAAATTTCGCGTGTACTGTGCGCCATATATGCTGGTGACGTCACAATATGAAGCCAGTCTAGTAACCTGGGTCAGATAGAAGACGCCTTCGAACAGGCTGCCTCGATCGTCGAAAACATAGGACGCAAGCGTGGTCTGGAGTGCTCCCCCACCAAATCAGAAATCCTAGTATATAGGAATAAGGCATCTGACAATACGTCCCTCAACGTACAACTCATTGGAACGCAAACTAAAGAGGTTGAAATCATCCGAATTCTGGGGGCCCACTTCAGTATTTGGCGCAACAACTCATTTGATTTGCATTAACTGAAAACGTCCTGCCTACAAATCTCTAGCATGATTAGTCGAATGGCTAACAGAAGACGAGAGATGAAAGAACGCGACATAATGCGATTCATTCAGGAATTTGTCATCAGTCGATACGCATAACCTATCGCTTTCCTTACCTAAGGTATTGAAAGCAGATCAGCACCAACTAGACGTAGTCATACGTATGACTCTCAAGAAGGCTCTGAACTTTCCCCCGTGGACCCCCTCAAAACGTCTGCTTTAAACGGGGCTTCACAATACCGTATCAGAATCATTCTATGCACACCTCGCGAACCAAGTCATGCGCGTCGTCATCACTAAAACGGGACGAAAGATACTATCAGGACTTGGCAGTGAAGCAACCATTGAGAGAAGGGGAAAACAACGTATCCCAAATAAATGGAGGCAGGACTTCATCATGAAACCAATTCCATGCCACATACATTCTCAGTTCCACGAACATCGACGTCGGTCACGGGCGAAAGTTATCGACAACTACTCAGATACTGAGGGCGCCTTCTTTGTCGATGCAGCTGGACCAATGAACGGCAAATATGCAGCAAGTGCCATTCATTGTGGAAAAGAGGTTGATTGTATATCAGCCTAGGATACCGACAGAACTGGTATGGAAGAAGCAGGAATCGCCCTTGCCCTACGAAACCCAAGGTCCACTTTCGTTCCAACAAATTCAAAAGCAGCCTTTCAAGAGAGAGAAATAATTAAAAGGAAGAGACAGGGAGGTTAACCTAGACGAACTGGTTTGCTACCCTGTACGGGGTGGGGAAAAGGGTCGGAAAGAGGATAGCTATAGAGAGATATAAAATAAAGTAGAAAAAAACACATGCACACACAATCAGGGAGTTCCAATCACAGTCGTTTGCACAGGCCGGTTGAACGCAAGAAGCGGCTGAGCGCCTTCACAGCCTTCTTCTGCGACGTAAAGTCCTGTCGGCAGCGCATGAGTCTTTCTTCCGAAAGAGGCTGGTTGTCCAGTTCATCTAGTGCATTGCAGAGTGACTGTCTCTGCGAGCAGTATTGTGGGCATTCAGACAGAATGTGCCAAGTTGTTTCACCACTGCCACAATGGTCGCAGGCAGCAGTGTCAGCCATTCCTATGCGGAACTTGTACGCATTGGTAAATGCGACGCCCAACCATAATCTGCACAGCATAGTAGCGTCTCGTCGGCGTAATTCCGGAGGAATTCGTAGACTGAGAGTTGGGTCTAAAGTACCTAACCATGCATGGAAAAAATGTGACTCGATCCATTGTGACGTGGTGTGCTTGCGAGCAAGCTTGCGGAGTTTCCGTGCAGCGTCAGTTCTGGAAAGCGGAATTGATATTTCATCGCTTTCAGTATGGGCAGAACGGGCGGCTCGATCGGCCCGTTCATTGCCAATTATTCCACAATGACTTGGCAGCCATTGAAAGGCTATTTCATGTCCTTCCTCAATGAGTTGGTGAGCCTTTTCTGCAATCTCAAATACCAGCTGTTCGTACGGGCCATGGCGTAAAGGTGATATGGGGGATTGCAGTGCCGCCTTTGAGTCACTGAACATTGTCCATTTTTGTGGCTGTTGATCGCTATTGAATTGCGATGCGGCACGAAGAGCTGTGAGCTCTGCTCCCGTTGATGTCACAAAGTGGGAGGTCTTGAATTTTTTTGTCGTGTCTTTTATTGGTATAACAAATGATGCCGTTGAACTCTTCTGTAAAAAAGAGCCGTTGGTGTATAAGTGTACACAACCTTGATACGTCTCGTATAACAAGAGCAGAGCAAGCTGTCTAAGAGCAGGTGACGACATATCTGCGTTTTTCTTGATGCCAGGTATAGTTATCCTGATATTAGCCTGAGTCAGGCACCAGGGAGGAGTCAAGGTCCTGGCGGTGGGTGTGAAGCATGTTGGCGAAGAATCGCGGTATGTGGTGACCGTTTGGCAAAATGACGAACGTGGTCGGTCTGCTGGTAAAGAGGCTAGGTGGTGGCAGGGTGTCCGAGCAATATGCCTTATATGTGTCCGGAGTGCCTCAACGTCGTTATGTGTGTTGATGAGGTGGTCACCGGCGATAGCTATAGCAGCCATTGTTGACGCACTACGAGGCAAGCCGAGGCAAATCCGCAGTGCCTGGGACTGAACACTCTGTAGCGTTCGAAGGCTTGTTTTGCTTGCATTGGTCAATGCCGGTAAACTATACCGCAGGAATCCGAGAAAAAGTACTCTGTACAGCTGTAGCATTGCACTGGGAGACATTCCCCAAGTCTTCCCTGCACAGAACTTCAGTATATTACAGATGTCCATTAACCGTTTCTTCATGTACGAAACGTGATCGCTCCATGATAGATTTCTGTCAATTATGACGCCCAAAAACTTGTGCGATCGAACGTATGGTACAGTTTGACCATTGATGCTTATAGTGTCCTTATCCATAGGCTTTCGTGTAAAAGCTACAAGGGCGCATTTCTCGGAAGAAATTTCCAAGCCTCGATTTCGGAGGTAGTGTAATGTTTCAGTGGAAGCTTTTTGAATTCTTCCTCGTAACTGCAGGCGTGTTACAGCCGATGCCCAAATGCAGATGTCATCTGCGTACATTGATAGCCTGACCGTGCTTGGCAGATGCTCAGTGAGAGCAATTAACGTAAGATCGAACAGCACAGGGCTGAGTACGCCACCCTGGGGGACGCCACGGTGGCTGTAATGTGGAGAGGTTGGACCGTCTTCAGTGCTCACAAAGAAGGATCGCATTGACAAATAACTACGTATCCAGCGATACATCCGACCACCTACTCCTATATCTTCAAGAGCGGTGAGAACAGCTTCATGGGTAACGTTGTCATACGCCTCTTTGACGTCTAGGAACAAAGATGCGCAGAGGCGCTTACGGCTTTTCTCGTGTTGGACATAAGTGACCAGGTCGACTACGTTGTCAATCGATGCTCGACCACGCCGAAATCCTGCCATGGCATCTGGGTAGATGTTGTTACACTCTAAAAACCACTCCAGGCGTCCCAGGATCATCCTCTCCCTAACTTTGCCTACACAACTGGCCAATGTGATCGGACGATAAGATGAAAGGTTCAACGGTGACTTGCCTGGCTTCAGAAGTGGAACTAGGCGACTTGTCTTCCAGCTTGTCGGGAGCGTTCCATCTTGCCAGGATTTGTTGTACAACTCCAAAAGGAGGATTCTCGCGCGTTCACCCAGATGACACAAGGCCCTATAAGAAATTCTATCGGGCCCTGGTGCCGACGTGCGTCCACACAAAGCTAGTGCTGCTCTGAGCTCCACGATAGAAAAAGGCATATTCATGCGGGAATCCAGTGTTTGTGGACAGTTAGTCGAGGGCAATAGGCTATTGGGCACTGCGAGTGGCCCAGATACTCTGGCACAGAAGTCTTCTGCCACGTCAATGCTGCGTCTCTGTTCAAAAAGTGCGAGAGCCCTGAATGGTGACCACTGAGTGGGTTTTGTGCGGAGGCCTCGTACCGTCTTCAACAATTGGGATAAAGGTTTTCGTGGGTCAAGTGACTCACAAAAAGCAGTCCAACGTTGTGACTCGAGTTTATTTATCCGGCGCTGAATCTTCTTTTGTATACGTCGAGCAATCCGTAAGTCTGCTATTGCCTCCGTGCGTCGGTATCTTCGTTCAGCACGCCGTCGGATTGCTCGAAGTCGTTCTAGCTCGATGTCAAATTCCGTTGCTTTGGGAGAGCAGGTGAGGGTACACGTAGTATCGTGTATTGTGCTTTAAATTATCTCCTCTATGTCGAGGGTTATGTTTGCTTCACATTGCTCTTCCATGCGAGACTGGAATTTCAACCAGTCCACTCTCTGAACACTGTCGCGTATCTTAGCATGGGACAATCCTTCGATTTTGACGTAAGTGGGAATGTGGTCACTTCCATGCATTTCTATGTCTGAAAACCACTCAGCATGCCTGACGAGGCCTCGTGAGACAAAGGCCAGGTCAAGGCAGCTGCTATACCTTGAACCACGTAGAAACGTTGAACTGCCATCATTTAGCAAGAAAAGTTGTTTGTCGGAGACGAAGGACACCAACTTTCTCCCTTTAACATTGGTCTTCGAACTTCCCCAGATTGTATGATGGGCGTTGAAGTCGCCAATTATAATGCATGGGTAAGAAGTTGCTGACAGGATACCTTGTAGTCTTGTATGGTCGAAACGACTTGTCGGAGAGAGGTAGGCACCCACAACCGTGATGGTAAGTCTCCTTTTCACTGTTATACCTATATATTGATTGTCGTCGTGGGGTGACACCAGATGATGAATGTAGGTGAGGTCGCGGCGAATAAACATCAGAACTTTGCTATTGTCCACAGTTGTAGATGACATGAATGACTCATAATTAGAAAGTCTGATTTCTTTCCGCAAATTTGGCTCGCAGATGACAATGATGGAGAACTTATTGGTGTACACGAACCGGCGGAAATCGGCGATGCGTGACCTCAGTCCCCGGGCATTCCATTGAATAATCGCTGCTTTTCGAACTCTTCTCTGAAAGACAGTGGCTGGTGAGCCATTATTTACTCAAGCGCTGCGAGTACTGGACTCAAAGCGTCCAGTAATTGCAATGCACTTCTTGCTGACGGTGTGTGCAAGTTGCTCAACAACAAGCGGATGGCGTTAATTAATGGTCGCAAAACAGCTATCACTTGCTGATCTGTGTTCCGCAAGTCCTCCATTACAGCAGCTTGCTCTGAAGAAGACGGCTTCTGCTGCGGCTCTTCTGAGCGTTGTGTACGCGTAAGTGGAGGCCACTCATCTGTAGAGACTGGTCTGCCCCTTTGCTCTTTTACAACGTTTGTGTTTGCCGTGCTGTACACTGCAGCTGGCGATCTTTCCTGATGCGTCGACTTATCGCCTGAATTTGGCGCTGTCCGACGTGAAGACCTTTGACGGCGACGTCGTCTTCGCCGGATTTTCTCGGCAGCTTCTTTGTGGGTTGAGCTGTCTCGTACCATTTGCCTTAGAATAGAAAATCCTTTTTTTATGTGCGGACATTCTTTCGAAGAAGCCTTATGAGCACCCTGACAGTTAGGACACTTCAGTGTGATAGCGCTACAGTTGTCTTCCGCGTGCGGTTCGGCACACCGGGGGCACGCTGCGGAGCTCCTGCAAACTCCCTTTACATGGCCGATCTTCTGACAATTGAAGCATTGCACGGGTTTAGGAATGAACGGTCGAACTTGTTGACGAAAGTGGCCAACCTTCACGTATGCGGGAAGACAGTCACCTTTGAACGTTACTCTCACACAGCGTGTGCTTCCAAGCCGTCGAACGCTGACAATGACGTTGTCTTGACTCGCTGGTTTTATAAGTATTGGAAGGTCTGCGTTTGAGATTTCTGTGTTAATGTCGTAAATGACTCCTGATGTGGTCGAACCATCGGCTGGTATGATGGACCTAACTGCAATGTTTCCCACTTTTGTGACTTGTTGCAGCGTGCTTAGCGCACTCGGGTGCCGCACATCGACAGCCAGGATGTTTTTTCTTGTATTAAGCCGTAGGTCTTTAATCTCATTCGGCACAGTGTTCTCAAAATAGAGCGAAAGCGCTTGCCTGTTCAGAACATGCAGACTTTCGGTAGCGTTCTTTGGCACAAACAGGATGGAATGGGGCCATCGCTGGGGCGCTGTTTTCACGGTGGCTGTACTTGACACGAGCGATGGATTGATGATCCGTCGCTTGGCCTTGCGGTGCAGGACAGGTTGAAAGCCATCGTCTGAGGACTCGTCGCAAGATGCGGAGTACAGCTCAGTGTCATCGCTCTCACTGGATGTGTTTCCTCGCTTCCTCGAGGTAGTGGCTGCGGTCGAACCGGAATCAGACGTTGCCTCGTGACGTTGTACATCCATTACCGCAACCTACGGGACAATACACCCCACAACTGCAGCGAAAAGTCCAGAAAAGCACTGAGATGAGCGAGATGTGTTCTACAAAGAATCACTTCGTCTTTTTCCAGCAGCCTTTCAAAGTTTTGGTAAAGGCTACAATGGTCCCACTGCACATCGACTTCTTACAGGACTCTCGTCTTCACGCTCAGAGAGAATATAGAAACAGCTGATATGGATACCTGGCCACTGCAGAGTTAGAGGCAATGAGCTAGCGTATGCCTCAGCCCGGGAATATTTCCTCCGGACCTCCGACCCCAGCATATCACACCCACCCTCGGCTATGCGTATGGATCCGTTCCTAACATACACAGATATTGTAGAACATCGACGACTCGAAAGACAGAAACTTCCGCCCCCGCAGCCAAAGCTCAGTAAAGAATCTTAAGAAGCGTGGCGTCGCCTGCAGTCCTTGTCTTACCCGAATCCATACATACTGTTCAAAATAGATCCCGGCAGGAATGCATTACAGAGCAGGTTCTGCGTCACTAAAATTGCCACCGGGTACAACATGATATGGTAATGTCCACACAATTCACCTCTACAACTGAGAGCATAGCCCAACACTGTAGGGTGGTAGGCAACTCTGTCAAGCTCGGTTCCGAAGACCCAAGAGGCCCTCGTGAGACGAGCGAGGACCGCGGCCCGTGCCCAAGGGATCCCGGACTAAGGAACCCACTTACCGATATTCTTTCCTTGGTCGCAAATAAATGTTTTATTTTCTCTTTCTCTCTTTCTGCAACAAACACGTTATGTACTTGCCGTCATGTGACCAGTGTGTAAGTGACCAATAAACTTCTCCCGATCTTTGAAAACCCACCTCAATATGCACGGGAGTGCACTCTCTTGTCAGCCAAGCCTAAGTTTGTCTAGGTTTCGTCACTCGCCGGTCGCTCGGCCTCTCCGCTGGCCTGCCGCCAGATTTACCGCACTCCAGCCCTACACAACATATGGCGACGAGGTCCTGAACGCCATGGACAGTGCTGCCAACTCAAGGGAAATTTCCCCAGATCTGGAATTTATGATTGTACTTCGGGGAAAAGGGGCATTTTTTAACACCCAGAGAAATTTTTTGCTTCCACGTGAAGCAATCAGATTGACGGAGGGACCTCCAGCCCACTTCTTTCTTGTTACTTCTTCCAACTTTTACCTTTTACACCCCGTCTACACTTACCCAAAGGCGCTGTGTCATGTTTAGTAGTGTTTCCTAGGGGTGCAAGGGGGCAAGAGGGCCGGTTTCTGCCCTGTTATGATCGGCCTTCCTGACATGGCGCCGCTTGGACGTGAGACGGCAGCGGAACAGTGCTTACAGAGGTGAACCAGAAGCGAGAACGACACGCAGGCCGTATTTGGAATTTCACGGTGCAGCCATCTCCCTGCGTGAACTTCCCCGACTAACTGGCGACCTGTGCAATGCTGTTCACAGTCAAAACGGCTTAAAAAGGGTGGTTACCTTTGTGCGTCTGTGTTCATCGGCGTGCCGCAGATATTAAGTCAAGTGACTGAGAACCGTCTGCGGATGCATTTTTCACGTTCTCCGTGGGGCCTAATACCACTGTTTCCACAAGTCATGGTCTGCCTGGCGCCACATAATCATCACTGCAACGATCTACAGAGTTCATTTTCATGTAGGTGCTGTGCTGTCTCGTGCGTGATGTGCAGTGTTTTCTACCTCGCCATGGGGTGAACTTGGCATGCTTCTTCCCTCTTTCCTTGGTTGGAAAAGAGGCAGCATTGCACCTTCCGCTTTTGTGGCTGGAGGTGAATACGGCAATTTCCATTGGGTGGTCCTGGCCTCCTTTGTTATTCATGCACGGAATCCTGGGAAGGCCAGGACATGAAACGCGAGTGCTGTGGCGCTCGCGACAAGCTCTCACAAGCTCCCTGAAGCTGCCTTTATGCTTCGATCGACAGCGTCCATGATGCTACAACCATCATGTAAAACGCTACCTTTAAATATTTTGATAACGTTTACTGCTACCAGCACCCAGCTTTTCTTTTCGACATCTCTCCGAAATTCTTACTGGTTCCGGCCCTCTGGGCAGAACCCCGGCTACATCAACTGACTCGCAGCAGCGTAATGCTGCTCACAACCGGAACACATCAACTGGTTAGCAGCAACGAGAAGACCCATGCTTGACTCAGGCCTCAACAATATTGTGAGTGCTTGAATTTCTTTTCGTTTTGCCAGGTTCTAGCTTTTAATGTTCTCAAAAGCTGTGTGTAATTTTCTGTGCGTATAGGCTTCGTTGTATCGCTACCATACGTCACAGATATTCACCAAATTTTAGTTTTCATGTTCCAAAACTGGTAGCGGTATTACCAAGTGCGTAGGCTTGACTTGTTCGCCACCTAACGTCACGGTGGGTAAGAAAGTTTTACCTCGTGAATACTATGGATGTGGTAACGAAGTAAGGCAAACCAGACATCTTGCTACTTTGTGAAGAGCTGGGAGTCAAGGTTTGGAGAGAAGAAAGAGAGTCGCAGCTGATTAGGGCTATTTAGGATTGTGGGGCAGAGGATGATGAAATCGATGAGTGCTGGAAAGACGCTGAAAATACCAAATTGTGCGCTGAAGAAGACAGGATAAATAGGAAAAGGCAATTGGCTTTAGCAGTTTATCAGGCATCAAGTAACTCAAATGACAGGATAGCATCCTTCCACAAGAAAGTGAAAGATAGTCCTGCAAAGTCCATGGCTACAGAGAAACAAAAGGCGTTCAAGACTAGGAGGCTGGCCGTATGCCATCGTTGCCAAGAGCCTGGTCACATTGCGATCAGCTGCCATAAGCCTAAGTGTGATCTTATTTTGATGGACAGCAGGGACAGCAATCAGGAGCAATTAAAACCCGACAACCAGGAATTAGTTTGAGGAAAATGTAACGCGGGACTCAGCCGCAGTACTTGGTACCGCATATTCCTTCTCCGTGAAAATTGAGGTGACCACAGGGAAACACACGTGCAAATGTCAAGTAGTTGATAAGGAAAGTGTGTGTTCGCCATTGGCCCGCGTTGAGAGTGAGGGACCGTCAATACTGCTCGCAATGGAAACTGTAGGAGAGACGTCTGTTGGCAAGCCAGCTGGCTTAGAAAGAGTCAATTGCACCGTAATACTGAAAGTGCAGACGGTTGGAAATGACGCCGAGGATGAGCCAGTTAAGCCGCCTGGTGTTTTGAGCAGTGTTCTTCCGAGTATTACTCGGAAGTACACTTGGAGTATTAAAAAAGGCGCCGGCGAAAACGTAGAAGGAACGCGAAAGGTTGAAGTTAGCTTGAGCGGAGGCCGAAAATCCCGAAAAAGCGGGCTGGGAGTCGAAAGTTGACGGTCGCCTTGTAAGCGGAACTTGGCATGAAGCGTGTCAAGCAGGCCCGGAAATCGAGACCCCTAAGTGGTCTCCCGGTTTCATCATCTTCTCTGCTGACCGGACGTAGGAGCAAAGCGAGGTGGCGCGTACGCGACTCTAAAGACAGAAGTCACCTCCCCCCCCCCTCGCGAAAGAGTGACCACCGTTCTGGGAGGCCTACAGCGGGGAAGCTAAAGCGTCCTTATGCCGCTTTGTCTAAGTTGGGAGGCCACAGAACAAAGGTCACTTCGTGCTTCGGTAGTTTTAGACAGGCTGGCTGTTTGTGACTCCGTCCACATCTGGCGTCTCGAAAACTGCGGTATGATCATCCCGCCAGAGCCAGTCATAAAAGGTGCCGCCTAATGTTTGGGACAGAGTAAATATACTAAATCTTGTATCCAGTTTTAAATGCGAAGCATTTATTAGCAAACTTTGTCGACTTTAAGCATACCTATTAATCTATCTATCCAGCAGCTTAGGTTTGCGTGCTCTCGTGGTCACCCCCTTAACTTCGCGTGAACCAAAATTAGCATGGGACGGTAAGATGGTTTAGTTGATATGACGCTCTGCTCAAAACATGAATTATGTCAGAATTCCGTCACGTATGTCGTCAAGCACTTCCAGCTAGACAGTGGCAAATACGCATGGCGGGGTATGTGTCACTGGTATGCGGGTATGTGCCACAGGTGATTGACACTTAGTATCTACCCAGGAACGACGAGAACACACATGGCAATTTTTAATGCTTGAGCGCTAAGCATTAGCCAACATCAGTAGCGTCGACCCAACGAAGGCATATAATATATGTCAGTGTTGACAAAAACCTGACATAGGTAGCGTTGACCCCCGACAATGGCAAATTAAAATTTCAGGGTCTCAGCAGGAATTGAACAAAAGCATTCTGCGTGGCAGTCAAGGATTCTACCAGACAGCTACACCAGGTCTCGGAACTACTCTTCAAATGAACGCTAATCTTCGTCAAACGTAAATAGTGGTGGCAGTGCTGCCTACCGAAAGAAGTACATATGTACTTCTTTGATACAGCCGTCACGTCGTGTTAACGTCAATTGTTTAGGTGGCATGCACTAAAGTTCATTTATGTAGCAGTAACCAGGGCCAGCATCTTCGCAAGCGCGACCGCTTCATATCAGAGTGTAGTGTTGCTAATACGCATGTTCCAGTTCACATCACTGTGTAAATGCAAAAAACCTGGCTATATAGGCACCTGCAACTCAACATATGTCTGTGCGTGCCACGTTTTCCCATATACTTAACGTCATTTAATGACGAGTCGCTAAATAAAAGAAATGCGTTACGGTCCCCTTCCCTCCGCTTGTTTGCATAACGTCGATTCTTAGGTATGTGGAATCTGCCAAAATTTTGATTGTTTTACTTTCTAATGTTTGCTTATCTGCGATGTGCGAGGACTATGCCAAATTTGAAAGCTTTATTTTTCTCCTTTTCCTAAGTGCGGAAATTCGAATAATTATAAAACTGTTTGTTTACTTAAATTTAGCAAAACTTAACACCCACATAGAAGGTATTGCGCAAGTTGATTCTAACAGAGAATTAGGCTGAAGGTGAAAACCTCGGTTTAAACCATCTGTTTTTGCAATGTATTTAAACGCGTTCCTTCGTCACAATATGTTTATGTTTCTCTGTTTATTTTGTTTTATGCGCAAGTTTACCTTAACAGTGAAATAGGCTGAAAGTAAAAGGCTTCTGTTTAAGCCTTATGTTGTTTTTGCAAAGCATATAGGTTTTTTTATTCTCTGTTTTTTATGATATACGCGCGAGTTTCTTGGAAGTTTTACTTATGCAGTTAGATGTGTAATTCATTAACGATCTCCTTTCGTTTTGTTTCGCCCGTACCACCTGCGAGCCTGAAAAGCTGTCAATCTCCCTGGGAAACGACACAAAATGTCAGGCTGTTGATTTGATTCGCACGCTGCAGGTCTGCGTTGGTTATCGCTTTGTTTTCTGGTTTTTTATTTTCACGTGTAAGCACAGCAATTGGAAATACCTGTGGAGTTTTATCGGAACTGCCAACTGAAATTTGTCGAGGTCGGTTGACTGCTCTCTGTTTGTTGTGCCTTGGGTCTTGCGTGGTTTGTTTCTAGCGTTTGCTGGCCATGGCTCAGGACCAGAGATTGGTTCAGAAGGGGGCAGATCTACGGTCTCTACGAAGTGTTTCGGTTCTGCAACTCTTTCGAGACCACCTGTGGCGGTGAACGCGCTGTTATGATCGGCGTTCCTGAGATGGCGCCTCTTGAACGTGAGATGGTAGCGGGCAGCGCTCCCAGAGGTGAACCACAAGCGAGAATGACACGCAAGCCGTACTTGGAATTTTGCGGTGCAGCCATCTCCCCGCGTAGAACCCTTTGAACTTACCAGACTGACTGACGACCTATGAAAGGTATTTTACACTTAAAACGGCATCAGAAGGGTGGTTATCTTTGCGCATCTCTGTTCGTCAGCGTGCCGGGGACAAAAATTCAAGTGACAGAGAACCATATGCCGAGGCATTTCCCCCGTTTTTCGTGGTGCCTCATACCGCATTTTCCGCAAGCCGTGGTCTGTCGGGCGCCACATACTTATCACTGCACCGGTCTACAGAGTTGATTTTCACGTAGGTGCTGTGCTGTGTCGTGCGTGGTGTGCAGTGTTTTCCCTTGCCATGGGACGAACTGGGCGTGCTTCTTCCCTCTTTTTTTGATCGAAAAGGAGGCGGCGTTTCACCTTCCCCTTTCGGGGGCGGTGCTGAATGCGGCAATTCTCATTTCTCATTGAACTGTCCTGGGCTTTATTGTTTTTGATGCAGGGAATCCTGAAAAGGCCAGGACATAAAACGCGAGCGCCGAAGCGCTTCCGACAAGCTCTCGCGAGCTCCCACAAGCTACCATTATGCTTACATCGAGAGCTTTCATGATGTTACCACCATCATGTTACCAATACGTACCTGTAAATATTGTAATTAAAAGTTGCTGTTAGCAGCTTCCGGCTCTTCTCCTCGACATCTCCCCATGACTCTGGCTGGCTCCGGTGTTCTGGGCAGAACCCCGGTTACATCAGCCCCAACGCTGTGTCGGCGCTCTCCTCTCCCGCACTTTATTGCGGTTCATTCTGTTATAATTTTGTGCTGTCCGTGTTCGACGTCGATTGCCTTAATCTCGGTTCAAATCAAAGAAAATAAAAGTGCTCCCTTCCCGTTTGCACCGACTTCCCATTTTCTCGCCCTCCAGCCGCGACGTTATTTATTTGGCTTGTTAATGTTATTTATCGGTTTCCCTTCTTTGTAAACGCTGTTACGTTGCTAGTAAACGGCATAGTGGAGCTATGTGGCTCCGTCAAGGTCACCAAGGCTTCTGTGGAAAGCGCGGCCAGAACAGTAGGCTGCATACGTATGCGGTTATTTGCACAGTTAAAACAATAGAAAAAAGAGGCTGGTGGAAGGCTGCAAGAATATACTTGAAACAAATTTATGGCAGTCAAAATTTCCGATAAACATATTTTTTCAAGCAATTTGCAGGTTGCGACGAATGAACTTACCAATGGCATAATAGGCCTTCATGGTTAAACTATCTTTCGTCGCAATATCCCGCAGCAGATATCATGACAAAGAGTCCGTTTTTCAAGACATTGTTTATAAGCTAGGCAATCGTGCACCACTTCATCTTTTATAATGTCACGGCAATAAAATTAGTGCAAGTAACATTATAGCAAACAGTGGAACAGCTTCGATCGAGCAGTGCGAGTTCGTCGTCGTCTTTTCTGCCGACCAAATCTTTCGACACGCGCAAGTAATAATGACACTCGCTACGCAACAGCCAGATATCCACTGCATGCTAGGGTGATTACTCCCCCTCTCGAAAAGCATCGACTCAAAGCTTTCAAATGTATGAAGGCAAGAGCAAGTCTTCAGCGTGAGTAATACGGCTTCATCCTAGCCACGTGGACGTTGTCCGGCTGGACAACACGATGGGAGGGCTGCGTGCTGGGCTCTGCGATAACTTCGTAGTTTACATCGCTGACGTGCTGAAGAACCCGGTAAGGGCCGAAACAACGACGCAAGAGCTTCTCAGAGCGGCCGCGTTGGCGTACGGGACTCCGGAGCCATACTTTTTCCCCGGGGCGGTAGGTGATTTCTCTGCGCCGAAGGTTGTACCTATGAGCATCGTGTTGTTGCTGAGAGCGAATGCGCAAGCGAGCTAGTTGTCGAGATTCTTCGGCACGCTGCGCATACTGGTCAGCATTTTCGGTGAGGGTAGTTAATGCGTCAGGTAATAGCATGGCGTCTAACATCGTAGTAAGTTCGCGGCCGTGAAGCAGGTGGAAAGGCGTAAATCCTTTAGTTTCTTGCACGGCGGTGTTATATGCGAAAGTTACGAAAGGGAGGACACTGCCCCACTTACAATGGTCTACGTCGACATGCATGAAAATCAAGTCTGTGATGGTCTTAATGAGATGTTCTGTTAAACCGTTAGCTTGTGGAGGGTAAGCTGTCGTTCGACAATGCACGGTGCCGCTGAGTGTCATCACCTCTTCCAGTACTTGGGCAGTGAAGGCCATGCCTCTGTCTGTTAGAATCATGACCGGTGCACCATGGCGGAGGACGACAACATGAATGAATAAATTTGTGACATTGCTTGCCGTACCGCGCTGGAGTGCTTTTGTTTCACAATAACGTGTTAAATAGTCAGTCACAATTATTATCCAGTGATTCTCCGCAGAATATTTTAGAAATAGAGCTAGCAAGTCCATGCCAACTTGTTGAAATGGTTCTCGGGGTGGCTCCTCAGGGTGCTAAAAGCCAGCAGGTTTCATGGGCGGAGTTTTGCGACGCTGACAGTCTCGACAGGTTTTCACGTAGTGCTTGACCATACGGGACCGTTTGGGCCACTAGTACGTGTGGCGGATACGCGCCAGAGTACGCGTGAACACTAAATGCCCGGAAGATGGTTCGTCAAAGCACGCCTTAAGGACGTCCTCTCGCATTACAGATGGTACGGCCAGTAGGGCGGTTTAAGCGTTAGGATCAAAGCTCCACTTGTACAGGACGTTGTCACGAAGGAAAATTGATGAAATCGTGCGCCTGAATGTTCGTGGTGGCTGTTCAAGCTTGTCCTTGAAATATTCGATGATCGGGCGAAGTTCTGTGTCATCACGCTGTTTTTGAGCCAAGTTGGAGGCTGTGATGGCCATGAGGAAACTTTCTTCGTCAGTTTGGTCAGGAGGAATCAAGTCGACTGGTGCACGTGATAGGCAGTCGGCATCGGTGTGCTTGCGTCCTGACTTGTAAACCACCATAACGTCAAATTCTTGTAAGTGGAAACTCCATCGAGCTGGGCGGCCTGAGGGGTCTTTGAGGCCAGCAAGCCAGTACAAGGAATGGTGGTCGGCGACTGCTTTGAATGGTTGCCCGTACAAATACGGTCGGAAGTTGGCTATGGCCGGCACGACAGCTAGGCATTCCTTTTCTGTGGTGGAATAGTTTGTTTAAGCCGATAATAACGTACGACTCGCGTAGGCGATCACTCGCTCGATACCTTCCTGCCATTGCACAAGGACGGCTCCGAGGCCAACATCACTTGCACCTATATGTACCTCAGTGTCGGCATTTCCGTCGAAATGACCCAAGATTGGAGGAGTCTCGACGCGTCGTCGTAGCTCGCAAAAAGCTCCGTGTTGTTCTGGGGCCCACACAAAAGCAACGTTGTCTCTCGTGAGTTGGTTTAAGGGTTCTGCTATTTTGGAAAAGTTCGAAACGAAGCGACGATAGTACGCGCGAAGCCCCAGAAAACGGCGAACGTCGTGTTTGTTCGTGGGAGTTGGGAAGACAGCGATAGCCAGTGTTTTCTCGGGGTCTGGGCGAATTCTGTCATTGTTGACGACATGGCCGAGAAACTTGAGCTTCTCGTAGCCGAAGTGGCATTTTACGGGTTTGAATGACAGGCCAGCTGTTCGTAACACCTCAAGTACTGCACAAAGACGCTAAAGGCGCTGCTCGAAAGTCGATGAAAAAACAACATCTTCTAAATAGACCAGACACGATTGCCTTTTGAGACCGGACAAAGCTGTGTCTATCATTCGTTGAAAAGTCACGGGAGCAGAACACAGTCCAAAAGGAAGCACTTTGAATTCGAAGAGCCCGTCAGGAGTAATGAGAGTGGTCTTTTCTCGGTCACGCTCATCGACCTCAATTTTTCAGTAACCACTGAAAAAAATACCAGGTGTTTCTACAGCGGTCGGGTGTGTCGTCGATGCGAGGAAGCGGATAAACGTCTTTCTTTGTCACGGTGTTCATTTTGCGATAATCAACACAGAAACGCAAAGTGCCATTTTTCTTTTTCACGAACACAGCCGGTGATGCCCATGGGCTTGTAGATGGCTGAATGATGTCCTCAGCAAACATTTGTTGTACTTCGTCGTGGATGGCGTCTTGTTCTCTGCGGAAAACTCGATAAGCATGTTGTCGAATAGGCCTTTCGCTGGACTGTGTTATGATTCTGTGCTTTGCGACGGGTGTCTGTTTGATTTTGAATGTCATGGCAAAGCATTCACAGAAGGAAAACAGGAGGAAGCGAAGACTCTCTTGCTGTGAAGTTGACAGTGCGCAGTTCACATTAAGCTTAACCGGAGACTGTTTGTCGTCGCGAGGACCAGAAGAAAGTTGCACGAGTGAGAAGCTGGCTTTCGAGTTACCAATTGTTTCGAAGTAAGCGATGACACACTGCCTCATGAAGTAGTGGTGTTCATGACTGAAATTTGTTACTAAAATTTCACAGGCTCTTGTGTCAATTCTATGGGACCACAGGATACGCATATTTGACGAAACAAGAGCAGGGACACATTGCCTTACATAACTCTGAGAACCGTTCGGTTGATGTCACCCACCACGTTAACCAGAACACTGGAACGGGGCGGTACTGTCACTGAATCGTCGGATACCCGCAACGCCATCATACGCGATTCACAATCCTGAGAGTGTTCGTTACGTGAAAACGTCACCAGCCATTCTCGGAGATTTATAATAGCCCCATATTCTCGAAGAAATTCTAATCCCAAAATGACCTGCTGGAACATTCCCGAAGTACGACGAAAGTCCCAATGTAGGTCGAAGCACCAATATGTACTCGGGCAGTGCACCTTCCAACCAGCGTCACTAGATGACTACCCGTGGTACGGAGTGGCGGACCGTTCTATGGCATCGACACTTTTCGGAGAGCAGCCGCGAAGTCACCAATCATAACAGAGTAAATGGCGCCAGTATCTACGAGTTCGGTGGTCGAGTGATTGTTGACGGTTATAGAAATATCGACGGAAATCGCTGCGTCACGTAAAGAAAATTTCTTGACTGAAATATCGGCATCTTCAACGTGTCGTGGCGGGGGATGTTTGTCAGTTTGGTCAAGAGCGACCCCACCCCCAGAGGCCGCTGGTCTCAGTTTTTCTGGCGTGGGCCAGGACTTGGGGACCTGTTTCATACACCAGAGAACGTGGCGTAACGACTAGGTGAGCCGAGGCTTCGATGATAAGGTGAGCGTGGCCGGTGGCTTTGTGAGGAAGAAATGGCTGCTGCGCTGCTAGGTATTGCCGAATCTCGCGAGGACGATCCGAGTTGCTGGGTCGACGTGCGTTAAGGTGAAATCCCTGAAGGCCCATCCTGCGATACGCACGCTGACGGTACAGATGTCCCGCTTTGCCACAGTGGTAGCAAAGAGGCCTGTTCTCAGAGGTGTGCCATACGTAAGATTAGCGGGTGACTTCTCGCGGACCGTCATACTGGAAAGTGCTCTCGCAGGTATTTGCAGGTGCGGATTGACGGGGCGATGGTGAGAAAGTAGAGGGTGGCCGGCGTCCGGTAAAAGGCTGAGGACTCCTAAATGCTTCGGGGTAAGACTGAGCAGGAGCTTCCGCACGCATTGGGAGCAACGATTGCGTCACATTCCTGAGTTATTCGCAAATAATGTCTCCCAGAATCGTCGCACTTGGGTGAGCAGAAGCGGGACGGACTTTTTCGAGCTTCTCCCGGACCAAGCTCTGCACAAGCTCGCTGAGTGCTGATAAGTCCTGTCTACTGGTGAAAGATGACACCGCGGCCACAGAAGTTTGCCGGTCGTACTGTAGAGAGTGTTGCTGAAGTGCCCGTTGCATGGTAGTAGCTTCCGCGATGAACTCATCGACAGTGTTTTGGGGCTTGCGTATGAGTCCAGTGAAAAGTTGCTCCTTGACACCCCGCAGGAGAAGTCGAACTTTTTTTGTGTCATCCGTCCCTGGGTCCGCGCGCTTAAACAAGTGTGACATATCTTTGACAAACATAAACACGTTTTCATTTGCCTTCTAAACCCGGCTCTGCAGAGCCTGCTCGGCGTTTTTTTTCCTTTCAGGATTTTGAATTCCTGGCATAGCTATCGCTAAAATTCTTGCCAGTTGGTGATAGACGGCTCGTAGTTCTCATTTCAGATGCGAGCGTAGTCTTCAAGTGCCAAATAAACGTACCGAAGCTTCTTGGTGTTTTTCCGTTCGTTGGCGGCAGCGACGCGATCAAAGTGGTCTAGCCAGTCATCTACGTCCTCGAATACATCACGATGAAATGGCTTCGGGGTGCGTGCTGCATAGACGACGCTTGGGGTGCATGCGAGTTGGTCTACGTCACTCTCTTGCGTCTGACTTGCCATTGTGGTAGTCATTCTTACCGAGCTCAAGAAACCAAATTCAGGAGGTAGTCCTAGCAAGCGTCGGCTGAGGCGAAGTACCAGATTTTCTTTCGGAATTGTTGAAATGGTGGCAGAAGCGTGAAGCGGCTTGAGTTAAAACTAGCGAATTGGGATTGTACCCAGCACTTACACCAGTTTGTCGCGGTAAGAAAGTTAGTGCAAATAACAGTGTAGTAAACAGCGGAACAGCTTTGATCGAGCAGTGCGAGTTCGTCGTCATCTTTTCTGCCGACCAAATCCTTCGACACGCACAAGTAACAATGACACTAGCCGTGCCACAGCCAGAAACCCACTACATGCTCGTGTCAATATGAACACATCCAAGCATTTTCTGCAGGAGAGTTTAAAAGTGTTAAATGAATGCTACAGAAAATGGAATATCGTTTAAAATTAAAAGTGATGTGTTAAAGCTTGTACATGCATTTGAGGTATTCTTTCTAGCTTTCACCCTAGCAAGGTGTTTTTCGGGGTTTTTTCTGCCACTAATCATGAAATAAAAATGCACGGAATTCTAGTTACCAAGCTTAAGTCAAAAGGGCAAATGCACGAACTCTAAATAATGATACGTCATGACTACATTGCGATTAAAAAAACCGGTTGAAACAATTCAATATAGTTAAGCAGTTTAAAACGTCGTGTACGTCAATAGTGCGTTCTTTTCCACAAACTTCTTCTGGAACACCTAAATATTAGTTAGCGATGTGGCACAACTATAGAAGTTACCGTGCGTTTTCTATTCAGGCTTTGAAAATTGCTTTTGCTTGCGTGTTAGCGCTGAACGAGCAAGCAAAGTTGCTTGCGTGCTTTGCAATGAACAGCTGGCAGTGTTTTTAAATATTATTCTGGTAATTTATCTCTTTTTCGGCCTATATGCAATGATTTGTAATACATGTACTGTTTTTTTGAAGTGTTGTAAAGTTGTGTGTAGACACAGAAAAGTCGCTTCTTTCTTGCTGATTTTATAAAGTACTGCAATACTGCATTCTCCTCCCCTCCCCCCCAATGCGATTACCACTTTACCTGTGTGAATTATTTAAATATAATCTTGTTTGAAGCCTTGAAATTCGTACTGCGACATTTTTTCACCTTAAGCACAGTGAGTTCAGTGAATACCCTAAAATATTATAAAATGTAACTTTGAAATCGTTTTCCACGGCAAAAAACACATTACACTTCAAAAAACTGCTTTCCACAAAAAATCTATATCTAGAAAAATCTGGAGAATTTTTGCACTCCAGAGAGAATAAAACTTGCTCCACAGGTTGGCAGCTCTGGTCGTGAAGTGCCCGACGTAAGTGCCTCTTCACGTCATTTTCAACTACACGTCGGTGCCTTCACTTTTAATCGCGCCATGCTAGCGCCGGCCTGACTGACTTTTCATAGAGTTGCTCCAGCTTCCACGCGACACTGCCCTCTCACTTCAGCTTGCTGCTTCCTTTTTGCATTCATGGCAGCCCTCTTCGACAAACGTCCTTCGTTCTTGGTCGTACCCGGCGCGCCTCGGATCGCTTGTCATAAATGCAAGCAAATTTTTGAGGTACACCTCAAGGTGGCCGGTGGAAGCAGCTGGGAGAGTGACAGATGAGCTGCAGAGCCTTCGTATTGAAGGTCAGCAGAGACACTTCACCGCGAAGGCACAGCTCGAAGTGTTAGCCGTTCGAAAAGCTACACAAATTTCATTGGGCTGGGTGGCAGTGTCAAAGAGTGACAGAGAAGCAGCATCGACAGAGACTGGCGCGGCAGCAATGACGATGCCAGCAGAGTGCGAACGCTACTCCAATTTCTTCATGAGCTTTTCATCGTGAGGACGAACATCCTAGCTGAACGACACTTATTCACGACCCGCCAACAAAAACCTGGGGAAATATTCCTAGAATTCGTCGCAGTCCTCAAGAAGAAAGCCCTTACGTGCAAGTTTGGCACTGCTTATGGCGAGAGAGTGCGGGCAGAAATGATACACAGTGTCAGCAATGTGGAGGGACGAGCCAAATTACTGTCATACGGTGAAGTCTTCACGCTACAATAAGTCAAACAACTCGTACGAGACTTTGAGGCACTTCACAGGGCCATAGCAGCCTTCAGCAGAAACGAACACTTGGCCAGTACTGGCAGCTTTGTCTAGCGCGTCACAGCAGCTCAATATGGCTGCTCCGCTGCTTCGCTGGCCGCGCAGTTTCCTCAAAATGGCCATACCGGCTCGTCAGTGAGCCTGCTCGGTGTTCGCAACCAACAAACGGATCAGCCTTCTTTCAAGCCCCCACTCGGCCCGTGTTTCCTCTGCGGCCAAATCAGACCCTTGGCGACTGCACGAAATTGCCTAGCGAAGAACAAAATCTGCCAATTCTGCCGTACCAAAGGCTACTTCTCAGCTGTGTGCCGTAAATGGCAATCATCTGTAGAGGAGGTTAGCCACGTTCAAGACTCTGACTCCAACATTCTACGGTCGTGTGCGTGAACGTTATGCCGACTAGCCCGAAGGACCTTCGTATCTCTGCGGTTGTTGGTGACCAAGTCCATATGTTCTATTGGTGAATACCGGCGCCACTGCGTCAATAATGACGAAGAAGTACTACGACATGTATTTCTCTTCCAAGTACAGACTGATCCATACATTCATTCAACTACAAACTTTTCGAAGCACCACATACCGGTCCTCAGATATTTCCGCACTGACTTGCAGCATGGCTGGAACAGGCCTCCGTTACTTTCTACGTCACAGCACACGGCACTTCATGACAGGATGCCATCCAGCAATTGGGTCTCCTGACAGATGATACGACGTTGACGTGTCGCCTTACAACTCCAGTTTCTTCACAGCTTCCTGCAGCTGTGCCTCCGGAATTCGAGCACCTGTTCGAAGGGCAGCTAGGACTCGACCGGAACTCTGCCCACCGGGTCAAGCTGCGGCAAGACATCGTGCCAGTGTCCGCCAAACTGCGCCGGCTGCTCCTGGCCCTCCGACAACAAGCCACCAGCGAGATGCGTCGACTCGAGGACAACAATATTAACAAAAGGTTTTCGGCATTTGAACGGGCGTCACTGCTCGTGGTCATCCGTAAGAATAATAGGGACATCCGCCTCTGCGTAAATCTGCGAAAGCCCAACAAGGCCATTGTCATCGACGCCTTCCCGCTGCCCTATGTAAGTGAACTCTCCCAAATGCCGAATGTTGCGTCTTATATCAATAAATTGGACTTATCACCAGTATACCACAAACTGCGCCTTGAGGAATCTACTAGAGATCTAACCACGCTCATCACGCATGAACGATCACCCCGCCACGGTCGTCTAGTGGCTGAGGTACTCTTTTGCTGATTCGCAGGTCGCGAGATTGAATCCCGGCTGCGACAGCTGCATTGCCGATGGAGGCAGAAATGATGTATGCCAGTGTGCTCAGGTTTGGGTGCACGTTAAAGAACCCCAGGTGGCTGAAATTTCCGTATCCCTTCACTAGGGCGTCTCTCATTGTGATATGTGGTTTGAGGACAGAGCTTTACATATCACCATTAAGCATGAATGAGTGTTTCATTTTAAACGAATATAATTCGGTCTAGCCTCCACAACTGCCATGTTTCAAGGAATGAAGTCTACCATTTTGCAATCCAGTAAGAATATTTTTTGCTATATTTAGAAAACATATTTGTGTGGGGGAACTCAAAGTCGCAGCATGATGAGAGTTTAAAGCAAGTTTTGACTTGGATTGCGCAGAATGGCAATAAGTTTATTCAGATATGTCTTTTTGTGGTGAAGGAATTGACAATCCTGGGGCATAAAACTTCTGCACAGGGTATATCCCTCATGCAAAGCAATGTTCACGCAAGTCCCAATGCTCTTCCTATTGCCTGAAAACCGTTCAGTCTTTCCTTAGCCTTACAGTGTATTTCGCTGAATTCCATCACCACAACGCGGATAATCTTGAGCCTCTCCACACCATGCTCAGAAATGGACAATTCTGATGGTCGAAAAACACGCCACGTAGGTTTGAACAAGTCAAGCCTAGGCTTGGCTTTCCTCCTGATATAATAGTTTTTGATTCTTCATTGCCAGTTGTTGTCACGACGGATGCCTCTGAGGTCGGGTTAGGTGCACTACTGCAGCAACGTGAGGGTTCCCAGATACACACTATAGCATTTGCATCTAGGACATTCACCCCTCTAGAACGACAGTACTCTTTTGCAGAAAAAGAAGCCCTAGCGTGCTTATTTGCATGCGAGTGGTGGCATATCTATCTGTTGGGCCGGCGTTTCACGCTCAGGACAGATCACTAGGCGGTCGTTGCCATGCTCGCAGCTGGTTTTTGAGGCCAACGTCCTCTGCATGTTTCCAGCTGCTCAGCCAGGCTGCTGTATTACAACTTCGACATTGAGCACTGCAAAGGGTCTAAGAGACACGTAGCTGATGTCTTGTCGAGGCTTCCAGTACAATACAATAATTCTACATACTTAGAGGGGAACATTGTCTTCCTTGTGACCACTGTATTTGATAAGCAAACTGTTCAGGCAGCTACTGCTTCCGATGAAACTTTGCTACGGGTCATCAACTATGCAGCTCAAAGACGGCCGAAAAAAAACTTGGCACGGCACTAATGTCATACTTCCATATACACGAATAGCATTTTTTGTTGACAGACACCTAATGCAGGGCGGACTTGTGGTTATTCCAAATATACTAATACGGACCTTTCTGCAATTGGCACACGAGACCATCAGGGTGTTGTTCGCACTAAGAAGCTACTGCACGAGCACTATTGGTGGCCCCGCATGGATAAGTGTGTGGAGGAGTTTGTCACGCAATGCCGCATCTCTCAGCTAGCAGATTAATCCGCTAAAACTGCAGCGCCTCCCTTTCAGCCAGTACAATGGCCCGAACAGCCGTGGCAGAAACTGGGTATGGACATTATCGGGCCTCTGCGTACAGCTCCTAATCCTACACACGCCATTACCTTAATAGTCTGTTATTCTAAATGGCCTGAAATTTTTTTTGCCAATTCAGTCACGACGCGTGACGTCATAGGGCTACTTAGTACCGCTTTCAGCCGTGAAGGTGTGGCAGGGACCCTAGTGGCAGATAATGGACTACGGTTTACGTCCAGAGAATTTCAGCACTTCCTAAAGTAAAGAGGTATCGTTCATCACTTCGCTTCCAACTATTACTCGCAGGTAAATGGGCTAAGAGAGAGATTCAACGGCGTTCTCAAAGAACACATTCAAGTGGGTAAGTTGCAAGGAAAGGATGCCATTCAAAGCACTACAGAGTTCTTAGGATCTCACATGATCACTCCTTGTGCCACTACTGGTTGTTCGCCAGCTGTCCTACTTCACGGCCGCCAACCGCGATCAACATCGGACATCAGTAAGCATAAGCTTCTAGTATTGCAACATACCTCTTCTTCCACACTTTGCCAGGAAGTTCAGCAAGACAGGAAAAAACGAAACTTTATCTGGATACGCGCAAAGATGCTAAACGAACTCTCATTTAAGTAGGCGACAAAGTGAAGGTTAGGCTACATTCGAAAAATCTCTTCAAGTTCAGCCAACACTTTACCGTCCTGCAGCAAGTTAATTCCTCAACATTGCTTCTAAGTGGTGGAAAAAAGTGGAATGCGTGAACGTTAATAATCATCTCACATGAGACTGCAGCATCTCTTCCATTAACGGCTACGGTTCCACCGGTGTCTGATGCACATTTCCTCCTTAATCACGATAATTTGAGCAACTTACCCTCTCCCTCCAATACAGAGCTCTTCCTTCGACCCTGCATTCTTAGTGTGCCAGCTGTCAAGCCTAGCACCTCGCCCAGCGCGACTCCGTCCCACCTGATGTGCACCTTCCAGCCCCTGTGACCCAGGCCCATTCGTCGGACCTTAAGGAGGGAAGCCCTGGGTATTACTCATTTACTGTAGATGCTTCAAAATCCAATATAGGCGCGGTAAATGCGGGGAACAGGTCATCAGAATATGCTCTCAACAGCAGCGATTTGCCAAGTTTTCTGGAAGAAATGAAGACGAGTGTTCGAAATTGGCCACTGTATGTCTAGCACCACGAGCATATGAACGAAGCTGACAGCAGCATGGTGGGTGCAAGAAAGACGACGGTGTTTATTGGGGCTAAGCTTATAAAGGCACCGGCGAACGCACATGAACAAACTGGGCATCACTGACGTGCATTCACGCCGATACATTTAGCACACGTGCCAGATACATCCTCTCTCGTGGCACAAAACAAAAGAAACACTTCGATAACAAGAAACAATCACCACAGCTTATGGAAATGTAATAAAGTATTCATAACGCAGTTTCTGTGGAGAGCGGGTGGCACGCATCGACCTTCTTGGAGCTGGAAGCGACGGGATGCCCAGCGAAGAACCATCGTTGCTTGCTAGTAGTGTTGTTCTATCGGATGGTTCTGGAGATGTCGCTTCACTTGCTTGAGCAATTGATTCTGAGGCTGCAGGAGGATCCGGTGAATGGGAGTCTAGGTTTGTGGGATTCTCCTCGTAGTCACCACCGTCGATGCTACACCGTTTCTTTGTCCTGAGGTGATGTCGGCAATTTCGCCGCAGCATGCAACGATCCCGAGTTTTTACCAGGTAGGACCGTGGAGTAGTTCATGCAACCACCTTCCCACTCTGCCACCAGCCAGCAGCATCCTGAAGCCGTACAGTTGTGCCCTTGCGTAGAACTCCGCAAGGCTTGCCAGCTTTGTCTTGGCAGTGCTTCATCACATTGGTCCTCGACACCCTGCGAAAGCTGGGTAGGTTAGAACGAAGCCTCCTTCGTTGCAGAAGTTCACCCGGAGAAAGCCAACCTTATAGGGGTGCTGATGAATGGGCTAGGAGACCCAGCCAGAAGCCTTCCTTCGCCTCTGTAGTTTTTTTTTCGGGATTAGCCTAACAATTTGCACACCCTTCTCCGCCAAACCGTTCGAGTGCGCGTAACGGGGGCTCTAGGTTACATGCATAAAGTCATATCTCTTGGCAAAGCTAATAAATTCGTGGCTAGAAAACTGGGGTCCGTTATCTGTATAAACTTCTACTAGTACCCAGTACTGGGTGAACATAGCGCTAAGAGTTATAATCGTAAATTCCACGGTTGTGTCTTCGAGCTTTAAGACCTCGGGAAAAATTGAAAAAGCGTCGTAGGCAACTACGTACGGTGTTCCAGCATAAGAAAATATATCAACTCCGACCCTGTACCAGGCACATTCGGGTACTTCTCGCGCTATTAGCGGCTCGTGTGGCTGCCGGCACGCGTATTTTCTGCACATCTGTCAACGAGCACTGTGATATTGCTGTTCAATCCGAGACAAAATATAAGTGCTCGAGCCCTCTCATTACACTTCTGCAGTCCAAGGTGACCAGCATGAACTCTCTTCAGCATGCACTGACAAATACATTGTGGTATTACAACTTTAGAACCCTTAAAATGCACTCCATTAACGACAGACAGTTCTTTCGAAAATGGCGTGAGTTCGTCTGTCACTGATTGCTCACTTGCCAAACATGTCATTACAGGCAGGAGGCAGCCCCGCCACGGTGGTCAAAGGCACTCGGCTGCTGACCCGCAGGTCGCGGGTTCAGATCCCGGCTGCGGCGGCTGCATTTTCGATGGAGGCGGAAATGTCGTAGGCCCGTGTGCTCAGATTTGGGTGCACATTAAAGAACCCCAGGTGGTCAAAATTTCCGGAGTCCTCCACTACGGCGTCTCTCATAATCATATGGTGGTTTAGGGACGTTAAACCCCACAAATCAATCAATCAATCAGACTGGAGGCAGCTATCTTGAGATCCTTTCAACTGTAGCAGCCGCTGCGTTTCCGGCGTCACCATGTAGCCCAAGGACACCACGGCACGAAACTCGACGTCATTGTCGGAGGCAACTTTGTCGTGTCCAGGATCCGCTGTTGCCCGTGACAGCACGTCGGCGAAAACAAGCTGTTTTCCGGGAATGTACTACAACACAATGTCATATTTTAGCAATCTCAAAAAGAACCTTTGCAGCCGCGGTTGAATGTCCGAGATTTCCTTTCGTGCAATCGCTACAAGTGGCTTGTTGCCCGTTTCCATCCGCACCGTCCGTCCGAACACGAATTCGTGAAACTTCTCACAGCCAAAAATATCGCCAAGGCTTCCTTTTAGATTTGCGCGTAGTTTTTTCCGCAACTGTTAAGACCCGAGATGCATACGCTGCAGGCCACCATTCATCACTGTAGCCGTGCAATAACGGTGCGCCGACACCGTCTGTCGACGCGTCGCAGCTTATCTTGGTATCGCACTGGGGATCAAAGATGGCAAGCAAAGGAGCGATGGTCAAAACTTGCGTCAATAGTTTCCACTCTCGTGCGTAGTTTGTTGTCCAATAAAACTCTGACCGAGACCTGATAAGCTCGCGTAAAAGCATCGTTCGCTCGAACAACCGTGGCACGAATTTTCTGAAGTAGTTAAGCACTCCCAGCATGCGCTGGACGTCGTTTGTAGACGTTGGCGTCGGCATTTCCGCGAAGCTTTTGATTAATTTTGGGTCAGGCGATATGCCTGTTCGGCTGATAACATCACCGAGAAACTTTACTTCTTTCATCCCTATCCTACATTTTTGCGCGTTGAAAGTCAAGCCTACTTTCTCGGCAGCTTTCAGCACTGCTATTAACCGCTCGTAGAGTTTTTGTTTGCTAGAACCCCATACTAAGATGTCGTCAACGTACAGTACGGTCCACTGTTAGGGAAAACACGCGAGCACGCTGCCGGCGGTCCGCGGGGCGCCAACTGCTGGCGAGATTTGGAAACGCGGAGCATGCGCGCAGAATCGCCAGGGCGGTACTTGCACGCGTCGTCTGCTACTACCCCGCCCTACGCTCGGCGCGCGCTAGCGACAAGCTTGCTGTGCTCGCTTCATTGGCCATCAATTTTCACGTCTGTTATCAAAAGCGGCTGGCTGGTTTGAACGGCTTTTGAAAAGCTAAAGATTACATTGTTGGTGAGCACAAACATTACGCTACGCGAGTGATGGGCTTCGTAATCGCGTTCACAGACTTTTACAGCTCGTGGCATATTTATTTACTGATCACAATTTCGGCAAGCTAGTTCTTAGAAGTGGGATGGCTAGAGTACTTGAGGACAAAAGGCTTCCAATAGTCGTGCTGTACACTAAATACAGCCAGCGTGATGTCACTGCCATGGCGAAATTGCCACTTTCGCATTACCAGCGTAATCGTCGGCATTACAAATGTCTTTTTTTCGCATTGCTAAGTTCTGTCATGCGTAGTCCTATTTTGCTTACACAGACTTGCTATTTTATTGTGTGTTTCACAGGGCTCAGATGTGTTTCATTGCCTTGGCATCATTTAATTGTTTCGAGGCTACAGATCTGATCTAACTCAACCTGTCTAAGTTTTAGAAATTAATTTTTTGTTGTTTACTCCATAGTGTTTTAAAAACACAATTTTTCAGTGCTCGTATTGGTGAAATGTAATGATTTTCGAAAAAGTGAATGCTATCGCATATTCGAAATAAGGAGCTTCTGGCGTTTTCGCTTGAACGAAGAAAACGAAATGTAACGCGAGTTAGAACTAACATTTGCGGCGTATTGAATTCACAACAATTATATATTTTGGTGTAACACCGTAGTGGCATACATTGAAGTATTTGCAAACATGTGTTTCCTTAACATGCTTCTGAATAATATTAGCACATGGCTTTTCTTTGCATTTCGCCTGTAATCTAAAATCGGCTGGTGTGGCCATGAATTAAATTGCAACGAAGCTGCCGAGAGAGCCCAACAACCGACAGGCACATTTTTCTGCACGGTGATCACCCGGGGAGGGGCAGGGAGAGTGCGGAAATGCGAACGCTGTATCCAGCGCACGGCAAGCGCCGGAGCGGGAAGTAGCAGACGAAAGGCGGCGAGCCTCACCCTTTCGCGTAATGAGCATGCGCAGCGTTTACAGATCTCGCCACCAGTTTGCGCCACGCGGGCCGCCAGACACGCGTTACCATGTTCTCTTCAAAAGTGGACCGTACTGTACACCAGTACACCCGATAGGTCATCAAACACTGTACTCTTGCTTGGCTGAAACACCTCTGCTGCGGAAGAAATGCCGATAGGCGAACGGAGGAAGCGGTACCTCCCGAACGGGGACGAGAACGTGCAGATCTTGGAAGCTTGTTCGTCAAGTGGTATCTGGTGATAGCCCTAGTTCGCTACAAGACAACTGAAGTATGTGGCATTGGTTAGATGTGCTTCCAAATCTTCCTGCCTAGCAAGCGAGAACTGCTGCCACCTTATGTACTTGTTGACAGCTCTGGAGTCCATGCACACCCTTAGCGAACAGTATCTTCTTTGCCGGAACTAAAGGGCTGAACCAGTCGGTTAGTGCATTCGCTTTAACAGTGATGCCAGCACGTACCATTTTTTCAAGTTCCTTTTTTAGGCGTTCTTGCGGCACCACCGGAACCCGACGAGCTGGTTGCACGACTGGCACTGCTCCATGTTTCAGGACCGTGCTCTACGCCTGTTGGAAACAACCAAGCCCTTCAAGTACATGTTGAAATTTTTCAGAAGTTTGTCCTTCCAGTTTTATCAACGAGGCAAACACTACGCTTGACTAGTCTCAGGACTTCACTTGCTTCGAGTCCGAGTAAAGCCTGCCGACCATTTTTCACAATGAAAAACGTGACGACAGCTGTAGCACTCCCAAGTTTTACCTCGTGCGTACACGTTCCAAAACAAGATATGATACCGCCGTTCTATGCCCGCAGGATCAAGTTCGTTGGTTTCAACTTGCCTGGTCCGCGGAGTTTTATGTAAATTGACATAGGAAACAAGCTTGCTTGTGATCCGGTGTCAACTTTGATATTTATATCGCAGTTGTTAACTTCAGCATTCACCATCCAATCTCTCTCGCGTGTTGCTGTTACGATCTCAGTAGATATCGAAGTCCTCTTCTTCTCGTATGCCAACTTCACTTACTACAGGTGACGAACAGCAATTTGCGAAGTGGTTAAGCTTATGACACAGTCGACATTTTCTTTCAAATGCTGGGCATTGTTTTGGTTTCTGGAAGTGGTTGCAGAGGCGATAGCAAAGTTGTTCTTTCGTCTGTTTTCTTTCTTTTGGGTTTGACAGGTGCGTAGAGACTTCGTCCACACCGTCTTCGCTATAACTCCGCACTTCGTGTCACTGTGCTACCGTTTCCGCTGCCCTGTATATTTCCTCCGCTTTTTGCAATGTGAACTGGTTGTCCCGCGACATTTTTTCGCGTAGTCTATAATTGTGCGTGCCAAATACAGTTCGGTCCCTTATCATCGAGTCCTGCAATATGCCAAAGTTACACTGGGCTGCTTGCTTTTTCATGTCACGAACAAATCTTTCAAATAGTTTCCTTCCGCCTGCTTTCTTGAACGAAATACATTTTCTCTCGTGCACTTTATTGCTAACTTTGGCGCAACAGGCATCAAACGTGCTCACCATAGTGCTGTAGTCGTTTTTGTCCTCGTTCGGCCCGAACTGGAAGTTGTAGAAGACGTCCAATGCGTCGTCTTCGGCAATGCTCAGATGTAGCGCTGGCTTTGATGCTTCCACTTAAGGCTGCTCCACTGCCGCCGTTGCCTGCAAAAATAATCCAAACTTCTGGTTAAACCACTTCCTGTTTTCCGTGATGTGACCGGACAGCCGCTTCGGCTCCGGAGTTTTTAGGAGATTCATGAAGTAGCAGACGCGAGGACGGTTTCCTCCAGGGTCGAGGGGCCGCTTCTGACACCATGTATGGCTAGCGCCACGAGCATATGAACGGCGCTGACAGCAGCTTGGTCGGTGCAAGAAAGACGGTGGTGCTTATTGGGGCTCAGCTTATACAGGCACTGGCGAACGCACTTAAACAGACTGCGCATCACTGACTCACATTCGCGCCGATACAATGAGCACACGTGCCCGATACAGCCTCCGCCCCAGCTTCCCATTAAAATAATTCTCTCTCTCTATCTCTCCGATACAGCCACCGGCAGGTGCCTTTCTGAAAGTCATCCTGCAGGGCCAGGGGTGCGGCGTCCACAAAAGACATGCAAGCCCCCCGCCTACTTGAGCGACTATGTCACGGACTATAGTAGTCAACTGTCTGCAGTATAACTGTAGAAGACCAGTGCACGTTCATAATGTTCATTGAAAAGGGCAAGTTGGCGCTTGTGTTATGTGTCGGTACATTGTTCTAGAAGGAGCAGGGGGATCAGCAGCCGGAGTGCCCTACGCATTGAAGCGAGGCAGCGATTGCTGACGAGACCCGGGTACTGGTGGCGGTGCTAGTCCTGTGGGCTGACTGGCGTGGCTGCCGCTGGTGCTTCACGCGCTTGTTGTGACAGCCGCACGCATGGACAGATGAGCGCACCCAGCAATCAACCTAGACGCACGCAGTTCCTAATTGTCATTATTGGCTGTAACTTTATATTCTTGCTAAGACCGTACGCTCAGGCAAAGTTGACCTTAACGAAGCTAGTCCAAAAATAGTTCTCACCTGAGTGCGCAAGTGCCTCCTGCTCAGGAAGCCAGGGTTCCTGCAGTGGACCTTCTAATTGAAGAGGGGACCCTAGTATCAGCTGAACGCATGTTTCGGAGTATTCCTGCGGAGCACAGCGAGTTGGAAGAGAAGGAGAGCGATGGCAGTCTAATGCTATATATGGCAGGTTATGTTGCTTGAAATTAAGTTTCTGAACGTTATCACTGCATGTTCTGCAAGACCCTTTTTTCGAAGTTCCTAATACGGAAAGCAGAAACACTGAGACAACTGTCATATGTGACAAGGTAGGCTTGTTGTATCTCTTAAAGGAGCTTTTTAGGGCAGTTAAAACATCTTCACTGTGTTTTTCAGCGGAGAGAAACTCGTGAGGGACAGCACAGTTGATGTGATGTTGCTGATGAATGAGAACTGTTTTAATGCCCTAGGTTGCAGCCAGCATCCAGATGCGCTCATGACAGAGTTGACCAAGTTTTATGTGCTGACCATGCTGCATTTTTATGTAAAAGAACTCAATAAATCGTGACATGAATGGTGCAAAAATAAATTGCGTGCAAAAACCGGCCATTGCTCTTAATGCCTCTCTCGTTGCAGCCATGTACTTTGAGAACACTGTGGTGTTTTGTGCCAAGATATTTTTTTGTGGCCAGCCTTGTTTTTAGTTTTTACCACGTCACATCACTATCTCGGGTCACTACTAAAGCCGTGCCATAGCAGCACCGTCTTGGAAATGATTAAATCCTAAGCTCTCAGTAAATATGTACAAGCGCAAACGAAACCACTCGTAATGAAATTGACATAAAGCATATGTTTCGAATGTGTTAGTACATGCGGCGCCGCAGTTGCTTGGCTTAATCGAATTTGTGAATGTGAGTGAGACCTAACGTATGACAATTGTCAATGGCAAATGAATTGGTCAATTTAACCATTCAAAATTTTACGTATACAGTGTTAGCCAGCCTTTAGTTAACCAATCGGCCGCATCGCCCTGCGCCAGTTTTCTTCACTTGTTGGGTAAGCTTTGTTTTCACCCTAGCTTAATACGTCCACCTGTCCAGGTTTCTCTGCGCTTCCCCGAACTCAGAGAAAGTTTTCGAAAACATGCTAAATAACTCTGCGCTTCCTTTTATCGGTGAAACACCAAGCGCACACGGCTTTCTCCGCATTGCTGAGGCTCCGCGTTTCGCGTTCCGTGAAGCCCACGCGCCGGTTGCGCCATCTCGCGGCGCCTACGTCAGATGTCACACCCTTGCGTTCTGCCTGATCCCACTACCCCCTTCTAGAACACTGTAGTGTCAGCAAAGTGTATTTTATTTCCGTTACTCTGGGTTGTTTCTTAGGACCATGTTACATTAGGTCAGGTTTATTTTGTATGTTTAGTCCTCGCACTTGAGAGGTGCGAAGAACCGCTAGTAGTTATGCAAAAGGCCTGAGGACCCTTTTTGTAAAATGGTGCAGTTTTCACAGGGAGAGACGATGTTGTGTCGCGGTAGCACACCAATGACTTAGTGTTGCTGTAAACGCCCTTAGGTAACGCTAGGCCTTTACCAGATCTGCTCTCTTGAACCAATCCGATGTGCACCTGCCGTCATGTGGCCACTGTATCAGTGACCAATTAACTTTTTCCCAATCCTAAAAACCAACCTCAATAAACACGGGAGTGCGTTCTCTCGTAAGCCAAGCCTAAGTTCGTCTGCGCGTGGTCATTAGCCGGTCGCTTGGCCTCTCCGCCTGCCGGCCACCGGCTTCACCGCACTCTGACCCTACCCAACAGTAATACAAAATTATAAATATGGGTAAAAACAGAACGTATATTGTCAACCACATACTTTATGGGGTGAATATGAATACCATCGGCATGCAAGGAGGGGCTGTTACCAATTTTACTGAAGCAAAAAAAAATCTAGAGGGGTATTTTGGGCAAGAAATAGAGTGTTACTGAACGCGTGTACAGGCAGGAATTGAGCATAGTTGTCAAGACCACCAAAAATATTCAACTGAGGTTTCAATTAAAAGGAATAATTAAACAGATTACGTATCATGTTTTCTGAAGATTTTGACAATATTGACTCAAAGTGTCCAGAAGAACTGAAAGTGAAGTAGGCTTTACCAAATCATTCAGTTTGAGCAAGACATCACTTTCAGGGGCGAAGCTCCCTAAGCTGTGGGTCATGCATACACGATGCATATGATAGTAGTAGTCATCGTCGTCGGAGTAGTAGGTAGCCACTTCCACGGCTGGACTACGAGAGAGACACGCGCGCATTCTTTTGAATTGAGGAGGAAACCCACGCACGTTATTCATACATAAAAAGGTAGTTAGTTCTGTTAAAATAACTTACAGAGACGAGTATCGGCGACTTCGTCACCGATAAAACTTGTCTTGACTTTGATGGTTACTAAAAAAACTTGTAACAGCAGGACGCGCTTTCAGCACTATCTGACCAGAAAAATATGCCATGTTAAACTCGCTGGGCATGACCTCCTTGGTCTTAGCAAGGTTTAGCGGGGGTTGGGCCACAGTGCCATGAACTAGCGGCGGTGAAAGATGTTAACTAGACACGAAGCGCAGGCCGTAACAGAGTGCGTGCGTATCGCTCCTCCAGTCCGGCCATGCCACCTCTCGTTTAGTCCTTGGAATATCCGCTGGATGGCGGTATTCCTATATTATAAGTATATAATGAAAACAGGCGAGACGGCGGTACCTGGAGTGTTCACTATATGGACGGATGGAAGCGCAGACGCATGGATGAACAAACGGACAGACAGACAGATGCACGGACGAACGCAAGCATGGATAGACGGGTGGACACATGGATAGATGGACGCATGAAAAGACGTATGAATGGGCGCAGGGACGGACGCAGAGATGGACGGATGGCCACACAGATGGACGCACGGACGGGTGGAAGCAATAACGAACGAGCGTGGACGGATTGACGCTTCGCCCCACTCATCATCATGCACTGAGTGGATATGCTGTGATTTTGTTTTTGACTGGGTGACTAAACATTGCTACAATATAAGCATCCTTTGCAGACCTATGCTGACTTGTTAAACTATTTCTATATTTCTTTACGATCTCTTAGTTAAGCCTAATCTCCATACATCTCGAATTGAGCATACAGGACATGTCTTCTAGGAAATGATTTAAACTTCAACCAAAAGCTTGTGAAGAAACCGGACGTTTCGGAACCGACTTGGTTCCTTTCTCAAGGCTGACGAGGACTACGTAGCAGCGGCGTCTTCAAAATACTAGAGTGGCCTTTGTAAATGCGCAACTCAGAAAGAAGAGGCCTGTGTAATAGAGGACCTCAAAAAAAAAAAACAAATACCCAAAAAACTTCATTCGATTCTCCAACCACCACGCAGAGCAGCAGAGGATACGAAAACCCCAATCATCAATAACTGGTAGCACTCCGAAACGCTTACCGGTCATACGTCCAGAGAACCACAGAGATGTTGGCGCGGGTCTTCTAGAAGGAAGGAGTTCGCATGGCGCACGTGCCTTCGTGTACGCGGGGCCGCATCCTCCCCCGCCCGAAAGACCAGCCAACAATAAACAAGACCCCTGGTGTAGTTTACAATATCCCGTGCGCCGAGTGCCCTTCTTCATATATCGGCGAGACAAAAACCTACCGGAACGACTTAAACAACATACCAACGACATGAGGAAGCTCTACAAATTGCGCAGCGCAGTCGCCAAGCTTGCCGAGTCGTTGGACCACCGGAGAAATTTTGACGTGACAAATATCCTCGAAAGCGAGACTAACTGGAAAAAAAGATTACTACTCGAGTCGTGGCATATACAGCGAACGGCCCAAAACATCAACCGCTCTCAAAGAACCCTTCCCCCAGGGAATACACACGGACTGCGCTCCAAGGCAAAACAAGAGAGGGGGGGGAAGCAGGGGGGTCACTAACCGTCCTGCGAGTGCTTTGAGGACACCACTGTTAAGTATTCCTGATCCCCCCCCCCCCCCCCAGAGAAGATTGCAAGTAGGTTCCGAAATGTTGGGCTTCTTCACAAACGTTTAGTAGAAGTTTAAATCGTTCCCAGTTTTCATACCCAACCAGACAAGACATCTGTCAAACGATTACATTCAAGCTACGTTTGCGTTTAACCGTACCAAGGTTTCCGCACCTTGCTTGCCCATGCCATTTTATTCTTGGTGAAACGTTCATGGTTAGGACTTCTGAAAGTAACTATATATCTTGAGGTACACGCTATGCCATGCCTCTTGGGCAATGCTTCAGTGTGAATTCCAGCCAAAAGAAGAATGTACACAGGAAAAGAAGGAGACAGAAAAGCGGCTAGTGTTACGAGAGCTCTTGGGGAATAGCTTGGCTAAATGCTTCAAAATTCGTTGAGATAATAGATTGAATATTAAGAACTGGCTTTTTAATTTTACTACCCCTAGAGTGCATTCAATTTTCCAATATTATATTGCCTAAATGACTAATACCATCGGTGACAACCTAGGAATACAAATAGGCTCCGCCCATGGGGCCTCATTGACCGTATTTTTCATGTGTCGACGCTAAAAAAAAATTAGTTCCCAAGTAGTGGCCATAATTTTCATGCGAACAACTATCGCCCTACAATACTTGTTTGGTGCTAAAAAACAGGATGCGAAGCTCGATAAATACACTTGAGAAGGCGCGGACTTTCGTGTCAGCTTAGCAATATATCGGTTGTTTAAATCGCACCCTCCGCTGCATTCATCTCGGAGTCCACGAAGAAGCAATGCACACCTCTTGAAGACGATGTTTCTGCATGTTACCGAAGGTTGTACTAAAAGAACACTGCCACATTTAACGCAATAATAAATTAAGAAATTGTTCCTTTGTGGTTTCACAAATTGAATCAGGGGCAATATTCACATTGCATTAGGCGGTTTGCAATTTTTTTACGAAACTTTCACTGCCAAGTTTCTTCGCTGTCTTTTTTACATATGGCAACTATAACTCAAAGCGAAAAATGAAGAACCGATCATAGATTCCCTTCACAAATTTCGATTCTTGTGCTGTCTTAAATACCGAATGCGTGTTTCGCGTCACTGTGCATCTCATCGTGTTTAAGGTAAACGCTATAATGTTTCATTCAACGCCCTGTTTCATCAAAATAAAAGCTCGTAACGCACATTGTGCTTACATTGAGGATCATTGCATACGTTGTCGTTAACTTAATGGCCAAGGCAATGTACGTGGCTAAAGTGGCGGAGACTACAAGCTGTAGGTGAAGATTTTTTCTTGCTTCGACATTCTGTGCTGCATGTTGTTGCCATCACCCCATAAGCTCTTGAATATTCTACTGTTTTAAAGCAGAGCCCAGATTTGCTGCAACAGGGCCACTACCTTCAATGAATGTGTGTGTACGAAGGTGTGTCTGGGCAGGCAAGGGGGTTTTCTTTCTCCGCTGAATGCGAGTGAATTGTGTACAAGGCTTTTCTTTCACATACGAGTGCAGTGCACGTATCTTTTATTTCGTGGCATTCTAATTTACTATAGATAAGACATCTCTATGCGTTATACATGCACGCAATACTGAGAAAATGAGTATATATATATATATATATATATATATGTATATATATATATATATATATATATATATAGCGCGTACGAGCTAATGCGTTAATGCGTACGAGCTATATATATAGCTCGTACGCATTAGTATAGCGAGTATAGCACGTAGAAGCTTGGCGAGCTAATGCGTACGACGCTGCTGCAGTCCGAGCACGTTCCCCGTTCACCACTTCGTCGTCGTCATCCTCAGGCATCTACTTAGCCCGTGACATTACCCGCCGGCGGCAGAAGCATCGTCCCGGTGCGATCAATTCTCGTGGCGTGAGAAGTATGGCTTAAACCGTGAGACGTGCACTATATCGGTCGGGACAGAAGCTGGTACTGACGTGGTATGGAGTGGAGCTATCTCATAGGTCACGCTGGTGACCTTGCGTATGACGCGGTAGGGGCCAACGTAACGGGACATTAGTTTTTCGCTCAGACCAACACGACGTGATGGTAACCACAGCAAGACGAGTGATCCCGGAGAGTACTGTACGTCGCGGTGCCGGCAATCGTAAGCACTCTTTTGGTTAAGCTGCGAGGCACATAAACGATTCCGAGGACTTGGCGGGCGATGTCAGCTCGGGCCAGGGCATCACGAGCATCAGCAGTCGATGAGGAGGCGTCAGATTGGAGCATGGTGTCCATGGGCAAAGGCGGGTCATAACCGAACAGTAGGTAAAAAGGGGAAAATCCAGCTGTATCATTACGTGAACTATTGTATGCGAAGGTAACGAAAGGTAAGTGGATGTCCCAATCTTTGTGATCCTTGGAGACGTACATTGCTAACATATTCGTCAAGGTACGGTTGAGGCGTTCCGTGAGACCGTTGGTTTACGGATGATACGCTGTAGTGAACTTGTGGTGGGTAGAGCAGGATCGCAGGAGCTCGTCGACTACTTTAGATAGAAAACAGCTGCCGCGGTCGGTGATCAACTGACGAGGGGCACCATGACGCAGAATGATGTCATGAAGAAGGAAATCGGCTACATCAGTAGCGCAGCTGGTGGGGAGGGCGCGTGTAACGGCATACCGCGTTGCGTAGTCGGTAGCAATAGCAATCCACTTATTTCCGGTGGGCGACACGGGAAAGGGTCCTAGAAGATCGAGGCCGACTCGGGAAAATGGCTCTTCTGGTACTTCAATGGGCTGGAGGGTACCAGCAGGTCTCAGAGCAGGTGTCTTGCGGCGCTGGCAGAGGTCGCATGCCGCAACGTACTGTCGCACAGAACGGTAGAGGCCAGGCCAAAAGAATCGGCGGCGAATGCGGTCATACGTGCGTGACACCCCTAGGTGTCCAGCGGAGGGGGCATCATGCAGCTGGGCCAAAACGTCTGAGCGAAGATGCACAGGAACAACGAGTAAAAGCTCAGCACCATCAGGGCGGGTGTTGTAGCGGTGCAAGATGTCGTTGTGAAGAACGAACAGTTGTAAGGAGTGGTCAGGGTGGGGAGAGTGCAGACCATTGATAATAGCACGCAAAGAGGGGTCGCGGCGTTGTTCAGCAGCTATGTCGGAGAAGTCAGTAATTGAAAGAACGGGGGCCTCTTGCTCATCTTCCCTCGTGTCAGGAGGATAGACTGGGTAACGGGACAAGCAGTCGGCATCCTTGTGAAGTTGTCCGGATTTATAGGATACGGAAAAAGTGTACTCTTGTAAGCGCAGCGCCCAGCGACCAAGGCGTTCCGTAGGGTCCTTGAGTGAGGAGAGCCAGCAAAGCGCATGGTGGTCGGTAATAACTGAGAATGGTCGGCCATACAGGTACGGTCGGAATTTCGCAATGGCCCAGACGAGAGCTAAGCACTCGCGTTCTGTGATGGAATAATTTTGTTCCGAGCGCGACAACAGTCGGCTTGCATACGCGACGACGTGGTGCATGCCTTGTTGCCGCTGCGCGAGCACTGCGCCTATGCCGTGGCCACTGGCGTCAGTACGAAGCTCCGTGGCGGCAGATGGGTCGAAGTGTGCTAGGACTGGTGGATTGGTGAGAATGTCAACGAGCGACGAGAAGGCGTTTGCTTGCTGTTGGCCCCAGGTGAATGCGACATCCGTTTTGAGGAGGCAGGTTAGAGGACGGGCTACTTCAGCAAACTTCTCGACAAAACGACGGAAATAGGAGCACAGTCCCAAAAAACTTCGGACGTCCTTGGCTGAGCGGGGTGTGGGGAAGTCGCGAACTGCTCGGACTTTCGCAGGGTCTGGTTGAACGCCCGCAGCGTTAACAAGATGGCCGAGTACGCAGATTTGGCGTTGCCCAAAGCGGCATTTGGACGAGTTAAGTTGCAAGTTGGCACGTCGAAAAACATCAAGCACTGCGGACAGACGGGTAAGATGGTCGTCGAAAGTAGTCGAAAAAACAATAACGTCGTCAAGATAGCAGAAGCAGATGGTCCACTTCATGCCTCGAAGGAGAGAGTTCATCATGCGCTCAAATAATGCGGGGGCATCGCATAATCCAAAAGGCATCATCTTGAACTGATAAAGTCCATCAGGAGTCACGAAGGCCGTCTTCTCTCTGTCTTTGTCGTCCACAGCGATCTGCCAGTAGCCTGAGCGAAGGTCTATTGAAGAGAAATATTTGGCACCGTGCAAGCAATCGAGTGCATCATCTATGCGCGGTAGGGGATAGACATCTTTCTTGGTAATATGGTTGAGATGGCGGTAATCAACACAGAATCTCCAGCTATTGTCCTTCTTTTTAACAAGTACAACGGGTGAGGACCAGGGACTAGATGAGGGTTCGATTATGCCCTTATCAATCATTTTATCGACTTCTCGCTGTATAATAGCACGCTCCGGGGCTGACACACGGTAGGGTCGTCGGCGAATGGGTCGAGGGTCACCGGTGTCGATGCGATGGGTTACCACAGATGTCTGGCCCAAATTACGGTAGCCGAAGTCAAAGATGTCCTGATAAGAAGCAAGCACACGACAGAAAGCAGAGACTTGTTCAGAGGTGAGCGTGTCAGATAGCATTGGCTTGAAAAGGTCGGAACAGGAACGTGACGAGAACGACGTTGATGAAAAATCGGGTGGCGAATCGGTGGTTAGAGCCGAAACTGTGTGGTCGCCCTATCGGAAAAAAACGAATGGTGGGCATGGTGGAAACCACCACCCACCATTATAGTGGATTAATGTAGTGGGTGAAATGGTGGGAAACGCCCACCATGGCACATGGTGGGTATGGTGGGTGCTGCAGTGCCGGCAACACTTGAGCGCGAAATGACGTCAGAATCACCGTGACGAGCTGCCACAAAAATAAAAAAGAATTTTATAAAAATGGTATAAAAAAACACCCCTCCCGTAAAAAAAAACAAGGCGCCACAGGGGATCGAACGTGCAACCTGCGGATTCCCATTCGAAGACATTAACCACTGCGCCACACCAACATGACGCTGATTGTGCGTTAAATACTTAATTGCCATACAAACTTAAGGCTCAAGTTATGTTTGTCGTGTACACAACATAGACAAGATCTACACCTGCTACTAAAAATTGCACATTTATTAAACACAAGACACTGCGGCCTGTAACGATTGCCACTATGTTAATGGTACTAGTGCTATTTTTTTTACAATTCACAACTTCAAGAAAAAAAAAAAACAAAGTGGACTGGGGAGCAGCAACAGTTTACCGGCGGGGTCTGCCAAGTTTAATATCCGTTTTGCGCTCGTTCTAAAGGGCGACATCTGCTCACGCTTTATGACGCTTCTAGGCTCATTCCATAAATACGCCCGCCTAATTTATTTGATTGAGTATTGGGATGCTTTTCGCGCAATGTAGAGGGCGGTCGTGCCAGCGCAATGCTGTAGCTCTTTCGCTAAAGCAACAACTACATAACGGCTTGGCCAAAACGAATGCAGTGTGCCGGAAACATTACGCTATCATATTGGTTCACCAAGCACACGAATTGCCACGTCTGAGTTCTCGTACAAGAGCTAGAGAAGTGCCGGCGAGTGCGACCGGCGGCTGTCGGTGAGAAGACACTTAATTACGTTCTCTGTGAGTGCTTTAATCACGTCGCATCGATGTTTGTTGCTTCTTGAGCGGACACCATACACAATGAAAAATGCTTCATTTAGGTTAATTGATGCCATATGGCTGCGTTGTATTGTCATACTTAATTGTCGTAATCGTGTGTTCTGAAACCCGGAAGCACGGATAACACAATTGTACGGGCTCGGTCAGTAGGCCTAACCTTTGGGGGAAATCATGGTGGTAGAACATGTAGTGTACAGATCCCAGCTTGGTACACTATATAAATTGCCTGCCATTATAAGCCCACCCATCATCTGCTTACTGCTTCCCAACATTATTGCGATGGTGGGCAGAGCTTCTCAGCTTGGTACACCATGTGGCCCACCATAATAAGCAGCACCCATCATCTGCTTAGTGCTTCCCAGCATTATCATGGTGGGAAGAGTTTCTCAGCTTGGTACACCATGTAGCCCATCATAATAAGCAACACCCACCATATGCTTAGGGCTTCCCAGCATTATCGCAATGGTGGGCAGAGTGTCCCATTATTGCCCACTATCTAGCCTTTGCTTTCCACCATCATTTCCACTTTACCCATCATCTGTACACCTTACCACCCAGTACGTCCCGGCATAACCACCATATTTTCCACTACGTCCCACCATAGCCATCATAATTTCCACCATGCCCACTATTACTTCCACTACGCCCACCATGTTTTCCAGTATCCACCATGGCAATTTTTCCGATAGGGCGACCAGTGGTGTAAGATGCGCAAGTGACATGCCGCGAGGAATAACTTGCGCTGAAAGGCCGAAATTGAGGACGGGAAACGAAGTTCGGTTGTCCTTAACGGTAACCACCGTGTTGGGGAGTGCAACGTTGCGTGTCATGGCGACGTCAGAAATTGGGGCAGCAACATAATCACCATCGGGTACTGCAGGATATGGCGAGAGTTGGACTTGGACTGCGGCTTGCGGCGGAAGTCTAAGGAAATCGACAGAGCGTAGACGAGGTGGGCTGTTAGAGTCGGTCTCCGAAAAGGATGGTAGTTCGAGCCGAAGAAGACCTTTGGAACAGTCAATGAGCGCAGCGTGTGAAGTCAGAAAGTCGAGTCCAAGGATGAGGTCATGAGGGCAATTTTCCAGTACAGCGAACAGAACTGAAGTTTGATGCTCAGAAATTGTTAATCGCGCACTGCACATTCCAAGCACAGCAGGAGTACTACCATCCGCTGTACGAACGGTAGGTGCAATCGCAGGCGTCAGAACTTTTTGGAGCCGGCGGCGGAGGTCTGAGCTCATCATAGATATTTGTGCACCGGTATCAATAAGAGCAGTTATAGGTAAACCATCAACGAGAATTGTAAGGAGGTTGCACCGCTGGTCGGGAGTAATCAGAGGATTTGCAGTCGGAGTCGTGTATGCAGCGTCACCTCCGGGGGCTGCACCGGCTAGTTTTCCGAGCGACGGTCGTAGGGAGACCGAGAACGGCGGGGTTTGGGCGAGCGTGACTGACGACGCACGGGCGATGGCGAGCGGTTGGTCCGACGTTCTGGATTATGCTCTGCACCTGTTTCAGCACGGTAGGACGGGGCATAAGGTGCACGTTCAGAGCGAGGCCGCCAGTCATAGAAGCTCGGTCGAGGTGATGAGGTCCGACGACTGCGGCAATGGCGAGCGATGTGTCCTATCCGATGGCACGTGAAACATATGGGCCGATCATCATGAGTGCGCCATTCAGCTGGGTTTCGTCGTGGCGCGAACGTGCGGTTCGGAGTGGCAGCCGCAACGACTGGAGCCGAGCCGGAAGTAGCAGGGGCATTTTGATGAGGTGGCGAAATGCCCATATTCGCGATCTCTTGCCGAACCACGGCCTGTATCATTGAAACAGCCTCAAGGTTGTGTCCTGGCGCGCTAACGCTAGACATAGCGGGAGCCATAGCCTCGAGTTCCTGACGGACTATTCTGGTGACGTTTTCTGGCGCTGGTGGTTGGTGTAGTGTGGGCAAATCTTCGCAAGAGGACGTAGCCGCCGTGTTGCGAAGGCGGTCAAATCGGTGAACTATGCGCCTACTTTTTGCCTGTTCGAAGCGACGACATGCTTCGATGACCGACTCCACCATCGAGCAGTCCTTGCACAGGAGAAAACTGAAGGCGTCATCCGCAATTCCTTTCAGGATGTGTCCGACTTTGTCCTCGTCGAGCATGTCCTTGTTGACCTTGCGGCTTAAAGCCAACACGTCCTGAATGTACGCGATGTACGGCTCTGTGGATGTCTGGGCATGAGTCGCAAGCTCTTTTTTTGCGGCCACTTGGCGTCCGATGGGTTTCCCAAATAGATAGCGCAATTTCTGCTTACAGACGTCCCAGCTAGTCAACTCTTCTTGATGTGTCTCGTACCAGAGTTTTGCCGTGCCATGCAAGTAGAAGATGATGTTCGCCAACATAAGCGTCGGACCCCGATGGTTGCTGCTGCTGACGCGCTCATATTGAACCAGCCAGTCATCGACGTCTATGCCACTTGTGCCGTTGAATGGACCTGGGTCACGAGGTTGCACCACAACGATCGGCTGCGGGGCTGACGTATCTTGTTGACATTGAATAGCCTGGTCAGTCATCGTGGTAGCTGCAATGCGCCGTCCGCTGCGAAGATCCAGCTCGTTGGGCTGTATAGCGAGTGGTACCCCGCACCTTCCACCAATGATGTTACGGGGAATAAGTATACACTGGTGAGCAAATTCGTACTGGCCAATATACTGGCCAGCTAATGCGTACGACGCTGCTGCAGTCCGAGCACGTTCCCCGTTCAGCACTTCGTCGTCGTCATCCTCAGGCATCTACTTAGCCCGTGACAATATATATATTTAAATATATATATATATATATATATATATATATACATATATATATATATATATATATATATATATATATATATATATATATATATATATATATATATATATATATATATATATTGTTACGAGGAGAAGGTGTCTGAAAAATACCTTTACTTTTGGTAAACAGGCAGGCATACAATATGGAGCCCGGTATGAACGAGCTCGCCCTCAACATCGTCCTATTTTCTACAATGTTCATTTTGGCACCCCGTAGCATCACCCCCGGCGGCGAAGGCACCATCTCGGTGCTTGGTTGGTCCGAGTAATATCGCTTCAGCCGAGTGACGTGAAGGAAGTCAGAACACGATCGCGCGCTAGTGGCGTTAAGGGGTTCTATTTCATATGTCACGTCGGTGACTTGGCGCACAACACGGTACGGACCCGAGTACGGTAAAGTCAGCTTTTCGCACAGGCCAACTCGCCGCGACGGCGTCCGGAGGACTGTGTCACCTTGACTGAAGTGGACATCACGATGGCACGCATTGTAGACCTGTCTTTGCCGTTCCTGCGAATCGCTCAGACGCCGGCGAGCAATCTCACGTGCCTCTAGGGCTCTAGAGATCACATCGCGGGCATATTCTGACGTGTGGCTAACTGCAGGAAGGAGCGTGTCGAAAGGAACCGTAGGTTCTCGTCTGTACAGGAAGAAAAATGGCGAGAAACCTGCAGTGTCATGCCGAGACGTATTATAGGCAAATTGTACAAATGGAAGGGCGGAGTCCCAGTCACGATGGTCGGAAGAAACGTACATAGCGAGCATGTCCGTGATGGTTCTATTTAGCCGCTACGTGAGCCCGTTGGTTTGAGGATTATACGCTGTTGTCAACTTGTGCTTTGTAGCGCAAGTGTGTAATATGTCTTGGATAACTTGTGATAAAAAGTAGCGACCCCAATCGGTATGCGGTTGCCGAGAAGCCCCATGATGTAATATGACGACTTCTAGAAGAAAGTCAGTGACGTCGGTCGCACAACTGGTAGGAAGAGCCCGTGTGATGGCATACCGAGTGGTGTAATCCCTGGCGACTGCTATCCACTTGTTTCCGCTGGCCGATAAAGGGAATGGTCCTAGTAAGTGAACACCTACCCTAAAAAATGGTTCGGATGGGATCTGAATGGGCTGAAGGCGTCCCGCTGGAATGGTTGCTGGCTTTTTGCGGTGTTGACAAGATTTGCATGAGGCGACGTAACGGCAGACCGGACCAAAATACCAGTCAAAAAATACTGAATCAAAATAAAAATACCGGATAAATACCGGACCAAAAGAAGCGACGTCGAATGTGGTCATAAGTTCTTGAAACTCCCAGGTGACCAGCTGTCGGCATATCATGCAACTGTGCAAGGACAGTCTGACGCATATGTTGTAGTATGACCAACAGCAGCCCAGGTCCGTCAGGATGCATGCTGTAGCGATATAAGACGCCATCTTGGAGCAGGAACATACGGAGAGACGGAGGAGTTGTGGGACCACTAAGCCGAAGGATTATATCTCTGAGGTGAGGATCACGGCGTTGCTGATCTCAGATGTTGCTAAACGCGGAAAGTGCCAAAACGCAAGTAGACTCATCGCTCTCAAAAAGGTCTGCTGTGTCTTCTGCATGACGCGACAAGCAATCAGCATCCTCATGGTGGCGCGATTTGTAGACAACCGTGTAGGAACATTCCTGTAGCCGTAAAGCCCACCGGCCGAGGCGTCCACTAGTATCTTTTAAGGACGACAACCAGCATAAAGCGTGGTGATCAGTGACAACCGTGAACAGGCGTCCATACAAACACGGCCGAAATTTAGCCACTTCCCACACGATTGCGAGGCATTCGCGTTTCGTGATGGAGTAATTTCACTCTGCTGGCGATAAAAGACGGCTAGCGCATGCAATAACGCGCTCGCAGCCATGCTGTCGTTGTGCCAAAAGGGCTCCGATTCCGTGGCCGCTGGCGTCGGTACGCACTTTCGTTGGAGCACATATATCAAAGTGGCCGAGAGTCGGTGGCGTCGTAAGTTCACTCGTCAGTTCAACGAATGCTCTGGTTTGTTCAGGTCCCCACACAAAAGTCACATTTTTTAGTTGTTCCGTGAGCGGGCGTGTGACGTCAGCGAAATCCCGCACAAATCTACGAAAGTAAGAACAAAGGCCCACAAAGCTTCGAACATCGTTCGCAGAGGTCGGCACAGGAAAATCTTTGACGGCGCAGATTTTCTCAGGTTAGGGACGAACACCAGAAGAAGTGACAAGGTGTCCAAGGACAGTAAGCTGCCGGCGGCCGAAGTGACATTTCGACGAGTTTAGTTGGAGCCCTGCTTTGCGGAAAACCGAAAGAATTGTTGAGAGACGCTCGAGGCGAGTTTCGAAAGTTGGCGAAGAAACAATGACGTCGTCAAGGTAGCATAAGCAGATTGACCACTTGAAACCGTGAAGAAGAGCATCTATCATTCGTTCGAATGTAGCCGGGGCTTGCATACCCCGAACGGCATTACTTTGAACTGATAGAGCCCGTCGGGAGTTATAAATGCCGTCTTTTCACGGTCCAGATCATCAACTGATATCTGCCAGTACCTGCAACAAAGGTCGATGGAAGAGAAATAATTTACTCCACTAAGGCAGTCAAGAGCGTCATCTATTCGCGGCAGAGGATACAACTCTTTTTTTGTAACCTTGTTAAGATTTCTGTAGTCGACACAGAAGCTCCAGCTGTTATCCTTCTTTCTCACAAACACAACGGGCGAAGCCCAAGGACTTGAAGAAGGTTCAATGACGTCTCGGGCAAGCATCCTCTCGACTTCTTGCTGGATCACGTGGCGCTCAGTGGAGGAAACCCGATAGGGTCACCGGTGTACTGGATTTGCATCACCGGTGTTGATCCGATGCTTTACGACGGTCGTTTGGCCTAGGGGTCGGTCGCAGAGATCAAAGACGTCTTGATACGACGCAAGAAGGCGACGAAGCGCAGACACATGCTCGGCCGGGAGATCAGAGGCAATCATTCCAGCTATGCAGTCTAGTGTACTGCGCGACTGAATACTTGCAGCTGACGGTGTATCCATGTCACACCAGTCCCGTTAATTAGGGAGGCGATCGCCGGGCTAATTCCAAGGGCCGAAGTATCAGCCCTCCGAACCGCACCACGAAAGCGTGGACAATTTAGAAGTGGTCCTTTTTGGCGCGCCAGCGGACGCCGGCTGTGGCCCAAAGAACAAGTCAGAGCCGAGAGTTGATAAACAAAACAAATACTATATTCTAAAAATTGGCAGATCGAAAACAATACACAAGAATGCACACTCCACAATAGTTACATACAATACGTCACCAAACAAACAACGTACTACACAGTACAATCAACCACACTTGAAACAACGGACACAGGCAACAATACGCACTACAATGCAGTCGCATGCATTGAACAACCAAGACACTTAAAGACTAAAGAGATATAAAACCTATTCAGTCCAAAGTCCTTGGAACAAAAGTCTGAATGATACTCTTCCGAGAATCGCTCACTCAAAGTCCAGCGTTGTTTTCGTTCCGCGCCCTCGAAGTTTCTCTTCCAGGAAACCTCGTGTCTTCAATTGGCCACTCTCCAAGCTTCTTCGCCCGAACACGTCGGCTTCACTCACGCAGCTGTCGCCACGCGTCCTCGCTCGATAGCGGTAAACACACACTCTTGCCTGTAGCTCGAGCCTTCACCCCTCAGGTGGAAATCCTCTTCTTCTCCTGCTTTGTCCCTACGGACCAAACCTTCGCCGACCACACGGCGGTATACTCTACGCGCTCTGGCGTTAACATCCGTCTTCTCCTGCTCTCTCGTCTCGGCCGCTCGATTAAATACCTTCCGCGCCACATTCTAGAAAGTTCTCGTCATTTCGTCGGCGCGATACGCAGCGAAGGCTGGGGAGAGGCGCGAGACTGTACGAGGGCCGTCCCCGACAGATGAGTCAACCCGGCATACACGCCCCGTTCCTTCTGGAAAAATCGAGTGCTTGCTCGGCCACCGTTGTGGGGTGAGGAGGTTCGTCGGTGAAGCCACGCTTCCGAGAGGAGAGCGCGCGCCCCGGGGAGCCTTGGATGTTTGTTTTCTTTTTTTTCTTTTGACCTCGCGGCGTCTCTTTCGCGCGTTATCGCATGAATTTGGCGGCGCGCCCATTTTTAGCGCTCGTTCTGTGACAATCCTCTGTTAAGGCCCATATGTGGTAGTCGCCGGCCGGGGCAAGGGTTGCAAGGGATATTTCTCGTGGCAGCACTTCAGAGCAAAGTCCTAAGTTCACAATAGGGAGACATGCCACGTTGTCCTTCATTGTGATGATGGTGTGGGGGAACGCAACATTGAGCGAACAGAGTACTGTAGGATTAGGTGAAATGACATAATCGCCGTCAGCCACAGGTGGATCAGAAGAGACGTCGATATACTTCACAGCTCGACAAGATAGGCGAACAAAGTCGGCGGAGCATAGCTTTGGCGGCGCAAGATCAGGAGGGTCAACGGCGTGTGGTAGGACGAGCTGAACAACACCAGCAGAACAGTCAGTTAGGGCGGAATGCTCCAGCAGAAAATCGAGTCCCAAAATAATATCATGTGGGCAGTGGTCCAGTACTTAAAACAGAACAGTGGTATGACGTCCAGCAACAGTGAGACGGGTGGCACACATCCCGGTGACCTCTGGTGTTGCACCGTCAGCTACTCTGACAAGAGTGATCGGAGCAGCAGTGAGCACTTTCTTGAGTCGAGCACAAAGGCTGGAGTTCATGACTGATATGTGAGCGCCGGTGTCAATGAGTGCTGCCACAGAAGTACCGCCGACATTTACTTTAATCAAGTTGTTGTTTCCGGTTATCGTGTGTAGAGGAATTTCGGGTCAGGTCGTCGAAGCAGCCTCACCTCTAGGAGCTGCGCCCGTCAGTTTTCCTAGGACTGGTGGTAGGAGGGTGAGGGGGAGCGACGTCGCTTAGTTGAGCGGGACATGCGTCCAGAGGGTGCCGGAGGCGGCTTGGTTGGGCGGACCTGGATGGCGACGCATCATCTTGTGCCGTGTAGATCGGCATCCGAGAGCCAGCAGGTAGTCGTCGGGTGTTGGCATAATGCGACAATGGCGGCCAACCCCAGGAAGTGCGGCAATGACGTGAAATATCGCTCACTCGTCCACAGTTGGAGCAGATCGGCCTGTCATCGGAAGTTCGCCATTCTGCCGGGTTTCGGTAACGTGGGCGGTTGTTCGGTCCGCGGGACATATTAGGTGTACTGGGCAGTCGGTAGTCAGGTCGGTTAACAGGGCATAGCGTCTGAAGTCCGGTGTTGGCCAGTTCCTGGCGTACGACACTATTGATCAAAGAAATCGTGGTGCGAGAGTCGTCAGGGGCCTGGACTTTGTCAGACAGGGGAGATGCTGCCTCGATTTCGTGGCGCACGATGCGCACGATATTGTCGGAAGCAGCAGGGGCTGGTGGCAGATGGGCGTCCTCGCAGGTAGATGTTGCAGCCATGTTGGGAACACGCGAAAAGTGTGGAGTGATACGGCGACTTTTCGCGTCTTCGAAGCGTCGGAATTCATTAATAACGTCGTCTACGGTCGATGAGTTTCGAAATACGAGGAGATTGAAGGCCTCATCGGTAATTCCTTTGAAGATGTGCGCGACCTTTTCAGATTCCGGCATCTTGTCATCAACCTTCCTGCAGAGGGCGAGCACATGTTGTATGTATGTGACGTACGACTCGGTGCCCGACTGGAGTCGGGACGCTAGTTCTTTCTGCGCAGCACGACGACGCCTGATGGGCTTGCCGAAGAGATCGATGAGTTTCTGCTTACAGATGTCCCAACTCGTTATATCTTCTTCGTGGTTGGAAAACCAAACTTGAGCTGTACCATCAAGGTAGAAAATAATATTGGCCAGCATGAGCGTCGGATCCCAGTTGTAAAGAGCGCTCACCCTTTCGTACAGCTGAAGCCATTCCTCCACGTCAGTACTGTCACTGCCCGAAAATGTGCCTTGGTCACGCGATTGAGTCAGGACGACGGTGCGGTTATAGCAGCTGAATGAGGTGCTGTTGATTGCTGCGTAGTTTGACGAAGCACGGTTGGGGTAGTCTCCGAAGAATCCTCGTGCTCGTCTTGTTCAGGCATTGCTAAGGCAGCCAAGGAACGTCCGCTGCGTAGAATCGTCGTGGTATCGACTTGGGGAAAGACCCGCACTCTCCACGAAAATGTTACGGGGAGAAGGTGTGTCAAAATACCTTTACTTTTGGTAAACAGGCAGTCATACAATATGGAGCCCGGTCTGCACGAGCTCGCCCTCAACATATAATATATATATATATATATATATATATATATATATATATATATATATATAAGACCTACCTAATTGATATTGGTATAAGGATGATACAATGTCTTAAAAATCAGATTGTTTCTCTTTTTTTTTCTTATACAGTAGTTCTAGCGGCGTCAATACAGGAACGATCACGATTGATGGAACTAATCGTGAGTGATCGTGATCGCTGCATTGATAACGATCAATGCAGTGATATTGCGTAGCTCGCGTCATTTCCCGGTTTCAAGAACCTCGCACGACATGTTTCATGCAAGGCGTTCGTACTTAGAGTGAGCCCAGCGCTTACGCAAAGGACACTTTAATCTGGTATGTAACTATGAGCCGGTGGCAAATAATTCTAATAAAATTACGCAGCTATGCGGATTGGTAAACTTCAAAATGATTACACACACACGCGCAATAATCACAATTCACTTTTTAATGCGTACACCAATGCATATCCCCCCCCCCCCTATCCTGGATTGTTTACTCTTGTACTCTGTGACGCTGGCAGCTTCTCTCCGTTGCTTTTTTTTTCACACCTCGCCCGCACTTACAACACTCATATAGGTGCGAAACAAAGCGCATATCGGAAACGATCACCAAGTTTCTCACGTTGTGACTCTTAAGTAGCGCACTCACACACGCACATGCGGCTACGCTGATGCCACACCTTTTGCGGGTGGTAAATCACAGACGCGCACATTCCACAGAACACGCACGCATACATTCAGACTTGACCTTCACGTTACTGCCCAAGAATGACCACGACGACAATCGTCGAGAGAGGTCATCCTAACGACACGGAAAATCGACGCCGTGTTCGCTGCCGAACCAACGAAAGGGGATGAAGCTTTGCCACTTCAGTGCACTTGAAACGTTGCAAAATCATAAACGCCAGCATTGAATGACGGCTGACGACGTTGATGCTGAGGGCGAGTGAATGAAATAGCTTATTCTTGACGAAAAAAAAACACAAAATCCGAATGGACACCTGATGGTCCCGGTGCCTCTCGTCGCGAACGGTGCCATGCTGAATTTGTCATTGGTTCTTCTTGAGTTTAGCGGAGTGAACGTTGGGCGAGTGCGTGCATAGCTTAATAAAATGATGGTGGCGCAAGAGATACTAGCAAGGAAAAAAGAAGGCGACCGGATAGAGCGCCAGAATTTCGACTCACATATTTTTCTCACGTCACCCAAGTAGGGGAAGCAGCACAAGCCACTATCACTTTGCACACACGAAAACATAAACAGAAAATAGCTATCGCACAGCACTACCTAGAAACAGGTATTCCTTCTTGTATAAAGTAATCGACGGGACAATGACGCAATCGTTCCCCTTTTCTTGTATGGGGTACGCCTCCAGTACTTCACGTGCTAACGTTTCCTGCTTCGTCCTAAACACGTGTCTCTCGGAATAATGGAGTACAGCCGCACGAAGCCCAATGTAACGGCAGGTGTGAACCACTGCCGTTCTTAATTGATAAGATACGCTCCCTGAGGCGATCATTAACGCAGCGTCCTGTTTGGTCTATATATGTCTTGCCACAGCTAAACGGAATGAAATAACGCCCACTATGCAACGCAGACACGGTCGGCCGTACTACTTTTCGCATGAAAGGTTTGCTTTCTGCGAACAAATGCGGGTACAGAGCTTCGGCAGCTTATAGGGTGCCGAGAAGACCACTAGAACGTCACCTGTTTGCAACTTTCTTCAAATTGTGGGCAACTTTGTGCATGTAAGACATGAGCAGTGGCTGTTTTTTTCGCCTCGGGCTGTCTGCTGCATCCTTTAGGCTTCTGTAGCAAAGATTCCGACACACTGCTTAAGACCACCGAAGGGAAACCGGCTGCAACCAGCCTTGAAATCTCTTCCTGAAAACTGTCATCCACGTTGCGCTCGCACAACTTCAACAACGCCGACCAGAAACACATTGTCTGAATGGTTCTTTTTACAGTTTTCGAGTGTCGTGATTCGTAAGGCAGAAGATGTTTGTTTGCACGGGGGCTGTACATCCTGTACAAATGCGTAACGTTTAGTGACAGGTTGATGTCTAAAAATTGCAAATGATTGTTTTGAATTACCTCATATGTAAACGTCAAGCCTTTTCGCTGTTGAATAAAAAGTGATAAAACATTCTTCACAATGTCACAAGCGGTCAAAAATTCAGGGTTGTTTAAAAATAGAAAATCTTCAATGTATCAAAAAACAATGGGACAAAGTTTCGAGTCGAGGTTTTTAGCAAGTGCCTGGTCAATAGATGAAGCAGAGATTTTGCACAGGACAGGAGATACGCATCAACCAATGGAAATGCCTTTGCGCTGCACATATATTGAGTCATTAAAAGAAATAAACGTGCTTCTCAAATAAAATTCAAGCAGGGACAAGAAATTGTCAACTGATAAACCACAAGCGTTCATGAAGTCAGAACTATCACTGGCGTCAATGAATTATCTAACCCAGGGAGCAAGTTCAGCGTGTGGCACAGAATAAAATAAATTCTCGACATCGAAACTAAAGGCGAACCCAAAAACACTTCTACAACTCCAAAAATGGGTCACCACGGCTTAATTTTTTGTGGCAAAATGGTCATCAAGGCAAAGCTTATTAGGTGATTAAACGAAAAGCAACTGACCTGAAGTTGCCTTGTGCTCCTTTCCGTGACACTAGACCTCAACAGCCTTTCCGGCTTGTGTGTTTTAACTGAGAAAAAAACTTAGAGGGTAATACCTTTGCACTCACCAAGAGCTCTTGCTAGCTGGCCAAAATTTTGTTCCTTGTACAAGTAAAAGCACTGCTTTTACTCTGGTAGGCTTCACACCTGAACGGACGAAGTTCTTCTCAATAGCGCAGGAGGCCTTCCCCTGGTATAGATCTTTTGGTAAAACGACAAAATCTCTTTTCTTGTCCGACTAGTGAAGGAATAGTTTATTTTCTTTGGAGAAGGACACGATGTTTTCGGTCGAAAACGAGCTTTACTCTTATTCATGAGGATTGTGTCAGCTCCCTCGAGAAGGCAACAATTATGGTCCTGTTTTTCGGCTGTCACAAAAACGCGCCCATTCAGAGCAAAAAGTTCATGTGTAGGGACTTCAGGCTGTAGGCAAAACTTCGGCCCTTTCTTAAGAACGGAGTCTACACCTCCATGGGAATGGAAACATTCCCGCTTATATGCACGTTGTGAAACGTTGGAGGTGGCTTACGTGAGCACTTGGGAAGACGCACCAGGATGCATCCGCACCAGTACTCAGTCGTGTCAGCTGCCAAGCGTTGAAAACACTCTAACTGCGACACGGTCATGCTTGCGGGAAAGTGTGAGTAGCAGAAGGCTTGCAGCAAATTCTTGGTATAAACGCACTTGTCTCCAGAGTTCAGACATCATGATCTTGCAGACTCTTATGATATAGTAATGAGCGGCCGCAGTTGGACATGCATATTCCTAATGAACAGTGGTACACTTTACGTTTTATTCTTAGCTTGTCACAGACTATATTGTCAGTGTACACAACGTGCGCCTCTGAAAAATCGATGGTAATGTTTGAGTTGAACACATCAAATAGGAATGAGCACTAAATAGTCACGCGTGTTTTCGAAGATATCATGTTTGAAAAACCATAAGTTGTTGTTACTGAATGGAAATCTTTTTGTAGCTATGATGATTAAAGCATGACTATATTGATGTCACCACTTGAGACGAGGATGATTTTCTCTTATAACCATTAGCTGAAATGCTTATCAAGGATTGCAAGAAATCAGGAAGCATCACCAAATTGTGGTCTGTATATTAACAGATAACTTAATGTACTGGTCGCATGGTTGACACCTAATAATCATGGGTTATATAAGTAAATTTTACCACGAGCTCAGCCAAAATATTTTTCTTGATAAAGAACGCCATACCAATCCCTCGCTTATCACGACGATTAAGGAAGAACGATTGTTACTGACGGTAACAGCTCGAAAAATGAAACTGAGAAAGAATGAACAGACGTCCATAGAATGATAAGAAAAAAACCTGAAGCACGTGGGATGTGGGCGTCAACCAATTCTCAGTCAACATAAATACTAAAAACGGTATTCCGAGAATGTCGAGTAGCAAGCTGAAATCGTCTATTTTGTTTGGCAGCGAATGAAAATTTTGATGAAAAAACGTCAATTCTGGCTTTTTAGCTGAGACTAATTGTTTTGTTCCGGAAAGCGCGTAACCAATTATCAAGCCAAGTCAAACTAAGTTAGGCCGCGTTATCACAGGCATCGTGTGCTTCGAATGACACGCACCCTGTTGTCCTCTGTTTCTCTCGCCTTGATGCGATAACCATCAGTCCAAAAAAAACTTTTTTTTCTTTTTTTTGAGATACTTCCCGCGCAAAAAGGCACTTGTTTTCAGGCTACAAGTATTCTTGGTGTAGATTGGAATGGCCGGGGTCTGTGCGAAATCAGTGTCGGCCGTAGTTAACCAAGCCTTCCTAGCTTTGTGGATGAAGTCAGCCTTGTTTGTTTCATGCATAATTGGGCTATTGTGTTTTTTCTCTGCTTGGCAGCTACACAATGAATGGCGTCAATGTTTATTGAAGCCACTGGACACCCTATCTTGTCCCCAATTTTTCGCGAGATGGCTTAGCAGTCCTCTCCTTGCGTGCAGTATTGCTCCCTTGATTTCAACATTGTTGATACGAGAGTATTGTTCCAAATCGGCAAGCCATTTTGCTAGGTCCCCGTTTTCTTTACTCAAAGCTTTGTTTCTGACCTTGTTGCATTTTTGTACAGGAAGTTGTACATCTTACGACTTTCCTGCATTTCTACCATCTCTCTTTGAAGTGCGTTCACCATAAGTGACAATTCTGCATTTGTGACGATGGTTAAAAAATACGCCAGGTTTGCAGCAGCAGGTGTGACAAATGAGCACAGCGAACAAAATTCTATTGAATAAAATGTACCTGCATAGCGAAAAGCGCAAGTTTAGTGACAGAAGCCCGTATCCAAAGCCGCTGCTGCCAACCGACGTGAGAAACGCTGAGCGCGCTAAAGTCGCGCGGATTGCGGCGCCGCATCAAGGGCCACTTCCACATCAGCGCAGGAATCTACACGTGTTACTCCGTCGGCCTGAAGTAGACGCTACAGATTTCGACTGCTTTGGCGCCTGCGTAGTGAAATGCGTGCGTTTAGCGCCAGAAGCCTGTTGCCAAAGCTGCGGCTCCCAACCGATATAGTGAACGCCGGGCATGGTTCTGCTAAAATAGGGTCGATTGTAGCGTCGCAACAGAGACCCCTTCCACAGTAGAGCAGGTAGCTGCACATGCCACTCCGTCGTCATCAAGCGATAACTCCGTCGTCCTGAAGTGGTCATTACTAAAATGGACTGTCTCGGCACCTGTTCAGTGAATTTTGTGGGTTCAGTGACAGAAAATCGTTGCCAAAGCTGTTGTTTATAACGGATGTGAGGTACGCTGAGCACGGTTACGCGTAACAAGCGTCGATGGCAGCGCCGCACCAGGAACCACTTCCACGAGGAAGCAAGTTGCTGAACGTGTCACTCCGTCGTCTTCAAGGAATCGCTACGTAGGCCTAAAGTGGTCACCACTGAAATGAACTGTCTCGGCGTTTGCGTAGTAAAATTCCGGGGTTTATTGACAGAAGTTCATTGCCGAAGCCACTGCTGCCTAACGATGTAAGGAATGCTGAGCATGGTTCTACCTAAGTACCGTCGATTGCAGCGCCGTACTAGGGACCACTTTTGCGTCAAAGAAGGTAGCTGCACATGTCACTGTGTTGTCTTCGAGGGATGACTTCGTCGGCCTAAAGCGGTCACCACTGAAATGAACTGTCTCAACGCCTGTGTAGTAAAGTGCGTGGGTTTAGCGAAAGAAGCCCGTTGGCAAAGCCGCTGCTGTCAACCGATGTGTGGAACGCTAAGCGCACTTAAGTAGCGCCGATTTCAGCGCCGCACCAGGAACCACTTCCACATCAGATCAGGCAGCTGCACGTGCTACTCCTTCGTCCTCAAGGGATGATTCCGTTTGCCTGAAGTGGTCGCTGCTGATATGAACTGCCTTCGCGCATGTGTAGTGAAATACAGGGATTTTTCAACAGGAGCCCGTTGCCAAAGCCACAACTGCCAATCTATGAGGGAAATGCTGATCACAGTTCTGCTTACGTAGTGTCGATGGCAGTGCCGCACCAGGGACCGCTTCCACATCAAAGCAGTTAGCTGCACGTGTCATTCCGTCATCCTCAAGGGGTGACTCCAGCAGCCTGAAGTGGCCACTACTGAAATGGACTGTCTCAACGCCTGATTAGTGAAATGCGTGAGTTAAGCGACAGAAGCCCGTAGCCAAAGCCGCTGCTAAAATCGACGTAAGTATTGCTGAGCATGGTTCCACTTAAGTAGCGCCGATTGCAGCGCCGCACTAGGGACCAATTCCACGTCAGACCAGGTAGCTGCAAGCGCCACTCCGTCGTCTTCAAGAAATAACTATGTCAGCCTGAAGTGATCACCACTGAAATAAACTGTTACAGAGCCTGCGTAATGAAATGCGGGCGTTTATCAACAAAAGCCCGTTGGCAAAGTCGCTACTGCCAACCGTTGTGCGGAACTTTGAGCCCGGTTCTTAAGTAGCGTCAATGGCAGCACCGCACTAGGAACCACTTCCACATCAAAGCAGGTAGCTGCACGTGTCACTCTTTTGTCCTCAAGAGATGACGTCCTCAGCCTGAAGTGGTCAGCACTGAAATGCACTGTCTCTGCACCTGCACAGTGAAATGCGTGGGTTTAGCGATAAAAGCTTATTGCCAAAGCCGTTGCTGTAATTCGATGTGAGGTACGCTGAGCAGGGTTCCGCTTAAGTTAGCACCGATGTTAACGCCGCACCAGGGACCACTTCCACGTCATAACAGGTAGCTGACGTATCACTACGTCGTCATTGGGAGATGGCTCCGACGGCCTGAAGGGGTCAGCACTGAAATGGACTGTCTCAGCACCTGCGTAATGAAATGCGTGGGATTAGCGACAGAAGCGCGTTGCCGAAACCACTGCTGCCAACTGATATAATAATTCTCAATCGAGTTGTAGTATCAGGCAGAAGTGATTTCCAAGAGAGTGGGCACTAGTGGACCACCCGCTTTGGCCGTATTACCTAGTCTTGTGATTTCAAGCAATAGGCGCATCGAAGTTTCTAGCCACATACACAAGAAGGCCAGGGCTAGCTTATAAACCGGGCACCAAAGCAACAATACGAGCCCTGTTTTTTTTTCAGTGTGTGTTTGTTGGCAATAGCTCCTGTTCGCTCCTGACACTTGATACTTATTCCAGTTGAATGTTATGGCGAATTTCACACGGTCTAGCTGGATGAAGCTTGTTTGCTCTTTGGCTGGGTATGTGGAAGATACTGGTCAAGTCAAAGCACGTTTGCAAATCAAAGCAAGTTAGCAGCGCCGCAGGTGGTTCTTCTAGCGTGTAGCAGACCGACGCTTGGGCATCCAACACGCTTTCCACTGGCAGAATCAGAGCAACCAACTCCACCACCGAGCGTTCCATGTTGCTCTGTCTCGCAGAGCTGGAATTTACCAGAATTCAGGTTACACGTCATTTTCAGTGTAGTTGGGTACCATGGTGAACTTCAGCGTTCTAGGAGGTTGCTTATAAGTATTAGTGCCTTTAGTGTTGTTTACATTCCTAAACTGGTGCAGCTTGACCCTGCTGAACCACCTACTGCTTGATGATTCGATATGTGGGGTTTAACGTCCCAAAACCACTATATGATTATGAGAGACGCCGTAGTGGAGGGCTCCGGAAATTTGTAACACCTGGGGCTCTTTACGTGCACCCAAGTCTGAGCACACGGGCCTACAGCATTTCCACCTGCATCGGAAATGCAGCCGCCACAGCCGAGATTTGAACCCGTAACCTGCGGGTCAGCAGCCGAGTACCTTAGCCACTAGAACATCGCGGTGGGGCTAATCACCTGCTGTTTTGCGTCTAGGGCGGGGTGAGAGGAAGAGCACAAAGTTCTGTCAGCATCAACTGCAGAAACGACTCAACCATGCACCGTTTGAGAAATGTTGTTTGAAACAATGCTTACCGACCAGCTGCCGAAAATCGTCGACTACGTCCTGGGCAGCTCTACGTAGCGCATGTACGAAACACTTCCGGAGTGACGTGACGCCGAGCAATCACGTGTTGCAACTGATTTGGCTGGCTGCAGTAACAGTGGGCGCACCAAGATTTCGGTGGGTGCTCCGTATCTCCAAGTGGAATCTTTATGAATTTGTGCGCGATGTTTCACACTAAAAGGTTTGTATGGCTAGGCGTAACGAAAAACTGTTCACCAGAAGTTTCGATAGCAATCTCTATTGGTGCGCCTATAATTACGTTCTTTCATACGTACCACCCAAATGCACGTGCCAATCACATCCCCTTTATTGACGCCATTCCCTGCATCATAGCCGACCACGTGAACCATTGGCTGCATCGTTAGTGGCGCCGTTAATTGCTGCAACCGTGCCACCTAGCCCGCGCACCAACTTCATTTGAATCATCCACATGGGGAGGGCTGAATCATTAGAATGTCTAAGTAGCAGACAACTTTCTAAAAACAGTGTTAACTGATCCGTTTACATGTTTGATATGTGGGGTTTAGCGTCCCTAAATACCATAAATTATGAGAAACGTCGTAGTGAAAAGCTTCAAAAATTTCGACCACTTAGGGTTCTTTACTGTGCACCCAAATCTGAGCAGACGGGCATACAGCATTTTCAACTCCATTTAAAATGCAGCCGCCGTAGCCGAGTACAACTAAACCAGCGCGGTGGTGCCCACTAACCCGCGAGAAAGTTCTTGTTCGCCAGGCTGATGCAGCTGTCCGACCTGAAGGACAGCCCCAAATGTTGAAGTGCAAGCAGCAATGGCGTGCCAAAAATTTGGCAGCCTTCGGAGCTGAATAGCAGCGACAACAGCGAGCTGAGGAAGCAGCATCGTGGGCAGAGGAGCGCCAAAGTGGTGATGGCGGGCATGTGTTCACTGGAGCCAACGCCCACATTCGACGGAAGTGTACAGTGGGGCGCTTTGGCTTCGACGCAATGTCTTCAAGCGCCTGTGTCCGCACGTTGCAGACTCACTTGCTAAACTTCTGTGTGGAGTGTTTACATGATGATTTCTTTAAATCAGTAGTTTCAAGCTTTTCGTGGTGCCTGCTGCATTAAAAATGAGATTAAACCCATATAGTTGCAGCACGCTCTCCATAACTAACATTTCTACATCCCGCAAGATGGTTGTAACAAGTATGACTATACCTATACAATAAGTGTATTTCTGAATTTTCACCCTAGGGGATCAACATTCTTTTCTGGTGTAATAGCAAACATGTACAGCCCGTATGGTCATACGGGTGTGGGAATGTAGTAGGACGAATACACCCAAACAACAAAAATAGTGTAAGGTTGTAATACGCTCATACGCGTAACGGATGTGGGGGTGTTTTCACAGAATTAAAAGCCAACACATGGGTAAAAAAGTCTATGATTCCAGCGTTAGCCCCTTCCAGTAGGCTCCCGTGGAAGCAATGGAAAGCTAAGCTTTCACTAGACTTTTCAGGGGCAAAAGTGTTATCATAGTGGCTCCTGCCACAGTGGGAAAATCCTTCCTTTAGCACATCTTTTATGGTGCATATCAAGCGTGGCATATACAGCTCTCGTATATAAAATATCATCGTAGCTGAATACGAAAACAACACTCGAAATGAATTGTCACTTATAACACGACGTTCATACAGTTATGCCATAGTGCAAAATGAAATCAAGGTTTATTTTATTAAACGCAGACCTCGTACAGGCTTCAGAGACAAATTTAGGCCTATTGAAAGACGTTTTTCGAGTGCGCAGAGCAGAATCCCATTTCCTGCCAAAGACATGATTCAGGCATGAAGAACATGGTGTCGAGCGCTAACGACCAAGGCTGGTATATAAAAGTACAACAAAAGTGCCTGTATTTGCACTATAAAGTGAAGAACCGGTTTTAACACACTTCATTTCAGTACACAAATATAGTGCAGTGAAGCATACAAAGAGCAAGAACACAAGTGCAATGCAGCATGCTTTATTTGTCAATATAGTGCAATGATCTTTGATGACACTGCAAATTTACATTGATACGCCACAGTTTGCATGTGTCATGGCATGCCTGAACTATATTATGCAAGGCTAGGAGTATACTGATGAATAAAATAACTAGACAGTCTTGTAGTGGCAATTTATTTTATAAGTCTCATGTGTTTAGAAATTCAGAATGCAAGCTCAAACACTAAGTGAAACCAATCGACACAAGTACAGTGATTTAACAGTGTCAGCACCTTCAAACTATTGGGAATAGTTGATAAGAAGATTCAAAAGAAAACGCATCACACAGGTAATAACATGTCGTCATGATACAACGCAATTTCAAACAAAATAAAATGGACACACAAAAGCAGGGAGAAACAGTAACCAGTTACAACTAGCAGGGCTGCAACAGCCAAATTAGGATCTGGAGCAATATTTTGGAGTAGCATACCTCACCTTTCGATCACAAAAATCGAAATTTGGAGCAGGTTTCGAACAATAAAAATAAACGCTGCTTTTTTATTTAGCCTGAAATTTCAAGTTGCCGGTAGAGTAACAAATGACACTAGCTTCAAAGGACAAAACTATATATAGTAATGTTTAACATTAGGTAATTCGTGCCAAATACACATGGGCGCGACTCTTCTATTAAAAGTATTCTTTGAAGCTGTTACACAGCACAAAGAATGCTGAAGCTCACATTAGCACTTGCCGAGCTTCTCAAACTGTTTGGCAGCTAGACCACCCGTAAGTTCCAAAGACTCTTAAAGAAGGAGCCGAAAAGGGTGGAGAAAATCAAGATGTAGCGTAACATTTTCTTTATTGTTTCTTGAAGCCGCACAAACCTCATACGTCACTGTGAAAGGCTCCCAAGAGCTTTTAGATGCCAGCACTCACACTAATACTCGTTAATGTATGGCAGCTGTCTGCATGAGTAATTAAGAGAAAAATGTTTTGCATGCAGTGATAGAGACACCTATAAGTCACCTCTAAATCATAGAGCACTTTTGCACAGATCAAATGTGTCCTGTGGCAAAATCTGCTCCTAAAGCCTTATGCACGACGTAGAACAAGGTCCAAGAACGTTTTTACAGCTCTTCTTTTGTTCGTTTCTTTTGCCGTAATGTTGTGGTATAGTGAACTAGAAGTTGGGGCGGCCATTTGCGCATCTGTATTCTGTTGCATGACGATGCATAAGTACCGGTCATCATTGCTATTATTATTGCATGCTAAAACCAACAGCACTGAGAACATAATGAAGCTGGTCAGTTATTGTAGAACAGCTTTGGCAGAAAATAATAAATTGTATTTAATTTACACAATTGGCGAAGCTGTTTCAGTGACGAGCACAAAAAATATCGTTAAAATAGCATCTGTAGCCGTAAATTCGCAAGGTAATGACTAGTGGGATCATCTCTTACCCCTAGTTCACACTGAAGCATTCGCAATTTAGAGCGGCCGGAATTTCACTGCCACCGAAACGCGGCGTCGTTCGCACTGGACGCACTCCGCGTCGCTGAATAGGCCACCTACCACGGGACAAACGAGATATGGATGCGCTGTCTGCCGGTTGTTGTCGTGACTTGCAATCGCCACTACGCTGTCCGGTTGTCTAGACTTTGATTATTCTCGTACGCCGGAAGCAAGAAGAAGCAGTACTGCGTACTTTGGTGGCAAGTCACTTTCTTGTAATGCATGAAGAGCAGAAAAAACTGCCGACGCCAGCGGCGTTGGTGGGTTTGCCTTGCTCTGCCAGACCACAACAAGCTTGGTCACGCCAAAGACAAGCTCGGTCATCACTTTCACAAATTAAGGACGTGAAGTAGCAAAAATTGGGTTAAGCTCTCGTTGGTTACAACGTTAAGTTTCGAGCCCTGCATTATGACAAGTGAATATACGGCTTGGCCACCATTTTCGAAATTTATTGACTAGCGCTCCTATTGGCACAGAGTTTCCCACAAAACTTACTAGAGGAAACTCTGGCGCTAGTGTCTATGGGAGTTGAAACACACGGCGCTTCAGCGCGCATAGAAATGATGGGTAGTACACACATTTTTCTAATTTTCGTACTTCTGGCCTGCTTCTGGCTCCGTGTGTGTTCGTGTGGTTTGGAGCTGTTTTTTCACAAAAATATAAATTAAGAAATGTTCATTATTTGCGCTTCAGAACCTTATTCTTTTAAGCTTACTATTTTGAATCAAGTACCTAAGTTCAAAAGGGTTTGTTCTTTCTTTCAAAACAAAACCGTAACCATTAATAAACAAAGCGGCAAGTACGATTGGCCGCCCGCAAGTACGAAGACTAGGCAAATGTGTGTACTACCCATCATCCCCATTGTCGCTGAACGATTGCAGCGCCAGAGTGCCCTCTAGTTAATTTTGGGAAACTCTATGCCTATTGGTACGCGGTGACCGACTCTGCGGCAGACGCCGCAAAAATCTGTCTGATAGCGATTGGCACGGACAGGGCAAATTCGGCGGATCTCGCCGCCACCGATTCCGATTTGGCGCACTTTCGACGACAGGAATGCTTATTGTGAACACGCCTTTAGAGCGAAGTGCGAGCGCTGTGCATGAGCTGTGGACACTGGGCTGTTCGAGCATTTCTCTCCATACCGGCTGTCTGCCTGCTACCTGGTGTCGCTAATAAACTCCCTTGCAAAGTGGTTTAAGTGTGATTGGTACGCAAATCTGGAACTTTGAAGCCGGAAGTTGCCCACTGCATTGACTATGCCTGATCAGACCACTGAGCAAGGCGCCGCTCAGCAGAGCACGGCCCCATCTCATCTGGTTATCGTGGCTATTGTGTTGGCACACTGCGCCAACAGGATACCCCCTCCGTCAGCAGCACTGATGACAAATATGCGAAAAACTGGCTGCATCTGGTCTAAAAAGTGAGCGCATTCAGCAAGTGCGACGGCCGCCCGAAATTGGAGTGTCTCATTTTACCTCAAAAACATCTCCCTCCTGTGGTTCACAAACCACCATGCCAAATTTGCCACTTGGGCTACTTTCGAGACCAACATTCAAGCTGTGTTTGATCATCCCGCAGTGCGCAAACTGCACGCCGAACAGCGCCTACGCGGACGAGCGCAAAGGCAAAGTGAATTCTTTACAGGCTATATCAAAGATGTCATCAATATATGCCAGCACTTGAACACTGAGAGACCGAAGAGGAAAAACTCAAGGATATCTTGTGAAATGCATAAACAATGATGCTTTTCAAATGTTGCTGGCGAAGGGCTTCATACATGTTTGAACTCTTGAAGTTGTAACAGAGCTTGGAAGAACTTCGCAAGCATTTTAATGCCATTCGGGCTCCGAAATTCACCCGCCACATTTCTGCGAAGGATGGTCAGCATTTTACGTTGTCTCAAAGGAAACATCTTGACGGCGTTGCGGTCTTATCTTGGGATTTCACTTCTCATCTCATTCGTTCACATAAGATTCTACAGTGCCTTACAAACGACAGGCTTCAGCTTATGCTGTGAGATAAAAGGGTGTAAAAGAGTGCTTGACTTGTCCTTTTTGGAAGTAATAGGGCTGCCACAACCATTGATAGACACCGTGTCTAACAGTGGGTCCGCACATACTAGCACAAGGGACTAACATTTGGTCCTCACATTTACACCTTAGTGGGTAACGTTAGTCTCGCAAATCCCCTCAATAGACTACCATTTATTCCTCATAGTTACATCTGATCGGGCAACCATTAGTCCCTACTGTAGTGCCTGCAGAGCGACTACGAAAAGTCCGAAACATGGACTTGAAGCCAGCTTTATTACTCAGGACAACTACATATATACGTACACATCATGATTCCTAAGGCCACCAAAATTGCTTTAGTGCTCCCGTTCACGGCTTCCACTTCGAAACTACTGAAAATGGGCGTGCTTAATACTTGGCAAGAACTAGCCGAAGCCCACAGGGCAAGTCAGCTAGAACGAGTAAAGCTGTCACCCACTGGAAGATCAGTGCAACAACAGCTGAACTATAGCGAAACCTTCATAGGCGATACAGACGGGGACCGAAAGGAATGGATTCTGCCAAACATCCACGAATCTTTCTGTATTGCATGAATCCCCACAATATGCACCCCACACATCACAAGGAAAGAAGGCAGAGAAGTGTGAATGCTCTATGATGAAATCACAGCCAAGATCCAGACGCCATATATAAAGACGCAGCCAAGTATCCTGGTAGAGCCGCCTACGCTTTGAGCGTCGTTGATACTCGGGGTGTAGAGCTCGCATCTGCCACAGTACGCACCCAAAGCCCAGAAACTGCAGAGAGGCGGCAATTGCCCTAGCTACCACAACGTGCTTGGATGCAGCTGTGGTATTTACAGAGTCTCACGCAGCCATGCGAAACTACAGCAAAGGTCGTGTGTCTACCCAAGCAATTCAGATATTGAAGCGCCGAAGCACTCCGATGCCGTTCACCTGTGTGACATGGGTTCCTGAGCACAAAGGGCTAGAGCGAAACGAGGCGGCTCATGCCGCAGCCCGCGATCACGCCTACCGGGTTACCCCTTCCTGCTTTTTAGACGCCAGGGCTGTGTCTACCGAGGCTGAGTCTGCACTTAAGACTTACTCTGCAATACTGCAAGACCATAAGCTGGCGCGCACAGAGTATCCACCACCACACTTGAAGCTCAACAAAGGGGACAGCAACATACTGAGAAAACAGCAGAGCAACACATACACACATGGCATGCTAATGCAACGATTGTACCCAACATTACACGAATATGTTTGCCCGATTTGCACCGTACCAGATACGTTGGCGCACCTGATCCTTAAGTGTCTATGCAATGCAAATACAGACCTATCGCCTCCGAATACCTGTGACGCTGTTCAAGAAAGCGAACACCTTCTCGAAACGTGGGATGCCAAGCTCGCCTTGGAGGACCTAGACCAACAACAATGTCTCGTCACCTGGGCCAAGGAGGCAGCGAAGGCCAGTGGGTTCCTGGAATGAGGGAACCTCCCACCTAAGGTGAACGCGGAAGCTACACCACTGCACCGTTTTGAAAATGAACGTTTATTCTTCTTCCTCCTCCTCTTCTTCACCTCACAAACTTTCTACTTTCTTTTGAAAGACAAGCACTTTTTTTCTCTTCTAACTTCATCATCATCAAATTGTTGGTACGTCGCGTGACCGATGCGTTGAACCTTTTTAGGTGCACTAAAGACAACCTCTACACCAAAACGATTGGCTATATGCTTGAGCCCATATCAAATCTGCAGAATGTAAGGTGAAACAGCGAAGCGTTTCTGCTGCGTGTCTTTTTTTTGCTTACTTGTTCTCTGGTCTAACCTCTAAAGTTATAACAATGTTTTAACCACTCTGCCTACAACAATTTCTGGGTATGCAGGCATTTTAGATGGCCGATTTAATTTGAGGATGCTAATTTTACAGTATGAATGAATAACTTCGGCAAAGCACTCCTTAGACAAGACACTTCAATTCTATTTCTTTACAGTTTTCGATAGACCTTCTCGGCGGTGCTGAATTGCTGCGGCGGCACGTCGCCGCCGTGGGGTTCTTTGGATTGGCGGTGTCGCTACGCGGATGAGAGAAGGGGGGCAGATTGAACAGTTCGTCAGGACGAAACTTTGTCCCCAGCATAAAACAAAAATCTGTTTCCCCGAAACGGTGAAACAGAGAACATGAAAAAAACATGTTTTAATGTTAATAATTGTAAATACTGCTCTCCCAGTTCTTGATACATAGCAGGTGTATATACAGATGCTCAGAACCTTCAGAATACTTTCTTTAGTGAAATGTCTTTCGAAGTTTTTTTTCAGATGTTTCAGCACCGAGTCTGCGCAGAGACTCGAGCTCATTCCTCAAATTCACGTTGTGCAATGAAAAAAAAAGAACATTCGTGGCATATCCAATAGGCACAATATTTAGGGGATCTTTGAAAGGGTAAACCTTTGAATTGGTTGGCATGGACGCATCATAATTATATATACAATGTATATATTTGCTCACATGAAGCTAACGCTCATGCTTTGATAGCGCTCTGCTCTGTTTTCTTTCTTCTCGCGTTTACCCATGCTGCTTTTATGAAGAATGTAAGAGAACAACTCGCCGGTACGGTATGCAGAAGATGAAATGATAGACATAGGTGCTAAAACGCTCGCACCAGTGTGAACTATCTGTTTCAGGAGGATGTGTTGATTGCAGGTGTGCCAATTTCCGAGAGGGGCTGAATTGATAAAACAAGCGCATGCGAAGTAGGCGAGAAACACTGGTACTAAGGACAAAATATAAACTTTATCACTCCGTTTAACAGATTCTAACATAGCTATGTCATGTATGCGGTGAGGTGACCATAACACCGACGTGTATTTGAGTCTATTTAAAGTCTTGTGGGATGTCGATCCGCATTCTTTTATTGAATTGCTTAATGTGCGCCGCAGATACCAAAGTTTTCAAGGGCTTGTTGCAGATTGTGCTGACGTGTTGTGCCAGTTTAGGTTTGTTTTTAGAGTAACACTTGTGTATGTGAACTCCGTACCACGTTGTTGACATTCACAAAGTGCTAGAATTGAACAAAAAATCACGCACTGAAGCACAAGTAGGCCAAACACGAGCACATCAGTGTGTATTTTTGTGTTCAGTTCTAGCGCGTCGTGAGTGTCAACAATGTGCAAACAAATAGCCCCTACTCTGGCCCTTCTATCTGTAACACGTACTAGTTTTAGACCTTTATTAGTATATGTAAAATGAAGATGCTGTTTCTTATTTGAAAATGCTGCATCTAGAGTCTTCCTCAAGGTAATATACATTTGCCATGTTTCACTCTGGTTAAAAACAGTGAAATATTAAAATTCAGCACATCCTGATTATGAGCACTGGATTTGGCTCTGCAGATAGACCAGTCATCTGCATACAATCTAAGTTTATATTAATGTTATTTATAATTTCAGATTTCTTCATTGGTACAGATAATGAACACAGCAGCCAAAGCACCGAGCCTTGATGTCATCTGTATGTTAGAAGACTCCGCGTGGTCTAACGTTACATATTTTCAGAATGACAGCAAGTAATCTGACACCCAAAGAAACAGCTTGTGTAAAAAAATTGTGAAAATTCAAAGCTTGCATGGCAAATGATGAAAAAGACCTTATAATAGTCAACAAATAGGGCATTAAGATGTCTTCGTTAAGGAAAGAAGAGAAGAAGTATGTCTTGCATGAATTGAAGCAACTCTGTTGCAGTGGAACAGTCAGCACGAAAGTCGTGCTTTGATCGCGAAAGTACATTGTGTGTGGTTAGGTACTCTATAGCATATTTATTATTAACATGCTTCAAAAGCTCGTACACGGTAAAAAGGAAAGATTTTAGCCTTTTATTTTGTATTTGATTTTCTCCGGACTCAAATGCATGTATGATGTCTGCTAAATTTCGCAGCTGGGGAACTGTTGCAGAGATTGTTTTTTATATATCAGTGTTAGGTAGTTAGCACACCATAATAAATATATTGTCGAGTGGTCGTGACGTGAACCAATGGAGCACACTGCGTGTCAAATAATAAATTGTTTATTTGAAGGAACATGTGCCCAGTAAACGGAAAGTCGGACTACTGTAGCAGTCTTGAACTGATAGCGGCGAACAGAGCGTCGGCCGTCGATCAACAACTGACAAGCGGTGAAGTGCGTCGGCATTTATACTTTTGCCATCGAATGTTCTAGCGTTATCGCTGGTGGTGACGTAGGTTCCAGAATAATCTTTACAGTTCGCGGAGTGAGCAGGATAATATCGAAATGACCTACCACAGTCCTGAAGCTTCTCGAAAACTGCAGGCGCAAGTTGCGCTGAGAATTGTGTAGTGTATTGGAGGATAACAAAACTTGAGGAATGGAACGTGGCATTGTCCCCCTCTAAAAAAAGCATCGTCTCGATGCTCTAATTAAAAAGGAATTAAACAATAATGCAAGAAAGCACAATGACTAAATTACGATACAGCCATATTACAAAAAACACTGTTTCAGTTTGTTAACGCGCATAAAACGGCTTGAGGCGTGCGACATGGAGGACTTCAGGTCGTGATCGGCGTCGTTGAGAGTTCGTGATGCCGTCGGGGACAACATCGCAATCAAGTGGGCCGAGACGTCAAAGCACCCAGTACGGTCCGAAGTACCGTCGCAGAAGCTTTTCACTGAGTCCACGTCGGCGTATCGGCGTCTAAACACAAACACGTTCACCGGGCTGGTATTTCACGAAGCGTCATCGAAGATTGAAACGGCGGCTGTCGGTCGTCTGTTGATTCTTGATACGGAGACGCGCGATTTGTCGGGCTTCTTCGGCGCGTTGAAGGTATTCACTCACATCCAGGTTTTCTTCGTTGGTGACGTTGGATAATATGGCATCGAGAGTCGTTGCCGGGCTCCTTCCGTAGACCAATTTTTATGGAGATATCTGCGTCGTCTCATGCACCACCGTGTTGTATGCGAAGGTCCCGTACGGAAGAATGGCGTCGCACGTGTTGTGTTCGACATCGACGTACATTGCCAGCATGTCGGCAATCGCCTTGTTTAGCCGCTTGGTGAGGCCGTTGGTCTGTGGTTGGTACGGTGTCGTCCGGCGGTGGTTTGTCTGGCTGTATGCCAAGACCGTTTGAGTTAGGTCAGCAGTAAATGCCGTTCCTCTGTCGGTGATAAGGTTCTCCGGGGCGCCGTGACGTAGGACGATATTTTCGACGAAGAACTTAGCTACCTCGGGTGCTCTGCCTTTGGGCAGGGCTTTTGTCACGGCGTAGAGGGTGAGGTAGTCGGTAGCTACCATGATCCCCTTGTTTCCGAAAGCCGACGTCGGGAACGGACACAGTAGGTCCATACCAATCTGCTGGAATGGTCGGCGAGGTGATTCAATTGGCTGCAGAAGTCCCGCTGGCCTTGTCGATGGTGTCTTACGTTGCTGACAGTGCCGACATGGCCTCACATAACTAGTGACGTCAGTGGTAAGACGTGGCCAATAGTACCTTTCTTGTATCCTCACGAGCGTGCGAGAAACACCGAGGTGCCCTGCCGTCGGTTCGTTGTGCATTGCCTGCAGGAGTTATGGTCGCAGAGCTGAAATCACCACAAGGAGATATTTGGCTCGAAGCGGTGAAAGGTTTTTTTTTGGAGAAGACCGTTGCGCATGAAGAACGACGCAAGTGCGCGCATTAATACCTTCGGCACTTCGGCGGTCCTGCCTTTGAGGTAATTTATTAGGGCCTCAAGTTCCGGGTCGGCCCGCTGTCGTTCAGAATTCATCAGTAGTTATCGTTCCTAAGAAGCAGTCGTCATCCGGGTCGTTGGGCGATGGTTGGTCGACAGGCGCACGAGAGAGAGAGTCGGCGTCGGAGTGTTTCTTGCCGGACTTGTAAACGACGGTAACATGATATTCTTGAAGTCTCAGGCTCCATCGTGCCGGCGACCTGAAGGGTCCTTCAAGGTGGCTAGCCAACACAAGGCGTGGTGGTCGCTCACAACTTTGAAGAGCCTGCCATAGTGGTATGGGTGAAATTTTGACGTAGCCCAGATGATGGCGAGGCTTTCCTTTTCTATTGTGGAATAATTGGCTTCTGCTTCGGATAGTGATCGGCTGGCGTAACTACTAAACCATTCAAGTCCGTCAGCCCCCAGCACAAGAATGGCGCAAAGACCTACGCTGCT